>NW_027459356.1:355894-711789 GCF_050624435.1 Tenrec ecaudatus
GGCTTAGGCTATGGCACCCCTAGGCTTAGGCTAGTGCACCCCTAGGCTTAGGCTAAGGCTAGGGCTCCCCTAGCCTAAGGCTACGGCACCCCTAGGCTTAGGCTAGGGCACCCTTAGGCTTAGGCTTGCGCACCCCTAGGCTTAGGCTATGGCACCCCTAGGCTTAGGCTAGGGCACACCTAGTCTTAAGCTAAGGCTAGGGCTCCACTAGCCTAAGGCTAGCCCACCCCTAGGCTTAGGCTAGGGCACCCCTAGGCTTAGGATAGGGCACACCTAGGCTTATTCTAGGGCACCCCTAGGCTTAGGCTAGGGCACCAGTAGGCTTAGGCTTAGGCTTAGGCTAGCGCTCCCCTAGCCTAAGGGTAGGACACCCCTAGGCTTAGGCTTGGGCACCCCTAGGCTTAGGCTTGGGCACCCAAGGCTTAGGCTAAGGCTAGGGGTCCCCTAGCCTTAGGCTAGGGAACCACTAAGCTTAGGCTAGTGCACCCCTAGGCTTAGACTAGGGCACCCTTAGGCTTTGGCTTAGGCTAGGGCTCCCTTAGTTTTAGGTTTGGGCACCCCTAGGCTTAGGCTATGGCACCCCTAGGCTTAGGCTAGGGCACCCCTAGTCTTAAGCTAAGGCTAGCGCTCCCCTAGCCTAAGGCTAGGGCACCCCTTGGCTTAAGTTAGGGCAACCCTAGGCTTAGGCTAGGGCACCCCTAGTCTTAAGCTAAGGCTAGGGCTCCCCTAGCCTAAGACTAGGGCACCCCTAGGCTTAGGCTAGGGCACCCCTAGGCTTAGGCTAGGGAAACCCTAGGCGTAGGCTAAGGCTACGGTGCGATTCCCCTAGCCTCAGGCTAAGGCACCCCTAAACTCAGGCTATGGCACCCCTAGGCTTAGGCTAGGGCAATCCAAGGCTAGGCTAAGGCTAGGGCTCCCCTAGCCTAAGCCTAGGACACCCCTAGGCTTATGCTAGGGCACCCCTAGGCTTAGGCTAAGGCACCCCTAGGCTTAGGCTAGGGCACCCCTAGGCTTAGCTTAAGGCTAGGGCTCCCCTAGCCTCAGGCTATGGCACCCCTAGGCTTAGGCTAGGGCACCTTTAGGCTTAGGATAAGGCTAGGGCTCCCCTAGACTAAGGCTAGAGCACCCCTATGCTTAGTCTAGGGCACCCATAGGCTTAGGCTAGGGCACCTCTAAGCTTAGGCTGAGGCTAGGGCACCCCGAGGCTTAGGCTAGGGCAATCCAAAGCTAGGCTAAGGCTAGGGCTCCCCTAGTCTCAGGCTAGGGCACCGCTAGGCTTAGGCTAGGGCACCCCTAGGCTTAGGCTAAGACTATGGCTCCCATAGCCTCAGGCTAGGGCACCACTAGGCTCAGGCTATGGCACCCCTAGGATTAGGCTAGGGAAATCCTAGGCTAGAATAACGCTAGGGCTCCCCTAGCCTCAGGCTAGGGCAACCCTAGGCTTAGGCTATAGCACCCCTAGGCTTAGACTAAGGATAGGGCTCCCCTAGACTAACGCTAGGGCACCCCTAGGTGTAGGCTAGGGCACCCCTAAGCTTAGGCTAAGGATAGGGCTCTCCTAGCCTAAGGCTACGGCACTCCTAGGCTTAGGCTAGGGCACCCCAAGGCTTAGGCTAGGGCACCCCTAAGCTTAGGCTAGGGCACCCCTAATCTTAGGCTAGGGCACCCCTAGGCTTAGGCTAAGGCTAAGGCTCCCCTAGACTCAGGCTAGGGCACCCCTAAACTCAGGCTAGGACACCCCTAGGCTTAGGCTAGGGCACCCCTAGGCTTAGGCTAGGGCACCACTAGGCTTCGCCTAGGGCACCCCTAGGCTTAGGCTAGGCCACCCCTAGGCTTAGGCTACGGCTCCCCTAGGCTCAGGCTAGCGCACCCCTAGGCTCAGGTTATGGCACCCATAGGCTTAGGCTAGGGCACCCCTAGGCTTAGGCTAAGGCTAAGGCTCCCCTAGCCTCAGGCTAGGGCACCCCTAGGCTCGGGCTAGGGCACCCCTAGGCTTAGGCTAGGGCATCCCTAGGCTTAGGCTAGGGCACACGTAGGCTTAGCCTAAGGCTAGGGCTCCCCTAGCCTAAGGCTAGGGCACCCCTAGACTCAGGATAGGGCACCCCTAGGCTTAGGCTAGGGCACACGTAGGCTTAGCTTAAGGCTAGGGCACCCCTAGGCTTAGGCTAGGGCACCCCTAGGCTTAGGCTAAGGCTAGGGCTCCCCTAGCCTAAGGCTAGGGCACCCCTAGGCTTAGGCTATGGAACCCCTAGGCTTAGGCTAAGGCTAGTGGTCCCCTAGCCTAAGGCTACGGAACCCCTAAGCTTAGGCTAGGGCACCCCTAGGCTTAGACTAGGGCACCCGTAGGCTTAGGCTAGGGCACCCCTAGGCTTAGGCTAAGGCTAGGGTTTCCCTAGCCTAAGGCTAGGGAACCCCTAGACTTAGGCTAGGGAACCCCTATGCTTAAGCTAGGGCACCCCTAGGCATAGGCTAGGGCTCCCCTAAGCTTAGCCTAGGGCACCCCTAGGCTTAAGCTATGGCACACCCAGACTTAGGCTAAGGCTATACGCCTCAACTAGCCTAAGGCTAGGTCACCCCAAGGCTTAGGCTAGGGCACCCCTAGGCTTAGGCTAAGGGTAGGGCTCCCCTAGCTTAAGGCTATGGCACCCCTAGGCTTAGGCTAGTGCACCCCTAGGCTTAGGCTAAGGCTAGGGCTCCCCTAGCCTAAGGCTACGGCACCCCTAGGCTTAGACTAGGGCACCCTTAGGCTTAGGCTTGCGCACCCCTAGGCTTAGGCTATGGCACCCCTAGGCTTAGGCTAGGGCACACCTAGTCTTAAGCTAAGGCTAGGGCTCCACTAGCCTAAGGCTAGCCCACCCCTAGGCTTAGGCTAGGGCACCCCTAGGCTTAGGATAGGGCACACCTAGGCTTATTCTAGGGCACCCCTAGGCTTAGGCTAGGGCACCAGTAGGCTTAGGCTTAGGCTTAGGCTAGCGCTCCCCTAGCCTAAGGGTAGGACACCCCTAGGCTTAGGCTATGGTACCCTTAGGCTTAGGCTAGGGCACCCCTAGGCTTAGGCTAAGGCTAGGGCTCCCCTAGCCTAAGGCTAGGGCACCCCTAGGCTTAGGCTTGGGCACCCCTAGGCTTAGGCTAGGGCAATCCAAGGCTAGGCTAAGGCTAGGGCTCCCCTAGCCTAAGCCTAGGACACCCCTAGGCTTATGCTAGGGCACCCCTAGGCTTAGGCTAAGGCACCCCTAGGCTTAGGCTAGGGCACCCCTAGGCTTAGCTTAAGGCTAGGGCTCCCCTAGCCTCAGGCTATGGCACCCCTAGGCTTAGGCTAGGGCACCTGTAGGCTTAGGATAAGGCTAGGGCTCCCCTAGACTAAGGCTAGAGCACCCCTAGGCTTAGGCTAGGGCACCCATAGGCTTAGGCTAGGGCACCTCTAGGCTTAGGCTGAGGCTAGGGCACCCCGAGGCTTAGGCTAGGGCAATCCAAAGCTAGGCTAAGGCTAGGGCTCCCCTAGTCTCAGGCTAGGGCACCACTAGGCTTAGGCTAGGGCACCCCTAGGCTTAGGCTAAGACTATGGCTCCCATAGCCTCAGGCTAGGGCACCACTAGGCTCAGGCTATGGCACCCCTAGGCTTAGGCTAGGGAAATCCTAGGCTAGAATAACGCTAGGGCTCCCCTAGCCTCAGGCTAGGGCAACCCTAGGCTTAGGCTAGAGCACCCCTAGGCATAGACTAAGGATAGGGCTCCACTAGACTAACGCTAGGGCACCCCTAGGTGTAGGCTAGGGCACCCCTAAGCTTAGGCTAAGGCTAGGGCTCTCCTAGCCTAAGGCTACGGCACTCCTAGGCTTAGGCTAGGGCACCCCAAGGCTTAGGCTAGGGCACCCCTAAGCTTAGGCTAGGGCACCCCTAATCTTAGGCTAGGGCACCCCTAGGCTTAGGCTAAGGCTAAGGCTCCCCTAGACTCAGGCTAGGGCACCCCTAAACTCAGGCTAGGACACCCCTAGGCTTAGGCTAGGGCACCCCTAGGCTTAGGCTAGGGCACCACTAAGCTTCGGCTAGGGCACCCCTAGGCTTAGGCTAGGCCACCCCTAGGCTTAGGCTACGGCTCCCCTAGGCTCAGGCTAGCGCACCCCTAGGCTCAGGTTATGGCACCCATAGGCTTAGGCTAGGGCACCCCTAGGCTTAGGCTAAGGCTAAGGCTCCCCTAGCCTCAGGCTAGGGCACCCCTAAGCTCGGGCTAGGGCACCCCTAGGCTTAGGCTAGGGCATCCCTAGGCTTAGGCTAGGGCACACGTAGGCTTAGCTTAAGGCTAGGGCACCCCTAGGCTTAGGCTAGGGCACCCCTAGGCTTAGGCTAAGGCTAGGGCTCCCCTAGCCTAAGGTTAGGGCACCCCTAGGCTTAGGCTATGGAACCCCTAGGCTTAGGCTAAGGCTAGGGCTCCCCTACCCTCAGGCTATGGAACCCCTGGGCTTAACCTAGGGCACCCCTAAGCTTAGGCTAAGGTTAGGGCTCCCCTAGACTAAGGCTAGAGCACCCCTAAGCTAAGGCTAGGGCACCCCTAGGTGTAGGCTAGGGCACCCCTAGTCTTAGGCTAGGGCACCCCTAGGCTTAGGCTAGGGAAACCCTAGGCGTAGGCTAAGGCTACGGCGCGACTCCCCTAGCCTCAGGCTAAGGGACCCCTAAACTCAGGCTATGGCACCCCTAGGCTGAGGCTAGGGCAATCCAAGGCTAGGCTAAGGCTAGGGCTCCCCTAGCCTAAGCCTAGGACACCCCTAGGCTTAAGCTAGGGCCCCCCTAGGCTTAGGCTAAGGCACCCCTAGGCTTAGGCTAGGGCACCCCTAGGCTTAGGTTAAGGCTAGGGCCCCCCTAGCCTCAGGCTATGGCACCCCTAAGCTTAGGCTAGGGCACCTCTAGGCTTAGGCTAAGGCTAGGGCTCCCCTAGACTAAGGCTAGAGCACCCCTAGGCTTAGTTAGGGCACACCTAGGTGTAGGCTAGGGCACCCCTAAGCTTAGGCTAAGGCTAGGGCTCCCCTAGCCTAAGGCTATAGCACCCCTAGGCTTAGGCTAGGGCACCCATAGGCTTAGGCTAGGGCACCTCTAGGCTTAGGCTTAGGCTAGGGCACCCCTAGGCTTAGGCTAGGGCAATCCAAAGCTAGGCTAAGGCTAGGGCTCCCCTAGTCTCAGGCTAGGGCACCCCTAGGCTTAGGCTAGGGCACCCCTAGGCTTAGGCTAAGACTACGGCTCCCATATCCTCAGGCTAGGGCACCCCTAAACTCAGGCTATGGCACCCCTAGGCTTAGGCTAGGGCAATCCAAAGCTAGGCTAAGGCTAGGGCTCCCCTAGCCTAAGGTTAGGACACCCCTAGGCTTAGGCTAGGGCACCCCTAGGCTTAGGCTAGGGCACCACTAGGCTTAGGCTAGGGCACCCCTAGGCTTAGGCTAGGGCAACCCTAGGCTTACCCTACGGCTCCCCTAGGCTCAGGCTAGGGTACCCCTAGGCTCAGGCTATCTCACCCCTAGGTTTAGGCTAGGGCACCCCTAGGCTTAGGCTAAGGCTAAGGCTCCCCTAGCCTCAGGCTTGGGCACCCCTAGGCTTAGGCTAGGGCACCCCTAGGCTTAGGCTAGGGAAATCCTAGGCTAGACTAAGGCTAGGGCTCCCCTAGCCTCATGCTAGGGCACCCGAAGGCTCAGGCTAGGGCACCCCTAGGATCAGGCTAGGGCACCCCTAGGCTTAGGCTAGGCCACCCCTAGGCTTAGGCTAAGGCTAGGGCTCCCCTAGACTAAGGCTAGGGCACCCCTAAGTTGAGCCTAGGGCACCCCTAAGCTTAGGCTAAGGCTAGGGCTCTCCTAGCCTAAGGCTAGGGCACTCCTAGGCTTAGGCTAGGGCACCCCTAGGCTTAGGCTAAGGCACACCCCTAGGCTTAGGTTAGGGCACCCCTAGGCTTAGGCTACGGCACCACTAGGCTTAGGCTAGGGCACCCCTAGACTCAGGATATGGCACCCGTAGGCTTAGGCTAGGGATATCCTAGGCTAGACTAAGGATAGGGCTCCCCAAGCCTCAGACTAGGGCACCGGTAAGCTCAGGTTAGGGCACCCCTTGGCTCAGGCTAGGGCACCCCTAGACTTAGGTTAGGGCACCCCTAGGCTTAGGCTAAGGCTAGGGCTCCCCTAGCCTCAGGCTATGGCACCCCTGGGCTTAGGCTAGGGCACCCTTAGGCTTAGGCTAAGGTTAGGGCTCCCCTAGACTAAGGCTAGAGCACCCCTAGGCTTAGGCTAGGGCACCCCTAGGTGTAGGCTAGGGCACCCCTAAGCTTAGGCTTAGGCTAGGGCTCCCCTCGCCTAAAGCTAGGGCAACCCTAGGCTTAGGCTAGGGCAACCCTAGGCTTAGGCTAGGGCATCCCTAGGCTTATGCTAGGGCACCCCTAGGCGTAAGCTAAGGCTACGGCGAGACTCCCCTAACCTCAGGCTAAGGCACCCCTAAACTCAGGCTATGGCACCACTAGGCTTAGGCTACGGCAATCCAAGGCTAGGCTAAGGCTAGGGCTCCCCTAGCCTCAGGCTATGGCACCCCTAGGCTTAGGCTAGGGCACCTCTAGGCTTAGGCTAAGCCTAGGGCTCCCCTAGACTAAGGCTAGAGCACCCCTAGGCTTAGTCTAGGGCACCCCTAGGTGTAGGCTAGGGCACCCCTAAGCTTAGGCTAAGGCTAGGGCTCCCCTAGCATAAGGCTAGAGCACCCCTAGGCTTAGGATAGGGCACCCCTAGGCTTAGGCTAGGGCACCTCTAAGCTTAGGCTTAGGCTAGGACACCCCTAGGCTTGGGCTAGGGCAATCCAAAGCTACGCTAAGGCTAGGGCTCCCCTAGTCTCAGGCTAGGGCACCCCTAGGCTTAGGCTAGGGCACCCCTAGGCTTACGCTCAGGCTAGGGCTCCCCTAGCCTTAGGCTATGACACCCCTAGGCTTAGGCTAGGGCACCTCTAGGCTTAGGCTAAGGCTAGGGCTCCCCTAGACTAAGGCTAGAGCACACTTAGGCTTAGGCTAGGGCACCCCTAGGTGTAGGCTAGCGCACCCCTAAACTTAGGCTAAGGCTAGGGCTCCCCTATCCTAAGGCTAGAGCACCCATAGGCTTAGGCTTGGGCACCCCTAGGCTTAGGCTAAGGCACCCCTAGACTTAGGCTAGGGCACCCCTAATCTTAGGCTAAGGCACCCCTAGGCTTAGGCTAAGGCTACGGCTCCCCTAGCCTCAGGCTAGGGCACCCCTAAACTCAGGCTTTGGCACCCCTAGGATTAGGCTAGGGCAATCCAAAGCTAGGCAAGGGCTAGGGCTCCCCTAGCCTAGGCTAGGACACCCCTAGGCTTAGGCTAGGGCACCCCTAGGCTTAGGCTAGGACACCACTAGGCTTAGGCTAGGGCACCCCTAGGCTTAGGCTAGGGCACCCCTAGGCTTAGGCTACGGCTCCCCTAGGCTCAGGCTATGGCACCCCTAGGCTCAGGCTATGGAACCCCTAGGCTTAGGCTAGGGCACCCCTAGGCTTAGGCTAGGGCACCCCTAGGCTTAGGCTAGGGCACACGTAGGCTTAGCCTAAGGCTAGGGCTCCCCAAGCCTAAGGCTAGGGCACCCCTAGGCTCAGGATAGGGCACCCGTAGACTTAGGCTAGGGCACACGTAGGCTTAGCCTAAGGCTAGGGCTCCTCTAGCCTAAGGCTAGGGCAACGCTAGGCTTAGGCTAGGGCACCCCTAGGCTCAGGCTAGGGCACCCCTAGGCTTAGGCTAAGGCACCCCTAGGCTTAGGCTATGGCTAGGGCTCCCCTAGCCTCAGGCTAGGGCACCCCTAGGCTCAGTCTAAGGCACCCCTAGGCTTAGGCTTGGGCACCCCTAGGCTTAGGCTAAGGCTAGGGCTCCCGTAGCCTAAGGCTAGGGCACCCCCAGGCTCAGGCTAGGGCACCCATAGGCTTAGGCTAGGGCACCCCTAGGCTTAGGAAAAGGCTAGGGCTCCCCGAGCCTAAGGCCAGGGCACCCATAGACTTAGGCTAGGGCACCCCTAAGCTTAGGCTAGGGCAACCCTAGGCTTAGGCTAGGGCACCCCTAGGCTTATGCTAGGGCACCCCTAGGCGTAAGCTAAGGCTACGGCGAGACTCCCCTAACCCCAGGCTAAGGCACCCCTAAACTCAGGCTATGGCACCACTAGGCTTAGGCTACGGCAATCCAAGGCTAGGCTAAGGCTAGGGCTCCCCTAGCCTAAGGCAAGGACACCACTAGACTTAGGCTAGGGCACCCCTAGGCTTAGGTTAAGGCACCCCTAGGCTTAGGCTAGGGCACCCCTAGGCTTAGGCTAAGGCTAGGGCTCCCCTAGCCTCAGGCTATGGCACCCCTAGGCTTAGGCTAGGGCACCTCTAGGCTTAGGCTAAGCCTAGGGCTCCCCTAGACTAAGGCTAGAGCACCCCTAGGCTTAGTCTAGGGCACCCCTAGGTGTAGGCTAGGGCACCCCTAAGCTTAGGCTAAGGCTAGGGCTCCCCTAGCATAAGGCTAGAGCACCCCTAGGCTTAGGATAGGGCACCCCTAGGCTTAGGCTAGGGCACCTCTAGGCTTAGGCTTAGGCTAGGACACCCCTAGGCTTGGGCTAGGGCAATCCAAAGCTACGCTAAGGCTAGGGCTCCCCTAGTCTCAGGCTAGGGCACCCCTAGGCTTAGGCTAGGGCACCCCTAGGCTTACGCTCAGGCTAGGGCTCCCCTAGCCTTAGGCTATGGCACCCCTAGGCTTAGGCTAGGGCACCTCTAGGCTTAGGCTAAGGCTAGGGCTCCCCTAGACTAAGGCTAGAGCACACCTAGGCTTAGGCTAGGGCACCCCTAGGTGTAGGCTAGGGCACCCCTAAACTTAGGCTAAGGCTAGGGCTCCCCTATCCTAAGGCTAGAGCACCCGTAGGCTTAGGCTTGGGCACCCCTAGGCTTAGGATAAGGCACCCCTAGACTTAGGCTAGGGCACCCCTAATCTTAGGCTAAGGCACCCCTAGGCTTAGGCTAAGGCTACGGCTCCCCTAGCCTCAGGCTAGGGCACCCCTAAACTCAGACTATGGCACCCCTAGGATTAGGCTAGGGCAATACAAAGCTAGGCAAAGGCTAGGGCTCCCCTAGCCTAGGCTAGGACACCCCTAGGCTTAGGCTAGGGCACCCCTAGGCTTAGGCTAGGACACCACTAGGCTTAGGCTAGGGCACCCCTAGGCTTAGGCTAGGGCACCCCTAGGCTTAGGCTACGGCTCCCCTAGGCTCAGGCTACGGCAACCCTAGGCCCAGGCTATGGAACCCCTAGGCTCAGGCTAGGGCACCCCTAGGCTTAGGCTAAGGCTAAGGCTCCCCTAGCCTCAGGCTATGGCACCCCTAGGCTTGGGCTAGGGCACCCCTATGCTTAGCCTAGGGCACCCCTAGGCTTAGGTTAGGGCACACGTAGGCTTAGCCTAAGGCTAGGGCACCCCCAGGCTCAGGCTAGGGCACCCCTAGGCTTAGGAAAAGGCTAGGGCTCCCCGAGCCTAAGGCCAGGGCACCCATAGACTTAGGCTAGGGCACCCCTAAGCTTAGGCTAGGGCAACCCTAGGCTTAGGCTAGGGCACCCCTAGGCTTATGCTAGGGCACCCCTAGGCGTAAGCTAAGGCTACGGCGAGACTCCCCTAACCCCAGGCTAAGGCACCCCTAAACTCAGGCTATGGCACCACTAGGCTTAGGCTACGGCAATCCAAGGCTAGGCTAAGGCTAGGGCTCCCCTAGCCTAAGGCAAGGACACCACTAGACTTAGGCTAGGGCACCCCTAGGCTTAGGTTAAGGCACCCCTAGGCTTAGGCTAGGGCACCCCTAGGCTTAGGCTAAGGCTAGGGCTCCCCTAGCCTCAGGCTATGGCACCCCTAGGCTTAGGCTAGGGCACCTCTAGGCTTAGGCTAAGCCTAGGGCTCCCCTAGACTAAGGCTAGAGCACCCCTAGGCTTAGTCTAGGGCACCCCTAGGTGTAGGCTAGGGCACCCCTAAGCTTAGGCTAAGGCTAGGGCTCCCCTAGCATAAGGCTAGAGCACCCCTAGGCTTAGGATAGGGCACCCCTAGGCTTAGGCTAGGGCACCTCTAGGCTTAGGCTTAGGCTAGGACACCCCTAGGCTTGGGCTAGGGCAATCCAAAGCTACGCTAAGGCTAGGGCTCCCCTAGTCTCAGGCTAGGGCACCCCTAGGCTTAGGCTAGGGCACCCCTAGGCTTACGCTCAGGCTAGGGCTCCCCTAGCCTTAGGCTATGGCACCCTTAGGCTTAGGCTAGGGCACCTCTAGGCTTAGGCTAAGGCTAGGGCTCCCCTAGACTAAGGCTAGAGCACACCTAGGCTTAGGCTAGGGCACCCCTAGGTGTAGGCTAGGGCACCCCTAAACTTAGGCTAAGGCTAGGGCTCCCCTATCCTAAGGCTAGAGAACCCGTAGGCTTAGGCTTGGGCACCCCTAGGCTTAGGATAAGGCACCCCTAGACTTAGGCTAGGGCACCCCTAATCTTAGGCTAAGGCACCCCTAGGCTTAGGCTAAGGCTACGGCTCCCCTAGCCTCAGGCTAGGGCACCCCTAAACTCAGGCTATGGCACCCCTAGGATTAGGCTAGGGCAATACAAAGCTAGGCAAAGGCTAGGGCTCCCCTAGCCTAGGCTAGGACACCCCTAGGCTTAGGCTAGGGCACCCCTAGGCTTAGGCTAGGACACCACTAGGCTTAGGCTAGGGCACCCCTAGGCTTAGGCTAGGGCACCCCTAGGCTTAGGCTACGGCTCCCCTAGGCTCAGGCTACGGCAACCCTAGGCCCAGGCTATGGAACCCCTAGGCTCAGGCTAGGGCACCCCTAGGCTTAGGCTAAGGCTAAGGCTCCCCTAGCCTCAGGCTATGGCACCCCTAGGCTTGGGCTAGGGCACCCCTATGCTTAGCCTAGGGCACCCCTAGGCTTAGGTTAGGGCACACGTAGGCTTAGCCTAAGGCTAGGGCACCCCCAGGCTCAGGCTAGGGCACCCATAGGCTTAGGCTAGGGCACCCCTAGGCTTAGGAAAAGGCTAGGGCTCCCCGAGCCTAAGGCCAGGGCACCCATAGACTTAGGCTAGGGCACCCCTAAGCTTAGGCTAGGGCACCCCTAGGCTTAGGCTAAGGCTACGGCTCCCCTAGCCTCAGGTTAGGGCACCCCTAGAATCAGGCTATGGCACCCCTACGCTTAGGCTAATGCAATCCTAGGCTAGACTAATGCTAGCGCTCCCCTAGCCCCAGGCCAGGGCACCCGTAGGTTCAGGCTAGGGAAACCCCTAGGTTCAGGCTAGGGCACCCCTAGGCTTAGGATAGGGCACCACTAGGCTTAGGCTAGGGCACCCCTAGGCTTAGGCTAGGGCACCCCTAGGCTTAGGCTAGGGCACCCCTATGCTTAGGCTAAGGCTAGGGCTCCCCTAGCCTAAGGCAAGGGCACCCCTAGTCTCAGGCTAGGGCAACCCTAGGCTTAGGCTAAGGCTAGGGCTCCCCTAGCCTAAGGCTAGGGCACCCCTAGGCTTAGGCTATGGAACCCCTAGGCTTAGGCTAAGGCTAGGGCTCCCCTACCCTCAGGCTATGGAACCCCTGGGCTTAACCTAGGGCACCCCTAAGCTTAGGCTAAGGTTAGGGCTCCCCTAGACTAAGGCTAGAGCACCCCTAAGCTAAGGCTAGGGCACCCCTAGGTGTAGGCTAGGGCACCCCTAGTCTTAGGCTAGGGCACCCCTAGGCTTAGGCTAGGGAAACCCTAGGCGTAGGCTAAGGCTACGGCGCGACTCCCCTAGCCTCAGGCTAAGGGACCCCTAAACTCAGGCTATGGCACCCCTAGGCTGAGGCTAGGGCAATCCAAGGCTAGGCTAAGGCTAGGGCTCCCCTAGCCTAAGCCTAGGACACCCCTAGGCTTAAGCTAGGGCCCCCCTAGGCTTAGGCTAAGGCACCCCTAGGCTTAGGCTAGGGCACCCCTAGGCTTAGGTTAAGGCTAGGGCCCCCCTAGCCTCAGGCTATGGCACCCCTAAGCTTAGGCTAGGGCACCTCTAGGCTTAGGCTAAGGCTAGGGCTCCCCTAGACTAAGGCTAGAGCACCCCTAGGCTTAGTTAGGGCACACCTAGGTGTAGGCTAGGGCACCCCTAAGCTTAGGCTAAGGCTAGGGCTCCCCTAGCCTAAGGCTATAGCACCCCTAGGCTTAGGCTAGGGCACCCATAGGCTTAGGCTAGGGCACCTCTAGGCTTAGGCTTAGGCTAGGGCACCCCTAGGCTTAGGCTAGGGCAATCCAAAGCTAGGCTAAGGCTAGGGCTCCCCTAGTCTCAGGCTAGGGCACCCCTAGGCTTAGTCTAGGGCACCCCTAGGCTTAGGCTAAGACTACGGCTCCCATATCCTCAGGCTAGGGCACCCCTAAACTCAGGCTATGGCACCCTTAGGCTTAGGCTAGGGCAATCCAAAGCTAGGCTAAGGCTAGGGCTCCCCTAGCCTAAGGTTAGGACACCCCTAGGCTTAGGCTAGGGCACCCCTAGGCTTAGGCTAGGGCACCACTAGGCTTAGGCTAGGGCACCCCTAGGCTTAGGCTAGGGCAACCCTAGGCTTACCCTACGGCTCCCCTAGGCTCAGGCTAGGGTACCCCTAGGCTCAGGCTATCTCACCCCTAGGTTTAGGCTAGGGCACCCCTAGGCTTAGGCTAAGGCTAAGGCTCCCCTAGCCTCAGGCTTGGGCACCCCTAGGCTTAGGCTAGGGCACCCCTAGGCTTAGGCTAGGGAAATCCTAGGCTAGACTAAGGCTAGGGCTCCCCTAGCCTCATGCTAGGGCACCCGAAGGCTCAGGCTAGGGCACCCCTAGGATCAGGCTAGGGCACCCCTAGGCTTAGGCTAGGCCACCCCTAGGCTTAGGCTAAGGCTAGGGCTCCCCTAGACTAAGGCTAGGGCACCCCTAAGTTGAGCCTAGGGCACCCCTAAGCTTAGGCTAAGGCTAGGGCTCTCCTAGCCTAAGGCTAGGGCACTCCTAGGCTTAGGCTAGGGCACCCCTAGGCTTAGGCTAAGGCACACCCCTAGGCTTAGGTTAGGGCACCCCTAGGCTTAGGCTACGGCACCACTAGGCTTAGGCTAGGGCACCCCTAGACTCAGGATATGGCAACCGTAGGCTTAGGCTAGGGATATCCTAGGCTAGACTAAGGATAGGGCTCCCCAAGCCTCAGACTAGGGCACCGGTAAGCTCAGGTTAGGGCACCCCTTGGCTCAGGCTAGGGCACCCCTAGACTTAGGTTAGGGCACCCCTAGGCTTAGGCTAAGGCTAGGGCTCCCCTAGCCTCAGGCTATGGCACCCCTGGGCTTAGGCTAGGGCACCCTTAGGCTTAGGCTAAGGTTAGGGCTCCCCTAGACTAAGGCTAGAGCACCCCTAGGCTTAGGCTAGGGCACCCCTAGGTGTAGGCTAGGGCACCCCTAAGCTTAGGCTTAGGCTAGGGCTCCCCTCGCCTAAAGCTAGGGCAACCCTAGGCTTAGGCTAGGGCAACCCTAGGCTTAGGCTAGGGCACCCCTAGGCGTAAGCTAAGGCTACGGCGAGACTCCCCTAACCTCAGGCTAAGGCACCCCTAAACTCAGGCTATGGCACCACTAGGCTTAGGCTACGGCAATCCAAGGCTAGGCTAAGGCTAGGGCTCCCCTAGCCTCAGGCTATGGCACCCCTAGGCTTAGGCTAGGGCACCTCTAGGCTTAGGCTAAGCCTAGGGCTCCCCTAGACTAAGGCTAGAGCACCCCTAGGCTTAGTCTAGGGCACCCCTAGGTGTAGGCTAGGGCACCCCTAAGCTTAGGCTAAGGCTAGGGCTCCCCTAGCATAAGGCTAGAGCACCCCTAGGCTTAGGATAGGGCACCCCTAGGCTTAGGCTAGGGCACCCCTAGGCTTAGGCTAAGGCACACCCCTAGGCTTAGGTTAGGGCACCCCTAGGCTTAGGCTACGGCACCACTAGGCTTAGGCTAGGGCACCCCTAGACTCAGGATATGGCACCCGTAGGCTTAGGCTAGGGATATCCTAGGCTAGACTAAGGATAGGGCTCCCCAAGCCTCAGACTAGGGCACCGGTAAGCTCAGGTTAGGGCATCCCTTGGCTCAGGCTAGGGCACCCCTAGACTTAGGTTAGGGCACCCCTAGGCTTAGGCTAAGGCTAGGGCTCCCCTAGCCTCAGGCTATGGCACCCCTGGGCTTAGGCTAGGGCACCCTTAGGCTTAGGCTAAGGTTAGGGCTCCCCTAGACTAAGGCTAGAGCACCCCTAGGCTTAGGCTAGGGCACCCCTAGGTGTAGGCTAGGGCACCCCTAAGCTTAGGCTTAGGCTAGGGCTCCCCTCGCCTAAAGCTAGGGCAACCCTAGGCTTAGGCTAGGGCAACCCTAGGCTTAGGCTAGGGCATCCCTAGGCTTATGCTAGGGCACCCCTAGGCGTAAGCTAAGGCTACGGCGAGACTCCCCTAACCTCAGGCTAAGGCACCCCTAAACTCAGGCTATGGCACCACTAGGCTTAGGCTACGGCAATCCAAGGCTAGGCTAAGGCTAGGGCTCCCCTAGCCTCAGGCTATGGCACCCCTAGGCTTAGGCTAGGGCACCTCTAGGCTTAGGCTAAGCCTAGGGCTCCCCTAGACTAAGGCTAGAGCACCCCTAGGCTTAGTCTAGGGCACCCCTAGGTGTAGGCTAGGGCACCCCTAAGCTTAGGCTAAGGCTAGGGCTCCCCTAGCATAAGGCTAGAGCACCCCTAGGCTTAGGATAGGGCACCCCTAGGCTTAGGCTAGGGCACCTCTAAGCTTAGGCTTAGGCTAGGACACCCCTAGGCTTGGGCTAGGGCAATCCAAAGCTACGCTAAGGCTAGGGCTCCCCTAGTCTCAGGCTAGGGCACCCCTAGGCTTAGGCTAGGGCACCCCTAGGCTTACGCTCAGGCTAGGGCTCCCCTAGCCTTAGGCTATGACACCCCTAGGCTTAGGCTAGGGCACCTCTAGGCTTAGGCTAAGGCTAGGGCTCCCCTAGACTAAGGCTAGAGCACACCTAGGCTTAGGCTAGGGCACCCCTAGGTGTAGGCTAGCGCACCCCTAAACTTAGGCTAAGGCTAGGGCTCCCCTATCCTAAGGCTAGAGCACCCATAGGCTTAGGCTTGGGCACCCCTAGGCTTAGGCTAAGGCACCCCTAGACTTAGGCTAGGGCACCCCTAATCTTAGGCTAAGGCACCCCTAGGCTTAGGCTAAGGCTACGGCTCCCCTAGCCTCAGGCTAGGGCACCCCTAAACTCAGGCTTTGGCACCCCTAGGATTAGGCTAGGGCAATCCAAAGCTAGGCAAAGGCTAGGGCTCCCCTAGCCTAGGCTAGGACACCCCTAGGCTTAGGCTAGGGCACCCCTAGGCTTAGGCTAGGACACCACTAGGCTTAGGCTAGGGCACCCCTAGGCTTAGGCTAGGGCACCCCTAGGCTTAGGCTACGGCTCCCCTAGGCTCAGGCTATGGCACCCCTAGGCTCAGGCTATGGAACCCCTAGGCTTAGGCTAGGGCACCCCTAGGCTTAGGCTAGGGCACCCCTAGGCTTAGGCTAGGGCACACGTAGGCTTAGCCTAAGGCTAGGGCTCCCCAAGCCTAAGGCTAGGGCACCCCTAGGCTCAGGATAGGGCACCCGTAGACTTAGGCTAGGGCACACGTAGGCTTAGCCTAAGGCTAGGGCTCCCCTAGCCTAAGGCTAGGGCAACGCTAGGCTTAGGCTAGGGCACCCCTAGGCTCAGGCTAGGGCACCCCTAGGCTTAGGCTAAGGCACCCCTAGGCTTAGGCTATGGCTAGGGCTCCCCTAGCCTCAGGCTAGGGCACCCCTAGGCTCAGTCTAAGGCACCCCTAGGCTTAGGCTTGGGCACCCCTAGGCTTAGGCTAAGGCTAGGGCTCCCGTAGCCTAAGGCTAGGGCACCCCCAGGCTCAGGCTAGGGCACCCATAGGCTTAGGCTAGGGCACCCCTAGGCTTAGGAAAAGGCTAGGGCTCCCCGAGCCTAAGGCCAGGGCACCCATAGACTTAGGCTAGGGCACCCCTAAGCTTAGGCTAGGGCAACCCTAGGCTTAGGCTAGGGCACCCCTAGGCTTATGCTAGGGCACCCCTAGGCGTAAGCTAAGGCTACGGCGAGACTCCCCTAACCCCAGGCTAGGGCACCCCTAAACTCAGGCTATGGCACCACTAGGCTTAGGCTACGGCAATCCAAGGCTAGGCTAAGGCTAGGGCTCCCCTAGCCTAAGGCAAGGACACCACTAGACTTAGGCTAGGGCACCCCTAGGCTTAGGTTAAGGCACCCCTAGGCTTAGGCTAGGGCACCCCTAGGCTTAGGCTAAGGCTAGGGCTCCCCTAGCCTCAGGCTATGGCACCCCTAGGCTTAGGCTAGGGCACCTCTAGGCTTAGGCTAAGCCTAGGGCTCCCCTAGACTAAGGCTAGAGCACCCCTAGGCTTAGTCTAGGGCACCCCTAGGTGTAGGCTAGGGCACCCCTAAGCTTAGGCTAAGGCTAGGGCTCCCCTAGCATAAGGCTAGAGCACCCCTAGGCTTAGGATAGGGCACCCCTAGGCTTAGGCTAGGGCACCTCTAGGCTTAGGCTTAGGCTAGGACACCCCTAGGCTTGGGCTAGGGCAATCCAAAGCTACGCTAAGGCTAGGGCTCCCCTAGTCTCAGGCTAGGGCACCCCTAGGCTTAGGCTAGGGCACCCCTAGGCTTACGCTCAGGCTAGGGCTCCCCTAGCCTTAGGCTATGGCACCCCTAGGCTTAGGCTAGGGCACCTCTAGGCTTAGGCTAAGGCTAGGGCTCCCCTAGACTAAGGCTAGAGCACACCTAGGCTTAGGCTAGGGCACCCCTAGGTGTAGGCTAGGGCACCCCTAAACTTAGGCTAAGGCTAGGGCTCCCCTATCCTAAGGCTAGAGCACCCGTAGGCTTAGGCTTGGGCACCCCTAGGCTTAGGATAAGGCACCCCTAGACTTAGGCTAGGGCACCCCTAATCTTAGGCTAAGGCACCCCTAGGCTTAGGCTAAGGCTACGGCTCCCCTAGCCTCAGGCTAGGGCACCCCTAAACTCAGGCTATGGCACCCCTAGGATTAGGCTAGGGCAATACAAAGCTAGGCAAAGGCTAGGGCTCCCCTAGCCTAGGCTAGGACACCCCTAGGCTTAGGCTAGGGCACCCCTAGGCTTAGGCTAGGACACCACTAGGCTTAGGCTAGGGCACCCCTAGGCTTAGGCTAGGGCACCCCTAGGCTTAGGCTACGGCTCCCCTAGGCTCAGGCTACGGCAACCCTAGGCTCAGGCTATGGAACCCCTAGGCTTAGGCTAGGGCACCCCTAGGCTTAGGCTAAGGCTAAGGCTCCCCTAGCCTCAGGCTATGGCACCCCTAGGCTTGGGCTAGGGCACCCCTATGCTTAGCCTAGGGCACCCCTAGGCTTAGGTTAGGGCACACGTAGGCTTAGCCTAAGGCTAGGGCTCCCCTAGCCTAAGGCTAGGGCAATGCTAGGCTTAGGCTAGGGCACCCCTAGGCTCAGGCTAGGGCACCCCTAGGCTTAGGCTAAGGCACCCCTAGGC
Source organism: Tenrec ecaudatus (assembly GCF_050624435.1). Classification (NCBI taxonomy): domain Eukaryota; kingdom Metazoa; phylum Chordata; class Mammalia; order Afrosoricida; family Tenrecidae; genus Tenrec; species Tenrec ecaudatus. The sequence goes on from NW_027459356.1 coordinate 373,436, forward strand.
TTAGGCTATGGCTAGGGCTCCCCTAGCCTCAGGCTAGGGCACCCCTAGGCTCAGGCTAGGGCACCCCTAGGCTTAGGCTTGGGCACCCCTAGGCTTAGGCTAAGGCTAGGGCTCCCGTAGCCTAAGGCTAGGGCACCCCCAGGCTCAGGCTAGGGCACCCATAGGCTTAGGCTAGGGCACCCCTAGGCTTAGGAAAAGGCTAGGGCTCCCCGAGCCTAAGGCCAGGGCACCCATAGACTTAGGCTAGGGCACCCCTAAGCTTAGGCTAGGGCACCCCTAGGCTTAGGCTAAGGCTACGGCTCCCCTAGCCTCAGGTTAGGGCACCCCTAGAATCAGGCTATGGCACCCCTAGGCTTAGGCTAATGCAATCCTAGGCTAGACTAATGCTAGCGCTCCCCTAGCCCCAGGCCAGGGCACCCGTAGGTTCAGGCTAGGGAAACCCCTAGGTTCAGGCTAGGGCACCCCTAGGCTTAGGATAGGGCACCACTAGGCTTAGGCTAGGGCACCCCTAGGCTTAGGCTAGGGCACCCCTAGGCTTAGGCTAGGGCACCCCTATGCTTAGGCTAAGGCTAGGGCTCCCCTAGCCTAAGGCAAGGGCACCCCTAGTCTCAGGCTAGGGCAACCCTAGGCTTAGGCTAGGGCACCCCTAGGCCTACGCTAAGGCTAGGGCTCCCCTAGCCTAAGGCTAGGGCACCCCAAGGCTTAGGTTAGGGCACCCCTAGGCTTAGGCCTGGGCAGCCCTAGGCTTAGGCTAGGGCACCCCTAGGCTTTTGCTAAGGCTAGGGCTCCCCTAGCCTAAGGCTAGGGCACCCCTAGGCTTAGGCTAGGGCACCCCTAGGCTTAGGCTAGGGTACCCCTAGGATTAGGCTAGGGCACCCCTAGGCTTAGGCTAGGGTACCCCTAGGATTAGGCTAGGGCACCCCTAGGCTTAGGCTAAGGTTACGGCTCGCCTAGCCTCAGGATAGGGCACCCCTAGGCTCAGGCTATGGCACCCCTAGGCTTAGGCTATGGATATCCTAGGCTAGACTAATGCTAGGGCTCCCCTAGCCTCATGCTAGGGCACCCGAAGGCTCAGGCTAGGGCACCCCTAGGCTCAGGCTAGGGCACCCCTAGGCTTAGGCTAGGGAACACCTAGGCTTAGACTAAGGATAGGGCTCCCCTAGGCTTAGGCTAGGGCACCCCTAGGCCTAGGCTAAGGCTAGGGCTCCCCTAGCCTAAGGCTAGGGAACCCCAAGGCTTAGGTCAGGGCACCCCTAGGCTTAGGCCTGGGCACCCCTAGGCTTAGGCTAGGGCACCCATAGGCTTTTGCTAAGGCTAGGGCTCCCCTAGCCTAAGGCTAGGGCACCCCTAGGCTTAGGCTAGGGCACCCCTAGGCTTAGGCTAGGGCACCCCTAGGCTTAGGCTAGGGCACCCATAGGCTTTTGCTAAGGCTAGGGCTCCCCTAGCCTAAGGCTAGGGCACTCCTAGGCTTAGGCTAGGGCTCCCCTAGGCTTAGGCTAGGGCACCCCTAGGCTTAGGCTAGGGCACCCCTAATCTTAGGCTAAGGCTACGGCTCCCCAAGCCTCAGGCTAGGGCACCCCTAAACTCAGGCTCGGACACCCCTAGGCTTAGGCTAGGGCACCCCTAGGCTTAGGCTCGGGCACCACTAGGCTTAGGCTAGGGCACCCCTAGGCTTAGGCTAGGGCACCCCTAGGCTTAGCTACGGCTCCCCTAGGCTCAGGCTAGGGCACCCCTAGGCTCAGGCTATGGCACCCCTAGGCTTAGGCTAGGGCACCCCTAGGCTTAGGCTAAGGCTAAGGCTCCCCTAGCCTCAGGCTAGGGCACCCCTAGGCTTGGGCTAGGGCACCCCTAGGCTTAGTCTAGGGCACCCCTAGGCTTAGGCTAGGGCACACGTAGGCTTAGCCTAAGGCTAGGGCTCCCCTTGCCTAAGGATAGGGCACCCCTAGACTCAGGATAGGGCACCCCTAGTCTTAGGATAGGGCACACGTAGGCTTAGCCTAAGGCTAGGGCTCCCCTAGCCTCATGCTAGGGCACCCGAAGGCTCAGGCTAGGGCACCCCTAGGCTCAGGCTAGGGCACCCCTAGGCTTAGGCTAAGGCTAGGGCTCCCCTAGACTAAGGCTAGGGCACCCCAAGTTGTAGGCTAGGTCACCCCTAAGCTTAGGCTACGGCTAGGGCTCTCCTAGCCTAAGGCTAGGGCACTCCTAGGCTTAGGCTAGGGCACCCCTAGGCTTAGGTTAAGGCACACCCCTAGGCTTAGGTTAGGGCACTCCTAGGCTTAGGCTACGGCACCACTAGGCTTAGGCTAGGGCACCCCTAGACTCAGGATATGGCACCCCTAGGCTTAGGCTAGGGAAATCCTAGGCTAGACTAAGGCTAGGGCTCCACAAGCCTCAGGCTAGGGCACCGGTAGGCTCAGGTTAGGGCACCCCTAGGCTCAGGCTAGGGCACCCCTAGGCTTAGTTTAGGGCACCCCTAGGCTTAGGCTAAGGCTAGGGCTCCCCTAGCCTCAGGCTATAGCACCCCTGGGCTTAGGCTTGGGAACCCATAGGCTTAGGCTAAGGTTAGGGCGCCCCTAGACTAAGGCTAGAGCACCCCTAGGCTAAGGCTAGGGCACCCCTAGGTGTAGGCTAGGGCACCCCTAAGCTTAGGCTTAGGCTAGGGCTCCCCTCCCCTAAGGCTAGGGCACCCCTAGGCTTAGGCTAGGGCACCCCTAGGCTTTGGCTAGGGAAACCCTAGGCGTAGGCTAAGGCTACCGCGCGGCTCCACTAGTCTCAGGCTAAGGCACCCCTAAACTCAGGCTATGGCACCCCTAGGCTCAGGCTAGGGAAATCCAAGGCTAGGCTAAGGCTAGGGCTCCCCTAGCCTAAGCCTAGGACACCCCTAGGCTTAGGCTAGGGCACCCCTAGGCTTAGGCTAAGTCATCTCTAGGCTTAGGCTAGGGCACCCCTAGGCTTAGGCTAAGGCTAGGGCTCCCCTAGCCTCAGGCTATGGCACCCCTAGGCTTAGGCTAGGGCACCTCTAGGCTTAGGCTATGGCTAGGGCTCCCCTAGACTAAGGCTAGAGCACACCTAGGTGTAGGCTAGGGCACCCCTAAGCTTAGGCTAAGGCTAGGGCTCCCCTAGCCTAAGGCTAGAGCACCCCTAGGCTTAGGCTAGGGCACCTCTAGGCTTAGGCTTAGGCTAGGGCACCCCTAGGTTTAGGCTAGGGCAATCCAAAGCTAGGCTAAGGCTAGGGCTCCCCTAGTCTCAGGCTAGGGCACCCCTAAACTCTGGCTAAGGCACCCCTAGGTTTAGGCTAGGGAAATCCAAGGCTAGGCTAAGGCTAGGGCTCCCCTAGCCTAAGCCTAGGACACCCCTAGGCTTAGGCTAGGGCACCCCTAGGCTTAGGCTAAGTCACCTCTAGGCTTAGGCTAGGGCACCCCTAGGCTTAGGCTAAGGCTAGGGCTCCCCTAGCCTCAGGCTAGGACACCCCTAGGCTTAGGCTAGGGCACCCCTAGGCTTAGGCTAGGGCACCACTAGGCTTAGGCTAAGGCACCACTAGGCTTAGGCTAGGGCACCCCTAGGCTTAGGCTAGGGCAATCCAAAGCTAGGCTAAGGCTAGGGCTCCCCTAGTCTCAGGCTAGGGCACCCCTAGGCTTAGGCTAGGGCACCCCTAGGCTTAGGCTAAGACTACGGCTCCCATATCCTCAGGCTAGGGCACCCCTAAACTCAGGCTATGGCACCCCTAGGCTTAGGCTAGGGCAATCAAAAGCTAGGCTAAGGCTAGGGCTCCCCTAGCCTAAGGTTAGGACACCCCTAGGCTTAGGCTAGGGCACCCCTAGGCTTAGGCTAGGGCACCACTAGGCTTAGGCTAGGGCACCCCTAGGCTTAGGCTAGGGCAACCCTAGGCTTACCCTACGGCTCCCCTAGGCTCAGGCTAGGGTACCCCTAGGCTCAGGCTATCTCACCCCTAGGTATAGCCTAGGGCACCCCTAGGCTTAGGCTAAGGCTAAGGCTCCCCTAGCCTCAGGCTTGGGCACCCCTAGGCTTAGGCTAGGGCACCCCTAGGCTTAGGCTAGGGAAATCCTAGGCTAGACTAAGGCTAGGGCTCCCCTAGCCTCATGCTAGGGCACCCGAAGGCTCAGGCTAGGGCACCCCTAGGCTTAGGCTAGGCCACCCCTAGGCTTAGGCTAAGGCTAGGGCTCCCCTAGACTAAGGCTAGGGCACCCCTAAGTTGAGCCTAGGGCACCCCTAAGCTTAGGCTAAGGCTAGGGCTCTCCTAGCCTAAGGCTAGGGCACTCCTAGGCTTAGGCTAGGGCACCCCTAGGCTTAGGCTAAGGCACACCCCTAGGCTTAGGTTAGGGCACCCCTAGGCTTAGGCTACGGCACCACTAGGCTTAGGCTAGGGCACCCCTAGACTCAGGATATGGCACCCGTAGGCTTAGGCTAGGGATATCCTAGGCTAGACTAAGGATAGGGCTCCCCAAGCCTCAGACTAGGGCACCGGTAAGCTCAGGTTAGGGCACCCCTTGGCTCAGGCTAGGGCACCCCTAGACTTAGGTTAGGGCACCCCTAGGCTTAGGCTAAGGCTAGGGCTCCCCTAGCCTCAGGCTATGGCACCCCTGGGCTTAGGCTAGGGCACCCTTAGGCTTAGGCTAAGGTTAGGGCTCCCCTAGACTAAGGCTAGAGCACCCCTAGGCTTAGGCTAGGGCACCCCTAGGTGTAGGCTAGGGCACCCCTAAGCTTAGGCTTAGGCTAGGGCTCCCCTCGCCTAAAGCTAGGGCAACCCTAGGCTTAGGCTAGGGCAACCCTAGGCTTAGGCTAGGGCATCCCTAGGCTTATGCTAGGGCACCCCTAGGCGTAAGCTAAGGCTACGGCGAGACTCCCCTAACCTCAGGCTAAGGCACCCCTAAACTCAGGCTATGGCACCACTAGGCTTAGGCTACGGCAATCCAAGGCTAGGCTAAGGCTAGGGCTCCCCTAGCCTCAGGCTATGGCACCCCTAGGCTTAGGCTAGGGCACCTCTAGGCTTAGGCTAAGCCTAGGGCTCCCCTAGACTAAGGCTAGAGCACCCCTAGGCTTAGTCTAGGGCACCCCTAGGTGTAGGCTAGGGCACCCCTAAGCTTAGGCTAAGGCTAGGGCTCCCCTAGCATAAGGCTAGAGCACCCCTTGGCTTAGGATAGGGCACCCCTAGGCTTAGGCTAGGGCACCTCTAAGCTTAAGCTTAGGCTAGGACACCCCTAGGCTTGGGCTAGGGCAATCCAAATCTACGCTAAGGCTAGGGCTCCCCTAGTCTCAGGCTAGGGCACCCCTAGGCTTAGGCTAGGGCACCCCTAGGCTTACGCTCAGGCTAGGGCTCCCCTAGCCTTAGGCTATGACACCCCTAGGCTTAGGCTAGGGCACCTCTAGGCTTAGGCTAAGGCTAGGGCTCCCCTAGACTAAGGCTAGAGCACACCTAGGCTTAGGCTAGGGCACCCCTAGGTGTAGGCTAGCGCACCCCTAAACTTAGGCTAAGGCTAGGGCTCCCCTATCCTAAGGCTAGAGCACCCATAGGCTTAGGCTTGGGCACCCCTAGGCTTAGGCTAAGGCACCCCTAGACTTAGGCTAGGGAACCCCTAATCTTAGGCTAAGGCACCCCTAGGCTTAGGCTAAGGCTACGGCTCCCCTAGCCTCAGGCTAGGGCACCCCTAAACTCAGGCTTTGGCACCCCTAGGATTAGGCTAGGGCAATCCAAAGCTAGGCAAAGGCTAGGGCTCCCCTAGCCTAGGCTAGGACACCCCTAGACTTAGGCTAGGGCACCCCTAGGCTTAGGCTAGGACACCACTAGGCTTAGGCTAGGGCACCCCTAGGCTTAGGCTAGGGCACCCCTAGGCTTAGGCTACGGCTCCCCTAGGCTCAGGCTACGGCACCCCTAGGCTCAGGCTATGGAACCCCTAGGCTTAGGCTAGGGCACCCCTAGGCTTAGGCTAGGGCACCCCTAGGCTTAGGCTAGGGCACACGTAGGCTTAGCCTAAGGCTAGGGCTCCCCAAGCCTAAGGCTAGGGCACCCCTAGGCTCAGGATAGGGCACCCGTAGACTTAGGCTAGGGCACACGTAGGCTTAGCCTAAGGCTAGGGCTCCCCTAGCCTAAGGCTAGGGCAACGCTAGGCTTAGGCTAGGGCACCCCTAGGCTCAGGCTAGGGCACCCCTAGGCTTAGGCTAAGGCACCCCTAGGCTTAGGCTATGGCTAGGGCTCCCCTAGCCTCAGGCTAGGGCACCCCTAGGCTCAGTCTAAGGCACCCCTAGGCTTAGGCTTGGGCACCCCTAGGCTTAGGCTAAGGCTAGGGCTCCCGTAGCCTAAGGCTAGGGCACCCCCAGGCTCAGGCTAGGGCACCCATAGGCTTAGGCTAGGGCACCCCTAGGCTTAGGAAAAGGCTAGGGCTCCCCGAGCCTAAGGCCAGGGCACCCATAGACTTAGGCTAGGGCACCCCTAAGCTTAGGCTAGGGCAACCCTAGGCTTAGGCTAGGGCACCCCTAGGCTTATGCTAGGGCACCCCTAGGCGTAAGCTAAGGCTACGGCGAGACTCCCCTAACCTCAGGCTAAGGCACCCCTAAACTCAGGCTATGGCACCACTAGGCTTAGGCTACGGCAATCCAAGGCTAGGCTAAGGCTAGGGCTCCCCTAGCCTAAGGCAAGGACACCACTAGACTTAGGCTAGGGCACCCCTAGGCTTAGGTTAAGGCACCCCTAGGCTTAGGCTAGGGCACCCCTAGGCTTAGGCTAAGGCTAGGGCTCCCCTAGCCTCAGGCTATGGCACCCCTAGGCTTAGGCTAGGGCACCTCTAGGCTTAGGCTAAGCCTAGGGCTCCCCTAGACTAAGGCTAGAGCACCCCTAGGCTTAGTCTAGGGCACCCCTAGGTGTAGGCTAGGGCACCCCTAAGCTTAGGCTAAGGCTAGGGCTCCCCTAGCATAAGGCTAGAGCACCCCTAGGCTTAGGATAGGGCACCCCTAGGCTTAGGCTAGGGCACCTCTAGGCTTAGGCTTAGGCTAGGACACCCCTAGGCTTGGGCTAGGGCAATCCAAAGCTACGCTAAGGCTAGGGCTCCCATAGTCTCAGGCTAGGGCACCCCTAGGCTTAGGCTAGGGCACCCCTAGGCTTACGCTCAGGCTAGGGCTCCCCTAGCCTTAGGCTATGGCACCCCTAGGCTTAGGCTAGGGCACCTCTAGGCTTAGGCTAAGGCTAGGGCTCCCCTAGACTAAGGCTAGAGCACACCTAGGCTTAGGCTAGGGCACCCCTAGGTGTAGGCTAGGGCACCCCTAAACTTAGGCTAAGGCTAGGGCTCCCCTATCCTAAGGCTAGAGCACCCGTAGGCTTAGGCTTGGGCACCCCTAGGCTTAGGATAAGGCACCCCTAGACTTAGGCTAGGGCACCCCTAATCTTAGGCTAAGGCACCCCTAGGCTTAGGCTAAGGCTACGGCTCCCCTAGCCTCAGGCTAGGGCACCCCTAAACTCAGGCTATGGCACCCCTAGGATTAGGCTAGGGCAATACAAAGCTAGGCAAAGGCTAGGGCTCCCCTAGCCTAGGCTAGGACACCCCTAGGCTTAGGCTAGGGCACCCCTAGGCTTAGGCTAGGACACCACTAGGCTTAGGCTAGGGCACCCCTAGGCTTAGGCTAGGGCACCCCTAGGCTTAGGCTACGGCTCCCCTAGGCTCAGGCTACGGCAACCCTAGGCTCAGGCTATGGAACCCCTAGGCTTAGGCTAGGGCACCCCTAGGCTTAGGCTAAGGCTAAGGCTCCCCTAGCCTCAGGCTATGGCACCCCTAGGCTTGGGCTAGGGCACCCCTATGCTTAGCCTAGGGCACCCCTAGGCTTATGTTAGGGCACACGTAGGCTTAGCCTAAGGCTAGGGCTCCCCTAGCCTAAGGCTAGGGCAACGCTAGGCTTAGGCTAGGGCACCCCTAGGCTCAGGCTAGGGCACCCCTAGGCTTAGGCTAAGGCACCCCTAGGCTTAGGCTATGGCTAGGGCTCCCCTAGCCTCAGGCTAGGGCACCCCTAGGCTCAGGCTAGGGCACCCCTAGGCTTAGGCTTGGGCACCCCTAGGCTTAGGCTAAGGCTAGGGCTCCCGTAGCCTAAGGCTAGGGCACCCCCAGGCTCAGGCTAGGGCACCCATAGGCTTAGGCTAGGGCACCCCTAGGCTTAGGAAAAGGCTAGGGCTCCCCGAGCCTAAGGCCAGGGCACCCATAGACTTAGGCTAGGGCACCTCTAAGCTTAGGCTAGGGCACCCCTAGGCTTAGGCTAAGGCTACGGCTCCCCTAGCCTCAGGTTAGGGCACCCCTAGAATCAGGCTATGGCACCCCTAGGCTTAGGCTAATGCAATCCTAGGCTAGACTAATGCTAGCGCTCCCCTAGCCCCAGGCCAGGGCACCCGTAGGTTCAGGCTAGGGAAACCCCTAGGTTCAGGCTAGGGCACCCCTAGGCTTAGGATAGGGCACCACTAGGCTTAGGCTAGGGCACCCCTAGGCTTAGGCTAGGGCACCCCTAGGCTTAGGCTAGGGCACCCCTATGCTTAGGCTAAGGCTAGGGCTCCCCTAGCCTAAGGCAAGGGCACCCCTAGTCTCAGGCTAGGGCAACCCTAGGCTTAGGCTAGGGCACCCCTAGGCCTACGCTAAGGCTAGGGCTCCCCTAGCCTAAGGCTAGGGCACCCCAAGGCTTAGGTTAGGGCACCCCTAGGCTTAGGCCTGGGCAGCCCTAGGCTTAGGCTAGGGCACCCCTAGGCTTTTGCTAAGGCTAGGGCTCCCCTAGCCTAAGGCTAGGGCACCCCTAGGCTTAGGCTAGGGCACCCCTAGGCTTAGGCTAGGGTACCCCTAGGATTAGGCTAGGGCACCCCTAGGCTTAGGCTAGGGTACCCCTAGGATTAGGCTAGGGCACCCCTAGGCTTAGGCTAAGGTTACGGCTCGCCTAGCCTCAGGATAGGGCACCCCTAGGCTCAGGCTATGGCACCCCTAGGCTTAGGCTATGGATATCCTAGGCTAGACTAATGCTAGGGCTCCCCTAGCCTCATGCTAGGGCACCCGAAGGCTCAGGCTAGGGCACCCCTAGGCTCAGGCTAGGGCACCCCTAGGCTTAGGCTAGGGCACACCTAGGCTTAGACTAAGGATAGGGCTCCCCTAGGCTTAGGCTAGGGCACCCCTAGGCCTAGGCTAAGGCTAGGGCTCCCCTAGCCTAAGGCTAGGGAACCCCAAGGCTTAGGTTAGGGCACCCCTAGGCTTAGGCCTGGGCACCCCTAGGCTTAGGCTAGGGCACCCATAGGCTTTTGCTAAGGCTAGGGCTCCCCTAGCCTAAGGCTAGGCACCCCTAGGCTTAGGCTAGGGCACCCCTAGGCTTAGGCTAGGGCACCCCTAGGCTTAGGCTAGGGCACCCATAGGCTTTTGCTAAGGCTAGGGCTCCCCTAGCCTAAGGCTAGGGCACTCCTAGGCTTAGGCTAGGGCTCCCCTAGGCTTAGGCTAGGGCACCCCTAGGCTTAGGCTAGGGCACCCCTAATCTTAGGCTAAGGCTACGGCTCCCCAAGCCTCAGGCTAGGGCACCCCTAAACTCAGGCTCGGACACCCCTAGGCTTAGGCTAGGGCACCCCTAGGCTTAGGCTCGGGCACCACTAGGCTTAGGCTAGGGCACCCCTAGGCTTAGGCTAGGGCACCCCTAGGCTTAGCTACGGCTCCCCTAGGCTCAGGCTAGGGCACCCCAAGGCTCAGGCTATGGCACCCCTAGGCTTAGGCTAGGGCACCCCTAGGCTTAGGCTAAGGCTAAGGCTCCCCTAGCCTCAGGCTAGGGCACCCCTAGGCTTGGGCTAGGGCACCCCTAGGCTTAGTCTAGGGCACCCCTAGGCTTAGGCTAGGGCACACGTAGGCTTAGCCTAAGGCTAGGGCTCCCCTTGCCTAAGGATAGGGCACCCCTAGACTCAGGATAGGGCACCCCTAGTCTTAGGATAGGGCACACGTAGGCTTAGCCTAAGGCTAGGGCTCCCCTAGCCTCATGCTAGGGCACCCGAAGGCTCAGGCTAGGGCACCCCTAGGCTCAGGCTAGGGCACCCCTAGGCTTAGGCTAAGGCTAGGGCTCCCCTAGACTAAGGCTAGGGCACCCCAAGTTGTAGGCTAGGTCACCCCTAAGCTTAGGCTACGGCTAGGGCTCTCCTAGCCTAAGGCTAGGGCACTCCTAGGCTTAGGCTAGGGCACCCCTAGGCTTAGGTTAAGGCACACCCCTAGGCTTAGGTTAGGGCACTCCTAGGCTTAGGCTACGGCACCACTAGGCTTAGGCTAGGGCACCCCTAGACTCAGGATATGGCACCCCTAGGCTTAGGATAGGGAAATCCTAGGCTAGACTAAGGCTAGGGCTCCACAAGCCTCAGGCTAGGGCACCGGTAGGCTCAGGTTAGGGCACCCCTAGGCTCAGGCTAGGGCACCCCTAGGCTTAGTTTAGGGCACCCCTAGGCTTAGGCTAAGGCTAGGGCTCCCCTAGCCTCAGGCTATAGCACCCCTGGGCTTAGGCTTGGGAACCCATAGGCTTAGGCTAAGGTTAGGGCGCCCCTAGACTAAGGCTAGAGCACCCCTAGGCTAAGGCTAGGGCACCCCTAGGTGTAGGCTAGGGCACCCCTAAGCTTAGGCTTAGGCTAGGGCTCCCCTCCCCTAAGGCTAGGGCACCCCTAGGCTTAGGCTAGGGCACCCCTAGGCTTTGGCTAGGGAAACCCTAGGCGTAGGCTAAGGCTACCGCGCGGCTCCACTAGTCTCAGGCTAAGGCACCCCTAAACTCAGGCTATGGCACCCCTAGGCTCAGGCTAGGGAAATCCAAGGCTAGGCTAAGGCTAGGGCTCCCCTAGCCTAAGCCTAGGACACCCCTAGGCTTAGGCTAGGGCACCCCTAGGCTTAGGCTAAGTCATCTCTAGGCTTAGGCTAGGGCACCCCTAGGCTTAGGCTAAGGCTAGGGCTCCCCTAGCCTCAGGCTATGGCACCCCTAGGCTTAGGCTAGGGCACCTCTAGGCTTAGGCTAAGGCTAGGGCTCCCCTAGACTAAGGCTAGAGCACACCTAGGTGTAGGCTAGGGCACCCCTAAGCTTAGGCTAAGGCTAGGGCTCCCCTAGCCTAAGGCTAGAGCACCCCTAGGCTTAGGCTAGGGCACCTCTAGGCTTAGGCTTAGGCTACGGCACCCCTAGGTTTAGGCTAGGGCAATCCAAAGCTAGGATAAGGCTAGGGCTCCCCTAGTCTCAGGCTAGGGCACCCCTAAACTCTGGCTAAGGCACCCCTAGGTTTAGGCTAGGGAAATCCAAGGCTAGGCTAAGGCTAGGGCTCCCCTAGCCTAAGCCTAGGACACCCCTAGGCTTAGGCTAGGGCACCCCTAGGCTTAGGCTAAGTCACCTCTAGGCTTAGGCTAGGGCACCCCTAGGCTTAGGCTAAGGCTAGGGCTCCCCTAGCCTCAGGCTAGGACACCCCTAGGCTTAGGCTAGGGCACCCCTAGGCTTAGGCTAGGGCACCACTAGGCTTAGGCTAAGGCACCACTAGGCTTAGGCTAGGGCACCCCTAGGCTTAGGCTAGGGCACCCCTAGGCTTAGGCTACGGCTCCCCTAGGCTCAGGCTACGGCAACCCGAGGCTCAGGCTATGGAACCCCTAGGCTTAGGCTAGGGCACCCCTAGGCTTAGGCTAAGGCTAAGGCTCCCCTAGCCTCAGGCTATGGCACCCCTAGGCTTGGGCTAGGGCACCCCTATGCTTAGCCTAGGGCACCCCTAGGCTTAGGTTAGGGCACACGTAGGCTTAGCCTAAGGCTAGGGCTCCCCTAGCCTAAGGCTAGGGCAACGCTAGGCTTAGGCTAGGGCACCCCTAGGCTCAGGCTAGGGCACCCCTAGGCTTAGGCTAAGGCACCCCTAGGCTTAGGCTATGGCTAGGGCTCCCTTAGCCTTAGGCTAGGGCACCCCTAAGCTCAGGCTAGGGCACCCCTAGGCTTAGGCTTGGGCACCCCTAGGCTTAGGCTAAGGCTAGGGCTCCCGTAGCCTAAGGATAGGGCACCCCCAGGCTCAGGCTAGGGCACCCATAGGCTTAGGCTAGGGCACCCCTAGGCTTAGGAAAAGGCTAGGGCTCCCCGAGCCTAAGGCCAGGGCACCCATAGACTTAGGCTAGGGCACCCCTAAGCTTAGGCTAGGGCACCCCTAGGCTTAGGCTAAGGCTACGGCTCCCCTAGCCTCAGGTTAGGGCACCCCTAGAATCAGGCTATGGCACCCCTAGGCTTAGGCTAATGCAATCCTAGACTAGACTAATGCTAGCGCTCCCCTAGCCCCAGGCCAGGGCAACCGTAGGTTCAGGCTAGGGAAACCCCTAGGTTCAGGCTAGGGCACCCCTAGGCTTAGGATAGGGCACCACTAGGCTTAGGCTAGGGCACCCCTAGGCTTAGGCTAGGGCACCCCTAGGCTTAGGCTAGGGCACCCCTATGCTTAGGCTAAGGCTAGGGCTCCCCTAGCCTAAGGCAAGGGCACCCCTAGTCTCAGGCTAGGGCAACCCTAGGCTTAGGCTAGGGCACCCCTAGGCCTACGCTAAGGCTAGGGCTCCCCTAGCCTAAGGCTAGGGCACCCCAAGGCTTAGGTTAGGGCACCCCTAAGCTTAGGCCTGGGCAGCCCTAGGCTTAGGCTAGGGCACCCCTAGGCTTTTGCTAAGGCTAGGGCTCCCCTAGCCTAAGGCTAGGGCACCCCTAGGCTTAGGCTAGGGCACCCCTAGGCTTAGGCTAGGGTACCCCTAGGATTAGGCTAGGGCACCCCTAGGCTTAGGCTAGGGTACCCCTAGGATTAGGCTAGGGCACCCCTAGGCTTAGGCTAGGGCACACGTAGGCTTAGGCTATGGATATCCTAGGCTAGACTAATGCTAGGGCTCCCCTAGCCTCATGCTAGGGCACCCGAAGGCTCAGGCTAGGGCACCCCTAGGCTCAGGCTAGGGCACCCCTAGGCTTAGGCTAGGGCACACCTAGGCTTAGACTAAGGATAGGGCTCCCCTAGGCTTAGGCTAGGGCACCCCTAGACCTAGGCTAAGGCTAGGGCTCCCCTAGCCTAAGGCTAGGGAACCCCAAGGCTTAGGTTAGGGCACCCCTAGGCTTAGAACTGGGCACCCCTAGGCTTAGGCTAGGGCACCCATAGGCTTTTGCTAAGGCTAGGGCTCCCCTAGCCTAAGGCTAGGGCACCCCTAGGCTTAGGCTAGGGCACCCCTAGGCTTAGGCTAGGGCACCCCTAGGCTTAGGCTAGGGCACCCATAGGCTTTTGCTAAGGCTAGGGCTCCCCTAGCCTAAGGCTAGGGCACTCCTAGGCTTAGGCTAGGGCTCCCCTAGGCTTAGGCTAGGGCACCCCTAGGCTTAGGCTAGGGCACCCCTAATCTTAGGCTAAGGCTATGGCTCCCCAAGCCTCAGGCTAGGGCACCCCTAAACTCAGGCTCGGACACCCCTAGGCTTAGGCTAGGGCACCCCTAGGCTTAGGCTCGGGCACCACTAGGCTTAGGCTAGGGCACCCCTAGGCTTAGGCTAGGGCACCCCTAGGCTTAGCTACGGCTCCCCTAGGCTCAGGCTAGGGCACCCCTAGGCTCAGGCTATGGCACCCCTAGGCTTAGGCTAGGGCACCCCTAGGCTTAGGCTAAGGCTAAGGCTCCCCTAGCCTCAGGCTAGGGCACCCCTAGGCTTGGGTTAGGGCACCCCTAGGCTTAGTCTAGGGCACCCCTAGGCTTAGGCTAGGGCACACGTAGGCTTAGCCTAAGGCTAGGGCTCCCCTTGCCTAAGGATAGGGCACCCCTAGACTCAGGATAGGGCACCCCTAGTCTTAGGATAGGGCACACGTAGGATTAGCCTAAGGCTAGGGCTCCCCTAGCCTCATGCTAGGGCACCCGAAGGCTCAGGCTAGGGCACCCCTAGGCTCAGGCTAGGGCACCCCTAGGCTTAGGCTAAGGCTAGGGCTCCCCTAGACTAAGGCTAGGGCACCCCAAGTTGTAGGCTAGGTCACCCCTAAGCTTAGGCTACGGCTAGGGCTCTCCTAGCCTAAGGCTAGGGCACTCCTAGGCTTAGGCTAGGGCACCCCTAGGCTTAGGTTAAGGCACACCCCTAGGCTTAGGTTAGGGCACTCCTAGGCTTAGGCTACGGCACCACTAGGCTTAGGCTAGGGCACCCCTAGACTCAGGATATGGCACCCCTAGGCTTAGGCTAGGGAAATCCTAGGCTAGACTAAGGCTAGGGCTCCACAAGCCTCAGGCTAGGGCACCGGTAGGCTCAGGTTAGGGCACCCCTAGGCTCAGGCTAGGGCACCCCTAGGCTTAGTTTAGGGCACCCCTAGGCTTAGGCTAAGGCTAGGGCTCCCCTAGCCTCAGGCTATAGCACCCCTGGGCTTAGGCTTGGGAACCCATAGGCTTAGGCTAAGGTTAGGGCGCCCCTAGACTAAGGTTAGAGCACCCCTAGGCTAAGGCTAGGGCACCCCTAGGTGTAGGCTAGGGCACCCCTAAGCTTAGGCTTAGGCTAGGGCTCCCCTCCCCTAAGGCTAGGGCACCCCTAGGCTTAGGCTAGGGCACCCCTAGGCTTTGGCTAGGGAAACCCTAGGCGTAGGCTAAGGCTACCGCGCGGCTCCACTAGTCTCAGGCTAAGGCACCCCTAAAATCAGGCTATGGCACCCCTAGGCTCAGGCTAGGGAAATCCAAGGCTAGGCTAAGGCTAGGGCTCCCCTAGCCTAAGCCTAGGACACCCCTAGGCTTAGGCTAGGGCACCCCTAGGCTTAGGCTAAGTCATCTCTAGGCTTAGGCTAGGGCACCCCTAGGCTTAGGCTAAGGCTAGGGCTCCCCTAGCCTCAGGTTATGGCACCCCTAGGCTTAGGCTAGGGCACCTCTAGGCTTAGGCTAAGGCTAGGGCTCCCCTAGTCTAAGGCTAGAGCACACCTAGGTGTAGGCTAGGGCACCCCTAAGCTTAGGCTAAGGCTAGGGCTCCCCTAGCCTAAGGCTAGAGCACCCCTAGGCTTAGGCTAGGGCACCTCTAGGCTTAGGCTTAGGCTAGGGCACCCCTAGGTTTAGGCTAGGGCAATCCAAAGCTAGGCTAAGGCTAGGGCTCCCCTAGTCTCAGGCTAGGGCACCCCTAAACTCTGGCTAAGGCACCCCTAGGTTTAGGCTAGGGAAATCCAAGGCTAGGCTAAGGCTAGGGCTCCCCTAGCCTAAGCCTAGGACACCCCTAGGCTTAGGCTAGGGCACCCCTAGGCTTAGGCTAAGTCACCTCTAGGCTTAGGCTAGGGCACCCAGAGGCTTAGGCTAAGGCTAGGGCTCCCCTAGCCTCAGGCTAGGACACCCCTAGGCTTAGGCTAGGGCACCCCTAGGCTTAGGCTAGGCCACCACTAGGCTTAGGCTAAGGCACCACTAGGCTTAGGCTAGGGCACCCCTAGGCTTAGGATAGGGTACCCCTAGGCTTAGGCTACAGCTCCCCTAGGCTCAGGCTAGGGCACCCCTAGGCTCAGGCTATGGCACCCCTAGGCTTAGGCTAGGGCACCCCTAGGCTTAGGCTAAGGCTAAGGCTCCCCTAGCCTCAGGCTAGGGCACCACTAGGCTTGGGCTAGGGCATCACTAGGCTTCGGCTAGGGCACCCCTAGGCTTAGGCTAGGGCACCCCTAGGCTTAGGCTAAGGCTCCCCTAGGCTCAGGCTAGGGCACCCATAGGCTCAGGCTATGGCACCCCTAGGCTTAGGCTAGGGCACCCCTAGGCTTAGGCTAAGGCTAAGGCTCCCCTAGCCTCAGGCTAGGGCACCCCTAGGCTTGGGCTAGGGCACCCCTAGGCTTAGTCTAGGGCACCCCTAGGCTTTGGCTAGGGCACACGTAGGCTTAGCCTAAGGCTAGGGCACCCCTATGCTTAGGCTAGGGCACCCCAAGGCTCAGGCTATGGCACCCCTAGGCTTAGGCTAGGGAAATCCTAGGCTAGACTAAGACTAAGGCTCCCCTAGCCTCACGCTAGGGCACCCGAAGGCTCAGGCTAGGGCACCCCTAGGCTCAGGCTAAGGCTAGGTCTCTCCTAGCCTAAGGCTAGGGCACTCCAGGGTTAGGCTAGGGCACCCCTAGGCTTAGGCTAAGGCACACCCCTAGGCTTAGGCTAGGGCAATCCAATGCTAGGCAAAGGCTAGGGCTCCCCTAGCCTAAGCCTAGGACAACCCTAGGCTTAGGCTAGGGCACCCCTAGGCTTAGGCTAAGGCACCCCTAGGCTTAGGCTAGGGCACCCCTAGGCTTAGGCTAAGGCTAGGGCTCCCCTAGCCTCAGGCTATGGCACCCCTAGTCTTAGGCTAGGGCACCTCTAGGCTTAGTCTAGGGTACACCAAGGTGTAGGCTAGGGCACCCCTAAGCTTAGGCAAAGGCTAGGGCTCCCCTAGCCCAAGGCTAGAGCACCCCTAGGCTTAGGCTAGGGCACCCCTAGACTTAGGCTAGGGCACCTCTAGGCTTAGGCTTAGGCTAGGGCACCCCTAGGCTTAGGCTAGGGCAATCCAAAGCTAGGCTAAGGCTAGGGCTCCCCTAGTCTCAGGCTAGGGCACCCCTAAACTCTGGCTATGGCACCCCTAGGCTTAGACTAGGGCAATCCAAAGCTAGGCTAAGGCTAGGGCTCCCCTAGCCTAAGGCTAGGACACCCCTAGGCTTAGGCTAGGGCACCCCTAGGTTTAGGCTAAGGCACCCCTAGGTTTAGGCTAGGGCACCCCTAGGCTTAGGCTAAGGCTAGGGCTCCCCTAGCCTCAGGCTATGGCACCCCTAGGCTTAGGCTAGGGCACCTCTAGACTTAGGCTAAGGCTAGGGCTCCCCTAGACTAAGGCTAGAGCACCCCTAGGCTTAGGATAGGGCACCCCTAGGCTTAGGCTAGGGCACCTCTAGGCTTAGGCTTAGGCTAGGGCACCCCTAGGCTTAGGCTAGGGCAATCCAAAGCTAGGCTTAGGCTAGGGCTCCCCTAGTCTCAGGCTAGGGCACCCCTAGGCTTAGGCTAGGGCACCTCTAGGCTTACTCTAAGGCTAGGGCTCCCCTAGACTAAGGCTAGAGCACACCTAGGCTTAGGCTAGGACACCCCTAGGTGTAGGCTAGGGCACCCCTAAACTTAGGCTAAGGCTAGGACTCCCCTATCCTAAGGCTAGAGCACCCCTAGGCTTAGGCTTGGGCACCCCTACCTTAGGCTAAGGCACCCCTAGGTTTAGGCTAGGGCACCCCTAATCTTAGGCTAGGGCACCCCTAGGTTAAGGCTAAGGCTACGGCTCCCCTAGCCTCAGGCTAGGGCACCCCTAAACTCAGGCTATGGCACCCCTAGGCTTAGGCTAGGGCAATCCAAAGCTAGGCTAAGGCTAGGGCTTCCCTAGCCTAGGCTTGGACACCCCTAGGCTTAGACTAGGGCACCCCTAGGCTTAGGCTAGGACACCACTAGGCTTAGGGTAGGGCACCCCTAGGCTTAGGCTAGGGCACCCCTAGGCTTAGGCTACGGCTCCCCTAGGCTCAGGCTAGCGCACTCCTAGGCTCAGGCTATGGCACCCCTAGGCTTAGGCTAGGGCATCCCTAGGCTTAGGCTAAGGCTAAGGCTCCCCTAGCCTCAGGCTAGGGCACCCCAAGTCTTGGGCTAGGGCACCCCTAGGCTTAGGCTAGGGCACCCCTAGGCTCAGGCTAGGGCACCCCTAGGCTTAGGCTAAGACACCTCTAGGCTTAGGCTAAGGCTAGGGCTCCCCTAGCCTCAGGCTAGGGCACCCCTAGGCTCAGGCTAGGGCACCCTTAGGCTTACGCTTGGGCACGCATAGGATTAGGCTAAGGCTAGGGCTCCCATGGCTAAGGCTAGGGCACCCCCAGGCTCAGGTTAGGGCACCCATAGGCTTAGGCTAGGGCACCCCTAGGCTTAGGCTAAGGCTAGGGCTCTCCTAGCCTAAGGCTACGGCACTCCTAGGCTTAGGCTAGGGCACCCCAAGGCTTAGGCTAGGGCACCCCTAAGCTTAGGCTAGGGCACCCCTAATCTTAGGCTAGGGCACCCCTAGGCTTAGGCTAAGGCTAAGGCTCCCCTAGACTCAGGCTAGGGCACCCCTAAACTCAGGCTAGGACACCCCTAGGCTTAGGCTAGGGCACCCCTAGGCTTAGGCTAGGGCACCACTAAGCTTCGGCTAGGGCACCCCTAGGCTTAGGCTAGGCCACCCCTAGGCTTAGGCTACGGCTCCCCTAGGCTCAGGCTAGCGCACCCCTAGGCTCAGGTTATGGCACCCATAGGCTTAGGCTAGGGCACCCCTAGGCTTAGGCTAAGGCTAAGGCTCCGCTAGCCTCAGGCTAGGGCACCCCTAAGCTCGGGCTAGGGCACCCCTAGGCTTAGGCTAGGGCATCCCTAGGCTTAGGCTAGGGCACACGTAGGCTTAGCTTAAGGCTAGGGCACCCCTAGGCTTAGGCTAGGGCACCCCTAGGCTTAGGCTAAGGCTAGGGCTCCCCTAGCCTAAGGCTAGGGCACCCCTAGGCTTAGGCTATGGAACCCCTAGGCTTAGGCTAAGGCTAGGGCTCCCCTACCCTCAGGCTATGGAACCCCTGGGCTTAACCTAGGGCACCCCTAAGCTTAGGCTAAGGTTAGGGCTCCCCTAGACTAAGGCTAGAGCACCCCTAAGCTAAGGCTAGGGCACCCCTAGGTGTAGGCTAGGGCACCCCTAGTCTTAGGCTAGGGCACCCCTAGGCTTAGGCTAGGGAAACCCTAGGCGTAGGCTAAGGCTACGGCGCGACTCCCCTAGCCTCAGGCTAAGGGACCCCTAAACTCAGGCTATGGCACCCCTAGGCTGAGGCTAGGGCAATCCAAGGCTAGGCTAAGGCTAGGGCTCCCCTAGCCTAAGCCTAGGACACCCCTAGGCTTAAGCTAGGGCCCCCCTAGGCTTAGGCTAAGGCACCCCTAGGCTTAGGCTAGGGCACCCCTAGGCTTAGGTTAAGGCTAGGGCCCCCCTAGCCTCAGGCTATGGCACCCCTAAGCTTAGGCTAGGGCACCTCTAGGCTTAGGCTAAGGCTAGGGCTCCCCTAGACTAAGGCTAGAGCACCCCTAGGCTTAGTTAGGGCACATCTAGGTGTAGGCTAGGGCACCCCTAAGCTTAGGCTAAGGCTAGGGCTCCCCTAGCCTAAGGCTATAGCACCCCTAGGCTTAGGCTAGGGCACCCATAGGCTTAGGCTAGGGCACCTCTAGGCTTAGGCTTAGGCTAGGGCACCCCTAGGCTTAGGCTAGGGCAATCCAAAGCTAGGCTAAGGCTAGGGCTCCCCTAGTCTCAGGCTAGGGCACCCCTAGGCTTAGGCTAGGGCACCCCTAGGCTTAGGCTAAGACTACGGCTCCCATATCCTCAGGCTAGGGCACCCCTAAACTCAGGCTATGGCACCCCTAGGCTTAGGCTAGGGCAATCCAAAGCTAGGCTAAGGCTAGGGCTCCCCTAGCCTAAGGTTAGGACACCCCTAGGCTTAGGCTAGGGCACCCCTAGGCTTAGGCTAGGGCACCACTAGGCTTAGGCTAGGGCACCCCTAGGCTTAGGCTAGGGCAACCCTAGGCTTACCCTACGGCTCCCCTAGGCTCAGGCTAGGGTACCCCTAGGCTCAGGCTATCTCACCCCTAGGTTTAGGCTAGGGCACCCCTAGGCTTAGGCTAAGGCTAAGGCTCCCCTAGCCTCAGGCTTGGGCACCCCTAGGCTTAGGCTAGGGCACCCCTAGGCTTAGGCTAGGGAAATCCTAGGCTAGACTAAGGCTAGGGCTCCCCTAGCCTCATGCTAGGGCACCCGAAGGCTCAGGCTAGGGCACCCCTAGGATCAGGCTAGGGCACCCCTAGGCTTAGGCTAGGCCACCCCTAGGCTTAGGCTAAGGCTAGGGCTCCCCTAGACTAAGGCTAGGGCACCCCTAAGTTGAGCCTAGGGCACCCCTAAGCTTAGGCTAAGGCTAGGGCTCTCCTAGCCTAAGGCTAGGGCACTCCTAGGCTTAGGCTAGGGCACCCCTAGGCTTAGGCTAAGGCACACCCCTAGGCTTAGGTTAGGGCACCCCTAGGCTTAGGCTACGGCACCACTAGGCTTAGGCTAGGGCACCCCTAGACTCAGGATATGGCACCCGTAGGCTTAGGCTAGGGATATCCTAGGCTAGACTAAGGATAGGGCTCCCCAAGCCTCAGACTAGGGCACCGGTAAGCTCAGGTTAGGGCACCCCTTGGCTCAGGCTAGGGCACCCCTAGACTTAGGTTAGGGCACCCCTAGGCTTAGGCTAAGGCTAGGGCTCCCCTAGCCTCAGGCTATGGCACCCCTGGGCTTAGGCTAGGGCACCCTTAGGCTTAGGCTAAGGTTAGGGCTCCCCTAGACTAAGGCTAGAGCACCCCTAGGCTTAGGCTAGGGCACCCCTAGGTGTAGGCTAGGGCACCCCTAAGCTTAGGCTTAGGCTAGGGCTCCCCTCGCCTAAAGCTAGGGCAACCCTAGGCTTAGGCTAGGGCAACCCTAGGCTTAGGCTAGGGCATCCCTAGGCTTATGCTAGGGCACCCCTAGGCGTAAGCTAAGGCTACGGCGAGACTCCCCTAACCTCAGGCTAAGGCACCCCTAAACTCAGGCTATGGCACCACTAGGCTTAGGCTACGGCAATCCAAGGCTAGGCTAAGGCTAGGGCTCCCCTAGCCTCAGGCTATGGCACCCCTAGGCTTAGGCTAGGGCACCTCTAGGCTTAGGCTAAGCCTAGGGCTCCCCTAGACTAAGGCTAGAGCACCCCTAGGCTTAGTCTAGGGCACCCCTAGGTGTAGGCTAGGGCACCCCTAAGCTTAGGCTAAGGCTAGGGCTCCCCTAGCATAAGGCTAGAGCACCCCTAGGCTTAGGATAGGGCACCCCTAGGCTTAGGCTAGGGCACCTCTAAGCTTAGGCTTAGGCTAGGACACCCCTAGGCTTGGGCTAGGGCAATCCAAAGCTACGCTAAGGCTAGGGCTCCCCTAGTCTCAGGCTAGGGCACCCCTAGGCTTAGGCTAGGGCACCCCTAGGCTTACGCTCAGGCTAGGGCTCCCCTAGCCTTAGGCTATGACACCCCTAGGCTTAGGCTAGGGCACCTCTAGGCTTAGGCTAAGGCTAGGGCTCCCCTAGACTAAGGCTAGAGCACACTTAGGCTTAGGCTAGGGCACCCCTAGGTGTAGGCTAGCGCACCCCTAAACTTAGGCTAAGGCTAGGGCTCCCCTATCCTAAGGCTAGAGCACCCATAGGCTTAGGCTTGGGCACCCCTAGGCTTAGGCTAAGGCACCCCTAGACTTAGGCTAGGGCACCCCTAATCTTAGGCTAAGGCACCCCTAGGCTTAGGCTAAGGCTACGGCTCCCCTAGCCTCAGGCTAGGGCACCCCTAAACTCAGGCTTTGGCACCCCTAGGATTAGGCTAGGGCAATCCAAAGCTAGGCAAGGGCTAGGGCTCCCCTAGCCTAGGCTAGGACACCCCTAGGCTTAGGCTAGGGCACCCCTAGGCTTAGGCTAGGACACCACTAGGCTTAGGCTAGGGCACCCCTAGGCTTAGGCTAGGGCACCCCTAGGCTTAGGCTACGGCTCCCCTAGGCTCAGGCTATGGCACCCCTAGGCTCAGGCTATGGAACCCCTAGGCTTAGGCTAGGGCACCCCTAGGCTTAGGCTAGGGCACCCCTAGGCTTAGGCTAGGGCACACGTAGGCTTAGCCTAAGGCTAGGGCTCCCCAAGCCTAAGGCTAGGGCACCCCTAGGCTCAGGATAGGGCACCCGTAGACTTAGGCTAGGGCACACGTAGGCTTAGCCTAAGGCTAGGGCTCCTCTAGCCTAAGGCTAGGGCAACGCTAGGCTTAGGCTAGGGCACCCCTAGGCTCAGGCTAGGGCACCCCTAGGCTTAGGCTAAGGCACCCCTAGGCTTAGGCTATGGCTAGGGCTCCCCTAGCCTCAGGCTAGGGCACCCCTAGGCTCAGTCTAAGGCACCCCTAGGCTTAGGCTTGGGCACCCCTAGGCTTAGGCTAAGGCTAGGGCTCCCGTAGCCTAAGGCTAGGGCACCCCCAGGCTCAGGCTAGGGCACCCATAGGCTTAGGCTAGGGCACCCCTAGGCTTAGGAAAAGGCTAGGGCTCCCCGAGCCTAAGGCCAGGGCACCCATAGACTTAGGCTAGGGCACCCCTAAGCTTAGGCTAGGGCAACCCTAGGCTTAGGCTAGGGCACCCCTAGGCTTATGCTAGGGCACCCCTAGGCGTAAGCTAAGGCTACGGCGAGACTCCCCTAACCCCAGGCTAAGGCACCCCTAAACTCAGGCTATGGCACCACTAGGCTTAGGCTACGGCAATCCAAGGCTAGGCTAAGGCTAGGGCTCCCCTAGCCTAAGGCAAGGACACCACTAGACTTAGGCTAGGGCACCCCTAGGCTTAGGTTAAGGCACCCCTAGGCTTAGGCTAGGGCACCCCTAGGCTTAGGCTAAGGCTAGGGCTCCCCTAGCCTCAGGCTATGGCACCCCTAGGCTTAGGCTAGGGCACCTCTAGGCTTAGGCTAAGCCTAGGGCTCCCCTAGACTAAGGCTAGAGCACCCCTAGGCTTAGTCTAGGGCACCCCTAGGTGTAGGCTAGGGCACCCCTAAGCTTAGGCTAAGGCTAGGGCTCCCCTAGCATAAGGCTAGAGCACCCCTAAGCTTAGGATAGGGCACCCCTAGGCTTAGGCTAGGGCACCTCTAGGCTTAGGCTTAGGCTAGGACACCCCTAGGCTTGGGCTAGGGCAATCCAAAGCTACGCTAAGGCTAGGGCTCCCCTAGTCTCAGGCTAGGGCACCCCTAGGCTTAGGCTAGGGCACCCCTAGGCTTACGCTCAGGCTAGGGCTCCCCTAGCCTTAGGCTATGGCACCCCTAGGCTTAGGCTAGGGCACCTCTAGGCTTAGGCTAAGGCTAGGGCTCCCCTAGACTAAGGCTAGAGCACACCTAGGCTTAGGCTAGGGCACCCCTAGGTGTAGGCTAGGGCACCCCTAAACTTAGGCTAAGGCTAGGGCTCCCCTATCCTAAGGCTAGAGCACCCGTAGGCTTAGGCTTGGGCACCCCTAGGCTTAGGATAAGGCACCCCTAGACTTAGGCTAGGGCACCCCTAATCTTAGGCTAAGGCACCCCTAGGCTTAAGCTAAGGCTACGGCTCCCCTAGCCTCAGGCTAGGGCACCCCTAAACTCAGGCTATGGCACCCCTAGGATTAGGCTAGGGCAATACAAAGCTAGGCAAAGGCTAGGGCTCCCCTAGCCTAGGCTAGGACACCCCTAGGCTTAGGCTAGGGCACCCCTAGGCTTAGGCTAGGACACCACTAGGCTTAGGCTAGGGCACCCCTAGGCTTAGGCTAGGGCACCCCTAGGCTTAGGCTACGGCTCCCCTAGGCTCAGGCTACGGCAACCCTAGGCCCAGGCTATGGAACCCCTAGGCTCAGGCTAGGGCACCCCTAGGCTTAGGCTAAGGCTAAGGCTCCCCTAGCCTCAGGCTATGGCACCCCTAGGCTTGGGCTAGGGCACCCCTATGCTTAGCCTAGGGCACCCCTAGGCTTAGGTTAGGGCACACGTAGGCTTAGCCTAAGGCTAGGGCACCCCCAGGCTCAGGCTAGGGCACCCCTAGGCTTAGGAAAAGGCTAGGGCTCCCCGAGCCTAAGGCCAGGGCACCCATAGACTTAGGCTAGGGCACCCCTAAGCTTAGGCTAGGGCAACCCTAGGCTTAGGCTAGGGCACCCCTAGGCTTATGCTAGGGCACCCCTAGGCGTAAGCTAAGGCTACGGCGAGACTCCCCTAACCCCAGGCTAAGGCACCCCTAAACTCAGGCTATGGCACCACTAGGCTTAGGCTACGGCAATCCAAGGCTAGGCTAAGGCTAGGGCTCCCCTAGCCTAAGGCAAGGACACCACTAGACTTAGGCTAGGGCACCCCTAGGCTTAGGTTAAGGCACCCCTAGGCTTAGGCTAGGGCACCCCTAGGCTTAGGCTAAGGCTAGGGCTCCCCTAGCCTCAGGCTATGGCACCCCTAGGCTTAGGCTAGGGCACCTCTAGGCTTAGGCTAAGCCTAGGGCTCCCCTAGACTAAGGCTAGAGCACCCCTAGGCTTAGTCTAGGGCACCCCTAGGTGTAGGCTAGGGCACCCCTAAGCTTAGGCTAAGGCTAGGGCTCCCCTAGCATAAGGCTAGAGCACCCCTAGGCTTAGGATAGGGCACCCCTAGGCTTAGGCTAGGGCACCTCTAGGCTTAGGCTTAGGCTAGGACACCCCTAGGCTTGGGCTAGGGCAATCCAAAGCTACGCTAAGGCTAGGGCTCCCCTAGTCTCAGGCTAGGGCACCCCTAGGCTTAGGCTAGGGCACCCCTAGGCTTACGCTCAGGCTAGGGCTCCCCTAGCCTTAGGCTATGGCACCCCTAGGCTTAGGCTAGGGCACCTCTAGGCTTAGGCTAAGGCTAGGGCTCCCCTAGACTAAGGCTAGAGCACACCTAGGCTTAGGCTAGGGCACCCCTAGGTGTAGGCTAGGGCACCCCTAAACTTAGGCTAAGGCTAGGGCTCCCCTATCCTAAGGCTAGAGAACCCGTAGGCTTAGGCTTGGGCACCCCTAGGCTTAGGATAAGGCACCCCTAGACTTAGGCTAGGGCACCCCTAATCTTAGGCTAAGGCACCCCTAGGCTTAGGCTAAGGCTACGGCTCCCCTAGCCTCAGGCTAGGGCACCCCTAAACTCAGGCTATGGCACCCCTAGGATTAGGCTAGGGCAATACAAAGCTAGGCAAAGGCTAGGGCTCCCCTAGCCTAGGCTAGGACACCCCTAGGCTTAGGCTAGGGCACCCCTAGGCTTAGGCTAGGACACCACTAGGCTTAGGCTAGGGCACCCCTAGGCTTAGGCTAGGGCACCCCTAGGCTTAGGCTACGGCTCCCCTAGGCTCAGGCTACGGCAACCCTAGGCCCAGGCTATGGAACCCCTAGGCTCAGGCTAGGGCACCCCTAGGCTTAGGCTAAGGCTAAGGCTCCCCTAGCCTCAGGCTATGGCACCCCTAGGCTTGGGCTAGGGCACCCCTATGCTTAGCCTAGGGCACCCCTAGGCTTAGGTTAGGGCACACGTAGGCTTAGCCTAAGGCTAGGGCACCCCCAGGCTCAGGCTAGGGCACCCATAGGCTTAGGCTAGGGCACCCCTAGGCTTAGGAAAAGGCTAGGGCTCCCCGAGCCTAAGGCCAGGGCACCCATAGACTTAGGCTAGGGCACCCCTAAGCTTAGGCTAGGGCACCCCTAGGCTTAGGCTAAGGCTACGGCTCCCCTAGCCTCAGGTTAGGGCACCCCTAGAATCAGGCTATGGCACCCCTACGCTTAGGCTAATGCAATCCTAGGCTAGACTAATGCTAGCGCTCCCCTAGCCCCAGGCCAGGGCACCCGTAGGTTCAGGCTAGGGAAACCCCTAGGTTCAGGCTAGGGCACCCCTAGGCTTAGGATAGGGCACCACTAGGCTTAGGCTACGGCACCCCTAGGCTTAGGCTAGGGCACCCCTAGGCTTAGGCTAGGGCACCCCTATGCTTAGGCTAAGGCTAGGGCTCCCCTAGCCTAAGGCAAGGGCACCCCTAGTCTCAGGCTAGGGCAACCCTAGGCTTAGGCTAAGGCTAGGGCTCCCCTACCCTCAGGCTATGGAACCCCTGGGCTTAACCTAGGGCACCCCTAAGCTTAGGCTAAGGTTAGGGCTCCCCTAGACTAAGGCTAGAGCACCCCTAAGCTAAGGCTAGGGCACCCCTAGGTGTAGGCTAGGGCACCCCTAGTCTTAGGCTAGGGCACCCCTAGGCTTAGGCTAGGGAAACCCTAGGCGTAGGCTAAGGCTACGGCGCGACTCCCCTAGCCTCAGGCTAAGGGACCCCTAAACTCAGGCTATGGCACCCCTAGGCTGAGGCTAGGGCAATCCAAGGCTAGGCTAAGGCTAGGGCTCCCCTAGCCTAAGCCTAGGACACCCCTAGGCTTAAGCTAGGGCCCCCCTAGGCTTAGGCTAAGGCACCCCTAGGCTTAGGCTAGGGCACCCCTAGGCTTAGGTTAAGGCTAGGGCCCCCCTAGCCTCAGGCTATGGCACCCCTAAGCTTAGGCTAGGGCACCTCTAGGCTTAGGCTAAGGCTAGGGCTCCCCTAGACTAAGGCTAGAGCACCCCTAGGCTTAGTTAGGGCACACCTAGGTGTAGGCTAGGGCACCCCTAAGCTTAGGCTAAGGCTAGGGCTCCCCTAGCCTAAGGCTATAGCACCCCTAGGCTTAGGCTAGGGCACCCATAGGCTTAGGCTAGGGCACCTCTAGGCTTAGGCTTAGGCTAGGGCACCCCTAGGCTTAGGCTAGGGCAATCCAAAGCTAGGCTAAGGCTAGGGCTCCCCTAGTCTCAGGCTAGGGCACCCCTAGGCTTAGTCTAGGGCACCCCTAGGCTTAGGCTAAGACTACGGCTCCCATATCCTCAGGCTAGGGCACCCCTAAACTCAGGCTATGGCACCCTTAGGCTTAGGCTAGGGCAATCCAAAGCTAGGCTAAGGCTAGGGCTCCCCTAGCCTAAGGTTAGGACACCCCTAGGCTTAGGCTAGGGCACCCCTAGGCTTAGGCTAGGGCACCACTAGGCTTAGGCTAGGGCACCCCTAGGCTTAGGCTAGGGCAACCCTAGGCTTACCCTACGGCTCCCCTAGGCTCAGGCTAGGGTACCCCTAGGCTCAGGCTATCTCACCCCTAGGTTTAGGCTAGGGCACCCCTAGGCTTAGGCTAAGGCTAAGGCTCCCCTAGCCTCAGGCTTGGGCACCCCTAGGCTTAGGCTAGGGCACCCCTAGGCTTAGGCTAGGGAAATCCTAGGCTAGACTAAGGCTAGGGCTCCCCTAGCCTCATGCTAGGGCACCCGAAGGCTCAGGCTAGGGCACCCCTAGGATCAGGCTAGGGCACCCCTAGGCTTAGGCTAGGCCACCCCTAGGCTTAGGCTAAGGCTAGGGCTCCCCTAGACTAAGGCTAGGGCACCCCTAAGTTGAGCCTAGGGCACCCCTAAGCTTAGGCTAAGGCTAGGGCTCTCCTAGCCTAAGGCTAGGGCACTCCTAGGCTTAGGCTAGGGCACCCCTAGGCTTAGGCTAAGGCACACCCCTAGGCTTAGGTTAGGGCACCCCTAGGCTTAGGCTACGGCACCACTAGGCTTAGGCTAGGGCACCCCTAGACTCAGGATATGGCAACCGTAGGCTTAGGCTAGGGATATCCTAGGCTAGACTAAGGATAGGGCTCCCCAAGCCTCAGACTAGGGCACCGGTAAGCTCAGGTTAGGGCACCCCTTGGCTCAGGCTAGGGCACCCCTAGACTTAGGTTAGGGCACCCCTAGGCTTAGGCTAAGGCTAGGGCTCCCCTAGCCTCAGGCTATGGCACCCCTGGGCTTAGGCTAGGGCACCCTTAGGCTTAGGCTAAGGTTAGGGCTCCCCTAGACTAAGGCTAGAGCACCCCTAGGCTTAGGCTAGGGCACCCCTAGGTGTAGGCTAGGGCACCCCTAAGCTTAGGCTTAGGCTAGGGCTCCCCTCGCCTAAAGCTAGGGCAACCCTAGGCTTAGGCTAGGGCAACCCTAGGCTTAGGCTAGGGCACCCCTAGGCGTAAGCTAAGGCTACGGCGAGACTCCCCTAACCTCAGGCTAAGGCACCCCTAAACTCAGGCTATGGCACCACTAGGCTTAGGCTACGGCAATCCAAGGCTAGGCTAAGGCTAGGGCTCCCCTAGCCTCAGGCTATGGCACCCCTAGGCTTAGGCTAGGGCACCTCTAGGCTTAGGCTAAGCCTAGGGCTCCCCTAGACTAAGGCTAGAGCACCCCTAGGCTTAGTCTAGGGCACCCCTAGGTGTAGGCTAGGGCACCCCTAAGCTTAGGCTAAGGCTAGGGCTCCCCTAGCATAAGGCTAGAGCACCCCTAGGCTTAGGATAGGGCACCCCTAGGCTTAGGCTAGGGCACCCCTAGGCTTAGGCTAAGGCACACCCCTAGGCTTAGGTTAGGGCACCCCTAGGCTTAGGCTACGGCACCACTAGGCTTAGGCTAGGGCACCCCTAGACTCAGGATATGGCACCCGTAGGCTTAGGCTAGGGATATCCTAGGCTAGACTAAGGATAGGGCTCCCCAAGCCTCAGACTAGGGCACCGGTAAGCTCAGGTTAGGGCATCCCTTGGCTCAGGCTAGGGCACCCCTAGACTTAGGTTAGGGCACCCCTAGGCTTAGGCTAAGGCTAGGGCTCCCCTAGCCTCAGGCTATGGCACCCCTGGGCTTAGGCTAGGGCACCCTTAGGCTTAGGCTAAGGTTAGGGCTCCCCTAGACTAAGGCTAGAGCACCCCTAGGCTTAGGCTAGGGCACCCCTAGGTGTAGGCTAGGGCACCCCTAAGCTTAGGCTTAGGCTAGGGCTCCCCTCGCCTAAAGCTAGGGCAACCCTAGGCTTAGGCTAGGGCAACCCTAGGCTTAGGCTAGGGCATCCCTAGGCTTATGCTAGGGCACCCCTAGGCGTAAGCTAAGGCTACGGCGAGACTCCCCTAACCTCAGGCTAAGGCACCCCTAAACTCAGGCTATGGCACCACTAGGCTTAGGCTACGGCAATCCAAGGCTAGGCTAAGGCTAGGGCTCCCCTAGCCTCAGGCTATGGCACCCCTAGGCTTAGGCTAGGGCACCTCTAGGCTTAGGCTAAGCCTAGGGCTCCCCTAGACTAAGGCTAGAGCACCCCTAGGCTTAGTCTAGGGCACCCCTAGGTGTAGGCTAGGGCACCCCTAAGCTTAGGCTAAGGCTAGGGCTCCCCTAGCATAAGGCTAGAGCACCCCTTGGCTTAGGATAGGGCACCCCTAGGCTTAGGCTAGGGCACCTCTAAGCTTAGGCTTAGGCTAGGACACCCCTAGGCTTGGGCTAGGGCAATCCAAAGCTACGCTAAGGCTAGGGCTCCCCTAGTCTCAGGCTAGGGCACCCCTAGGCTTAGGCTAGGGCACCCCTAGGCTTACGCTCAGGCTAGGGCTCCCCTAGCCTTAGGCTATGACACCCCTAGGCTTAGGCTAGGGCACCTCTAGGCTTAGGCTAAGGCTAGGGCTCCCCTAGACTAAGGCTAGAGCACACCTAGGCTTAGGCTAGGGCACCCCTAGGTGTAGGCTAGCGCACCCCTAAACTTAGGCTAAGGCTAGGGCTCCCCTATCCTAAGGCTAGAGCACCCATAGGCTTAGGCTTGGGCACCCCTAGGCTTAGGCTAAGGCACCCCTAGACTTAGGCTAGGGCACCCCTAATCTTAGGCTAAGGCACCCCTAGGCTTAGGCTAAGGCTACGGCTCCCCTAGCCTCAGGCTAGGGCACCCCTAAACTCAGGCTTTGGCACCCCTAGGATTAGGCTAGGGCAATCCAAAGCTAGGCAAAGGCTAGGGCTCCCCTAGCCTAGGCTAGGACACCCCTAGGCTTAGGCTAGGGCACCCCTAGGCTTAGGCTAGGACACCACTAGGCTTAGGCTAGGGCACCCCTAGGCTTAGGCTAGGGCACCCCTAGGCTTAGGCTACGGCTCCCCTAGGCTCAGGCTATGGCACCCCTAGGCTCAGGCTATGGAACCCCTAGGCTTAGGCTAGGGCACCCCTAGGCTTAGGCTAGGGCACCCCTAGGCTTAGGCTAGGGCACACGTAGGCTTAGCCTAAGGCTAGGGCTCCCCAAGCCTAAGGCTAGGGCACCCCTAGGCTCAGGATAGGGCACCCGTAGACTTAGGCTAGGGCACACGTAGGCTTAGCCTAAGGCTAGGGCTCCCCTAGCCTAAGGCTAGGGCAACGCTAGGCTTAGGCTAGGGCACCCCTAGGCTCAGGCTAGGGCACCCCTAGGCTTAGGCTAAGGCACCCCTAGGCTTAGGCTATGGCTAGGGCTCCCCTAGCCTCAGGCTAGGGCACCCCTAGGCTCAGTCTAAGGCACCCCTAGGCTTAGGCTTGGGCACCCCTAGGCTTAGGCTAAGGCTAGGGCTCCCGTAGCCTAAGGCTAGGGCACCCCCAGGCTCAGGCTAGGGCACCCATAGGCTTAGGCTAGGGCACCCCTAGGCTTAGGAAAAGGCTAGGGCTCCCCGAGCCTAAGGCCAGGGCACCCATAGACTTAGGCTAGGGCACCCCTAAGCTTAGGCTAGGGCAACCCTAGGCTTAGGCTAGGGCACCCCTAGGCTTATGCTAGGGCACCCCTAGGCGTAAGCTAAGGCTACGGCGAGACTCCCCTAACCCCAGGCTAGGGCACCCCTAAACTCAGGCTATGGCACCACTAGGCTTAGGCTACGGCAATCCAAGGCTAGGCTAAGGCTAGGGCTCCCCTAGCCTAAGGCAAGGACACCACTAGACTTAGGCTAGGGCACCCCTAGGCTTAGGTTAAGGCACCCCTAGGCTTAGGCTAGGGCACCCCTAGGCTTAGGCTAAGGCTAGGGCTCCCCTAGCCTCAGGCTATGGCACCCCTAGGCTTAGGCTAGGGCACCTCTAGGCTTAGGCTAAGCCTAGGGCTCCCCTAGACTAAGGCTAGAGCACCCCTAGGCTTAGTCTAGGGCACCCCTAGGTGTAGGCTAGGGCACCCCTAAGCTTAGGCTAAGGCTAGGGCTCCCCTAGCATAAGGCTAGAGCACCCCTAGGCTTAGGATAGGGCACCCCTAGGCTTAGGCTAGGGCACCTCTAGGCTTAGGCTTAGGCTAGGACACCCCTAGGCTTGGGCTAGGGCAATCCAAAGCTACGCTAAGGCTAGGGCTCCCCTAGTCTCAGGCTAGGGCACCCCTAGGCTTAGGCTAGGGCACCCCTAGGCTTACGCTCAGGCTAGGGCTCCCCTAGCCTTAGGCTATGGCACCCCTAGGCTTAGGCTAGGGCACCTCTAGGCTTAGGCTAAGGCTAGGGCTCCCCTAGACTAAGGCTAGAGCACACCTAGGCTTAGGCTAGGGCACCCCTAGGTGTAGGCTAGGGCACCCCTAAACTTAGGCTAAGGCTAGGGCTCCCCTATCCTAAGGCTAGAGCACCCGTAGGCTTAGGCTTGGGCACCCCTAGGCTTAGGATAAGGCACCCCTAGACTTAGGCTAGGGCACCCCTAATCTTAGGCTAAGGCACCCCTAGGCTTAGGCTAAGGCTACGGCTCCCCTAGCCTCAGGCTATGGCACCCCTAAACTCAGGCTATGGCACCCCTAGGATTAGGCTAGGGCAATACAAAGCTAGGCAAAGGCTAGGACACCCCTAGGCTTAGGCTAGGGCACCCCTAGGCTTAGGCTAGGACACCACTAGGCTTAGGCTAGGGCACCCCTAGGCTTAGGCTAGGGCACCCCTAGGCTTAGGCTAGGGCACCCCTAGGCTTAGGCTACGGCTCCCCTAGGCTCAGGCTACGGCAACCCTAGGCTCAGGCTATGGAACCCCTAGGCTTAGGCTAGGGCACCCCTAGGCTTAGGCTAAGGCTAAGGCTCCCCTAGCCTCAGGCTATGGCACCCCTAGGCTTGGGCTAGGGCACCCCTATGCTTAGCCTAGGGCACCCCTAGGCTTAGGTTAGGGCACACGTAGGCTTAGCCTAAGGCTCGGGCTCCCCTAGCCTAAGGCTAGGGCAACGCTAGGCTTAGGCTAGGGCACCCCTAGGCTCAGGCTAGGGCACCCCTAGGCTTAGGCTAAGGCACCCCTAGGCTTAGGCTATGGCTAGGGCTCCCCTAGCCTCAGGCTAGGGCACCCCTAGGCTCAGGCTAGGGCACCCCTAGGCTTAGGCTTGGGCACCCCTAGGCTTAGGCTAAGGCTAGGGCTCCCGTAGCCTAAGGCTAGGGCACCCCCAGGCTCAGGCTAGGGCACCCATAGGCTTAGGCTAGGGCACCCCTAGGCTTAGGAAAAGGCTAGGGCTCCCCGAGCCTAAGGCCAGGGCACCCATAGACTTAGGCTAGGGCACCCCTAAGCTTAGGCTAGGGCACCCCTAGGCTTAGGCTAAGGCTACGGCTCCCCTAGCCTCAGGTTAGGGCACCCCTAGAATCAGGCTATGGCACCCCTAGGCTTAGGCTAATGCAATCCTAGGCTAGACTAATGCTAGCGCTCCCCTAGCCCCAGGCCAGGGCACCCGTAGGTTCAGGCTAGGGAAACCCCTAGGTTCAGGCTAGGGCACCCCTAGGCTTAGGATAGGGCACCACTAGGCTTAGGCTAGGGCACCCCTAGGCTTAGGCTAGGGCACCCCTAGGCTTAGGCTAGGGCACCCCTATGCTTAGGCTAAGGCTAGGGCTCCCCTAGCCTAAGGCAAGGGCACCCCTAGTCTCAGGCTAGGGCAACCCTAGGCTTAGGCTAGGGCACCCCTAGGCCTACGCTAAGGCTAGGGCTCCCCTAGCCTAAGGCTAGGGCACCCCAAGGCTTAGGTTAGGGCACCCCTAGGCTTAGGCCTGGGCAGCCCTAGGCTTAGGCTAGGGCACCCCTAGGCTTTTGCTAAGGCTAGGGCTCCCCTAGCCTAAGGCTAGGGCACCCCTAGGCTTAGGCTAGGGCACCCCTAGGCTTAGGCTAGGGTACCCCTAGGATTAGGCTAGGGCACCCCTAGGCTTAGGCTAGGGTACCCCTAGGATTAGGCTAGGGCACCCCGAGGCTTAGGCTAAGGTTACGGCTCGCCTAGCCTCAGGATAGGGCACCACTAGGCTCAGGCTATGGCACCCCTAGGCTTAGGCTATGGATATCCTAGGCTAGACTAATGCTAGGGCTCCCCTAGCCTCATGCTAGGGCACCCGAAGGCTCAGGCTAGGGCACCCCTAGGCTCAGGCTAGGGCACCCCTAGGCTTAGGCTAGGGCACACCTAGGCTTAGACTAAGGATAGGGCTCCCCTAGGCTTAGGCTAGGGCACCCCTAGGCCTAGGCTAAGGCTAGGGCTCCCCTAGCCTAAGGCTAGGGAACCCCAAGGCTTAGGTCAGGGCACCCCTAGGCTTAGGCCTGGGCACCCCTAGGCTTAGGCTAGGGCACCCATAGGCTTTTGCTAAGGCTAGGGCTCCCCTAGCCTAAGGCTAGGGCACCCCTAGGCTTAGGCTAGGGCACCCCTAGGCTTAGGCTAGGGCACCCCTAGGCTTAGGCTAGGGCACCCATAGGCTTTTGCTAAGGCTAGGGCTCCCCTAGCCTAAGGCTAGGGCACTCCTAGGCTTAGGCTAGGGCTCCCCTAGGCTTAGGCTAGGGCACCCCTAGGCTTAGGCTAGGGCACCCCTAATCTTAGGCTAAGGCTACGGCTCCCCAAGCCTCAGGCTAGGGCACCCCTAAACTCAGGCTCGGACACCCCTAGGCTTAGGCTAGGGCACCCCTAGGCTTAGGCTCGGGCACCACTAGGCTTAGGCTAGGGCACCCCTAGGCTTAGGCTAGGGCACCCCTAGGCTTAGCTACGGCTCCCCTAGGCTCAGGCTAGGGCACCCCTAGGCTCAGGCTATGGCACCCCTAGGCTTAGGCTAGGGCACCCCTAGGCTTAGGCTAAGGCTAAGGCTCCCCTAGCCTCAGGCTAGGGCACCCCTAGGCTTGGGCTAGGGCACCCCTAGGCTTAGTCTAGGGCACCCCTAGGCTTAGGCTAGGGCACACGTAGGCTTAGCCTAAGGCTAGGGCTCCCCTTGCCTAAGGATAGGGCACCCCTAGACTCAGGATAGGGCACCCCTAGTCTTAGGATAGGGCACACGTAGGCTTAGCCTAAGGCTAGGGCTCCCCTAGCCTCATGCTAGGGCACCCGAAGGCTCAGGCTAGGGCACCCCTAGGCTCAGGCTAGGGCACCCCTAGGCTTAGGCTAAGGCTAGGGCTCCCCTAGACTAAGGCTAGGGCACCCCAAGTTGTAGGCTAGGTCACCCCTAAGCTTAGGCTACGGCTAGGGCTCTCCTAGCCTAAGGCTAGGGCACTCCTAGGCTTAGGCTAGGGCACCCCTAGGCTTAGGTTAAGGCACACCCCTAGGCTTAGGTTAGGGCACTCCTAGGCTTAGGCTACGGCACCACTAGGCTTAGGCTAGGGCACCCCTAGACTCAGGATATGGCACCCCTAGGCTTAGGCTAGGGAAATCCTAGGCTAGACTAAGGCTAGGGCTCCACAAGCCTCAGGCTAGGGCACCGGTAGGCTCAGGTTAGGGCACCCCTAGGCTCAGGCTAGGGCACCCCTAGGCTTAGTTTAGGGCACCCCTAGGCTTAGGCTAAGGCTAGGGCTCCCCTAGCCTCAGGCTATAGCACCCCTGGGCTTAGGCTTGGGAACCCATAGGCTTAGGCTAAGGTTAGGGCGCCCCTAGACTAAGGCTAGAGCACCCCTAGGCTAAGGCTAGGGCACCCCTAGGTGTAGGCTAGGGCACCCCTAAGCTTAGGCTTAGGCTAGGGCTCCCCTCCCCTAAGGCTAGGGCACCCCTAGGCTTAGGCTAGGGCACCCCTAGGCTTTGGCTAGGGAAACCCTAGGCGTAGGCTAAGGCTACCGCGCGGCTCCACTAGTCTCAGGCTAAGGCACCCCTAAACTCAGGCTATGGCACCCCTAGGCTCAGGCTAGGGAAATCCAAGGCTAGGCTAAGGCTAGGGCTCCCCTAGCCTAAGCCTAGGACACCCCTAGGCTTAGGCTAGGGCACCCCTAGGCTTAGGCTAAGTCATCTCTAGGCTTAGGCTAGGGCACCCCTAGGCTTAGGCTAAGGCTAGGGCTCCCCTAGCCTCAGGCTATGGCACCCCTAGGCTTAGGCTAGGGCACCTCTAGGCTTAGGCTATGGCTAGGGCTCCCCTAGACTAAGGCTAGAGCACACCTAGGTGTAGGCTAGGGCACCCCTAAGCTTAGGCTAAGGCTAGGGCTCCCCTAGCCTAAGGCTAGAGCACCCCTAGGCTTAGGCTAGGGCACCTCTAGGCTTAGGCTTAGGCTAGGGCACCCCTAGGTTTAGGCTAGGGCAATCCAAAGCTAGGCTAAGGCTAGGGCTCCCCTAGTCTCAGGCTAGGGCACCCCTAAACTCTGGCTAAGGCACCCCTAGGTTTAGGCTAGGGAAATCCAAGGCTAGGCTAAGGCTAGGGCTCCCCTAGCCTAAGCCTAGGACACCCCTAGGCTTAGGCTAGGGCACCCCTAGGCTTAGGCTAAGTCACCTCTAGGCTTAGGCTAGGGCACCCCTAGGCTTAGGCTAAGGCTAGGGCTCCCCTAGCCTCAGGCTAGGACACCCCTAGGCTTAGGCTAGGGCACCCCTAGGCTTAGGCTAGGGCACCACTAGGCTTAGGCTAAGGCACCACTAGGCTTAGGCTAGGGCACCCCTAGGCTTAGGCTAGGGCAATCCAAAGCTAGGCTAAGGCTAGGGCTCCCCTAGTCTCAGGCTAGGGCACCCCTAGGCTTAGGCTAGGGCACCCCTAGGCTTAGGCTAAGACTACGGCTCCCATATCCTCAGGCTAGGGCACCCCTAAACTCAGGCTATGGCACCCCTAGGCTTAGGCTAGGGCAATCAAAAGCTAGGCTAAGGCTAGGGCTCCCCTAGCCTAAGGTTAGGACACCCCTAGGCTTAGGCTAGGGCACCCCTAGGCTTAGGCTAGGGCACCACTAGGCTTAGGCTAGGGCACCCCTAGGCTTAGGCTAGGGCAACCCTAGGCTTACCCTACGGCTCCCCTAGGCTCAGGCTAGGGTACCCCTAGGCTCAGGCTATCTCACCCCTAGGTATAGCCTAGGGCACCCCTAGGCTTAGGCTAAGGCTAAGGCTCCCCTAGCCTCAGGCTTGGGCACCCCTAGGCTTAGGCTAGGGCACCCCTAGGCTTAGGCTAGGGAAATCCTAGGCTAGACTAAGGCTAGGGCTCCCCTAGCCTCATGCTAGGGCACCCGAAGGCTCAGGCTAGGGCACCCCTAGGATCAGGCTAGGGCACCCCTAGGCTTAGGCTAGGCCACCCCTAGGCTTAGGCTAAGGCTAGGGCTCCCCTAGACTAAGGCTAGGGCACCCCTAAGTTGAGCCTAGGGCACCCCTAAGCTTAGGCTAAGGCTAGGGCTCTCCTAGCCTAAGGCTAGGGCACTCCTAGGCTTAGGCTAGGGCACCCCTAGGCTTAGGCTAAGGCACACCCCTAGGCTTAGGTTAGGGCACCCCTAGGCTTAGGCTACGGCACCACTAGGCTTAGGCTAGGGCACCCCTAGACTCAGGATATGGCACCCGTAGGCTTAGGCTAGGGATATCCTAGGCTAGACTAAGGATAGGGCTCCCCAAGCCTCAGACTAGGGCACCGGTAAGCTCAGGTTAGGGCACCCCTTGGCTCAGGCTAGGGCACCCCTAGACTTAGGTTAGGGCACCCCTAGGCTTAGGCTAAGGCTAGGGCTCCCCTAGCCTCAGGCTATGGCACCCCTGGGCTTAGGCTAGGGCACCCTTAGGCTTAGGCTAAGGTTAGGGCTCCCCTAGACTAAGGCTAGAGCACCCCTAGGCTTAGGCTAGGGCACCCCTAGGTGTAGGCTAGGGCACCCCTAAGCTTAGGCTTAGGCTAGGGCATCCCTAGGCTTATGCTAGGGCACCCCTAGGCGTAAGTTAAGGCTACGGCGAGACTCCCCTAACCTCAGGCTAAGGCACCCCTAAACTCAGGCTATGGCACCACTAGGCTTAGGCTACGGCAATCCAAGGCTAGGCTAAGGCTAGGGCTCCCCTAGCCTCAGGCTATGGCACCCCTAGGCTTAGGCTAGGGCACCTCTAGGCTTAGGCTAAGCCTAGGGCTCCCCTAGACTAAGGCTAGAGCACCCCTAGGCTTAGTCTAGGGCACCCCTAGGTGTAGGCTAGGGCACCCCTAAGCTTAGGCTAAGGCTAGGGCTCCCCTAGCATAAGGCTAGAGCACCCCTAGGCTTAGGATAGGGCACCCCTAGGCTTAGGCTAGGGCACCTCTAAGCTTAGGCTTAGGCTAGGACACCCCTAGGCTTGGGCTAGGGCAATCCAAAGCTACGCTAAGGCTAGGGCTCCCCTAGTCTCAGGCTAGGGCACCCCTAGGCTTAGGCTAGGGCACCCCTAGGCTTACGCTCAGGCTAGGGCTCCCCTAGCCTTAGGCTATGACACCCCTAGGCTTAGGCTAGGGCACCTCTAGGCTTAGGCTAAGGCTAGGGCTCCCCTAGACTAAGGCTAGAGCACACTTAGGCTTAGGCTAGGGCACCCCTAGGTGTAGGCTAGCGCACCCCTAAACTTAGGCTAAGGCTAGGGCTCCCCTATCCTAAGGCTAGAGCACCCATAGGCTTAGGCTTGGGCACCCCTAGGCTTAGGCTAAGGCACCCCTAGACTTAGGCTAGGGCACCCCTAATCTTAGGCTAAGGCACCCCTAGGCTTAGGCTAAGGCTACGGCTCCCCTAGCCTCAGGCTAGGGCACCCCTAAACTCAGGCTATGGCACCCCTAGGCTTAGGCTAGGGCAATCCAAAGCTAGGCTAAGGCTAGGGCTTCCCTAGCCTAGGCTTGGATACCCCTAGGCTTAGACTAGGGCACCCCTAGGCTTAGGCTAGGACACCACTAGGCTTAGGGTAGGGCACCTCTAGGCTTAGGCTAGGGCACCCCTAGGCTTAGGCTACGGCTCCCCTAGGCTCAGGCTAGCGCACTCCTAGGCTCAGGCTATGGCACCCCTAGGCTTAGGCTAGGGCATCCCTAGCCTTAGGCTAAGGCTAAGGCTCCCCTAGCCTCAGGCTAGGGCACCCCTAGTCTTGGGCTAGGGCACTCCTAGGCTTAGCCTAGGGCACCCCTAGGCTTAGGCTAGGGCACACGTAGGCTTAGCCTAAGGCTAGGGCTCCCCAAGCCTAAGGCTAGGGCACCCCTAGGCTCAGGATAGGGCACCCGTAGACTTAGGCTAGGGCACACGTAGGCTTAGCCTAAGGCTAGGGCTCCTCTAGCCTAAGGCTAGGGCAACGCTAGGCTTAGGCTAGGGCACCCCTAGGCTCAGGCTAGGGCACCCCTAGGCTTAGGCTAAGGCACCCCTAGGCTTAGGCTATGGCTAGGGCTCCCCTAGCCTCAGGCTAGGGCACCCCTAGGCTCAGTCTAAGGCACCCCTAGGCTTAGGCTTGGGCACCCCTAGGCTTAGGCTAAGGCTAGGGCTCCCGTAGCCTAAGGCTAGGGCACCCCCAGGCTCAGGCTAGGGCACCCATAGGCTTAGGCTAGGGCACCCCTAGGCTTAGGAAAAGGCTAGGGCTCCCCGAGCCTAAGGCC
The DNA here is from genome assembly GCF_050624435.1 of Tenrec ecaudatus. NCBI lineage: Eukaryota > Metazoa > Chordata > Mammalia > Afrosoricida > Tenrecidae > Tenrec > Tenrec ecaudatus. Next base: position 411,412 of record NW_027459356.1, read on the forward strand.
AGGGCACCCATAGACTTAGGCTAGGGCACCCCTAAGCTTAGGCTAGGGCAACCCTAGGCTTAGGCTAGGGCACCCCTAGGCTTATGCTAGGGCACCCCTAGGCGTAAGCTAAGGCTACGGCGAGACTCCCCTAACCCCAGGCTAAGGCACCCCTAAACTCAGGCTATGGCACCACTAGGCTTAGGCTACGGCAATCCAAGGCTAGGCTAAGGCTAGGGCTCCCCTAGCCTAAGGCAAGGAAACCACTAGACTTAGGCTAGGGCACCCCTAGGCTTAGGTTAAGGCACCCCTAGGCTTAGGCTAGGGCACCCCTAGGCTTAGGCTAAGGCTAGGGCTCCCCTAGCCTCAGGCTATGGCACCCCTAGGCTTAGGCTAGGGCACCTCTAGGCTTAGGCTAAGCCTAGGGCTCCCCTAGACTAAGGCTAGAGCACCCCTAGGCTTAGTCTAGGGCACCCCTAGGTGTAGGCTAGGGCACCCCTAAGCTTAGGCTAAGGCTAGGGCTCCCCTAGCATAAGGCTAGAGCACCCCTAAGCTTAGGATAGGGCACCCCTAGGCTTAGGCTAGGGCACCTCTAGGCTTAGGCTTAGGCTAGGACACCCCTAGGCTTGGGCTAGGGCAATCCAAAGCTACGCTAAGGCTAGGGCTCCCCTAGTCTCAGGCTAGGGCACCCCTAGGCTTAGGCTAGGGCACCCCTAGGCTTACGCTCAGGCTAGGGCTCCCCTAGCCTTAGGCTATGGCACCCCTAGGCTTAGGCTAGGGCACCTCTAGGCTTAGGCTAAGGCTAGGGCTCCCCTAGACTAAGGCTAGAGCACACCTAGGCTTAGGCTAGGGCACCCCTAGGTGTAGGCTAGGGCACCCCTAAACTTAGGCTAAGGCTAGGGCTCCCCTATCCTAAGGCTAGAGCACCCGTAGGCTTAGGCTTGGGCACCCCTAGGCTTAGGATAAGGCACCCCTAGACTTAGGCTAGGGCACCCCTAATCTTAGGCTAAGGCACCCCTAGGCTTAAGCTAAGGCTACGGCTCCCCTAGCCTCAGGCTAGGGCACCCCTAAACTCAGGCTATGGCACCCCTAGGATTAGGCTAGGGCAATACAAAGCTAGGCAAAGGCTAGGGCTCCCCTAGCCTAGGCTAGGACACCCCTAGGCTTAGGCTAGGGCACCCCTAGGCTTAGGCTAGGACACCACTAGGCTTAGGCTAGGGCACCCCTAGGCTTAGGCTAGGGCACCCCTAGGCTTAGGCTACGGCTCCCCTAGGCTCAGGCTACGGCAACCCTAGGCCCAGGCTATGGAACCCCTAGGCTCAGGCTAGGGCACCCCTAGGCTTAGGCTAAGGCTAAGGCTCCCCTAGCCTCAGGCTATGGCACCCCTAGGCTTGGGCTAGGGCACCCCTATGCTTAGCCTAGGGCACCCCTAGGCTTAGGTTAGGGCACACGTAGGCTTAGCCTAAGGCTAGGGCACCCCCAGGCTCAGGCTAGGGCACCCCTAGGCTTAGGAAAAGGCTAGGGCTCCCCGAGCCTAAGGCCAGGGCACCCATAGACTTAGGCTAGGGCACCCCTAAGCTTAGGCTAGGGCAACCCTAGGCTTAGGCTAGGGCACCCCTAGGCTTATGCTAGGGCACCCCTAGGCGTAAGCTAAGGCTACGGCGAGACTCCCCTAACCCCAGGCTAAGGCACCCCTAAACTCAGGCTATGGCACCACTAGGCTTAGGCTACGGCAATCCAAGGCTAGGCTAAGGCTAGGGCTCCCCTAGCCTAAGGCAAGGACACCACTAGACTTAGGCTAGGGCACCCCTAGGCTTAGGTTAAGGCACCCCTAGGCTTAGGCTAGGGCACCCCTAGGCTTAGGCTAAGGCTAGGGCTCCCCTAGCCTCAGGCTATGGCACCCCTAGGCTTAGGCTAGGGCACCTCTAGGCTTAGGCTAAGCCTAGGGCTCCCCTAGACTAAGGCTAGAGCACCCCTAGGCTTAGTCTAGGGCACCCCTAGGTGTAGGCTAGGGCACCCCTAAGCTTAGGCTAAGGCTAGGGCTCCCCTAGCATAAGGCTAGAGCACCCCTAGGCTTAGGATAGGGCACCCCTAGGCTTAGGCTAGGGCACCTCTAGGCTTAGGCTTAGGCTAGGACACCCCTAGGCTTGGGCTAGGGCAATCCAAAGCTACGCTAAGGCTAGGGCTCCCCTAGTCTCAGGCTAGGGCACCCCTAGGCTTAGGCTAGGGCACCCCTAGGCTTACGCTCAGGCTAGGGCTCCCCTAGCCTTAGGCTATGGCACCCCTAGGCTTAGGCTAGGGCACCTCTAGGCTTAGGCTAAGGCTAGGGCTCCCCTAGACTAAGGCTAGAGCACACCTAGGCTTAGGCTAGGGCACCCCTAGGTGTAGGCTAGGGCACCCCTAAACTTAGGCTAAGGCTAGGGCTCCCCTATCCTAAGGCTAGAGAACCCGTAGGCTTAGGCTTGGGCACCCCTAGGCTTAGGATAAGGCACCCCTAGACTTAGGCTAGGGCACCCCTAATCTTAGGCTAAGGCACCCCTAGGCTTAGGCTAAGGCTACGGCTCCCCTAGCCTCAGGCTAGGGCACCCCTAAACTCAGGCTATGGCACCCCTAGGATTAGGCTAGGGCAATACAAAGCTAGGCAAAGGCTAGGGCTCCCCTAGCCTAGGCTAGGACACCCCTAGGCTTAGGCTAGGGCACCCCTAGGCTTAGGCTAGGACACCACTAGGCTTAGGCTAGGGCACCCCTAGGCTTAGGCTAGGGCACCCCTAGGCTTAGGCTACGGCTCCCCTAGGCTCAGGCTACGGCAACCCTAGGCCCAGGCTATGGAACCCCTAGGCTCAGGCTAGGGCACCCCTAGGCTTAGGCTAAGGCTAAGGCTCCCCTAGCCTCAGGCTATGGCACCCCTAGGCTTGGGCTAGGGCACCCCTATGCTTAGCCTAGGGCACCCCTAGGCTTAGGTTAGGGCACACGTAGGCTTAGCCTAAGGCTAGGGCACCCCCAGGCTCAGGCTAGGGCACCCATAGGCTTAGGCTAGGGCACCCCTAGGCTTAGGAAAAGGCTAGGGCTCCCCGAGCCTAAGGCCAGGGCACCCATAGACTTAGGCTAGGGCACCCCTAAGCTTAGGCTAGGGCACCCCTAGGCTTAGGCTAAGGCTACGGCTCCCCTAGCCTCAGGTTAGGGCACCCCTAGAATCAGGCTATGGCACCCCTACGCTTAGGCTAATGCAATCCTAGGCTAGACTAATGCTAGCGCTCCCCTAGCCCCAGGCCAGGGCACCCGTAGGTTCAGGCTAGGGAAACCCCTAGGTTCAGGCTAGGGCACCCCTAGGCTTAGGATAGGGCACCACTAGGCTTAGGCTACGGCACCCCTAGGCTTAGGCTAGGGCACCCCTAGGCTTAGGCTAGGGCACCCCTATGCTTAGGCTAAGGCTAGGGCTCCCCTAGCCTAAGGCAAGGGCACCCCTAGTCTCAGGCTAGGGCAACCCTAGGCTTAGGCTAAGGCTAGGGCTCCCCTAGCCTAAGGCTAGGGCACCCCTAGGCTTAGGCTATGGAACCCCTAGGCTTAGGCTAAGGCTAGGGCTCCCCTACCCTCAGGCTATGGAACCCCTGGGCTTAACCTAGGGCACCCCTAAGCTTAGGCTAAGGTTAGGGCTCCCCTAGACTAAGGCTAGAGCACCCCTAAGCTAAGGCTAGGGCACCCCTAGGTGTAGGCTAGGGCACCCCTAGTCTTAGGCTAGGGCACCCCTAGGCTTAGGCTAGGGAAACCCTAGGCGTAGGCTAAGGCTACGGCGCGACTCCCCTAGCCTCAGGCTAAGGGACCCCTAAACTCAGGCTATGGCACCCCTAGGCTGAGGCTAGGGCAATCCAAGGCTAGGCTAAGGCTAGGGCTCCCCTAGCCTAAGCCTAGGACACCCCTAGGCTTAAGCTAGGGCCCCCCTAGGCTTAGGCTAAGGCACCCCTAGGCTTAGGCTAGGGCACCCCTAGGCTTAGGTTAAGGCTAGGGCCCCCCTAGCCTCAGGCTATGGCACCCCTAAGCTTAGGCTAGGGCACCTCTAGGCTTAGGCTAAGGCTAGGGCTCCCCTAGACTAAGGCTAGAGCACCCCTAGGCTTAGTTAGGGCACACCTAGGTGTAGGCTAGGGCACCCCTAAGCTTAGGCTAAGGCTAGGGCTCCCCTAGCCTAAGGCTATAGCACCCCTAGGCTTAGGCTAGGGCACCCATAGGCTTAGGCTAGGGCACCTCTAGGCTTAGGCTTAGGCTAGGGCACCCCTAGGCTTAGGCTAGGGCAATCCAAAGCTAGGCTAAGGCTAGGGCTCCCCTAGTCTCAGGCTAGGGCACCCCTAGGCTTAGTCTAGGGCACCCCTAGGCTTAGGCTAAGACTACGGCTCCCATATCCTCAGGCTAGGGCACCCCTAAACTCAGGCTATGGCACCCTTAGGCTTAGGCTAGGGCAATCCAAAGCTAGGCTAAGGCTAGGGCTCCCCTAGCCTAAGGTTAGGACACCCCTAGGCTTAGGCTAGGGCACCCCTAAGCTTAGGCTAGGGCACCACTAGGCTTAGGCTAGGGCACCCCTAGGCTTAGGCTAGGGCAACCCTAGGCTTACCCTACGGCTCCCCTAGGCTCAGGCTAGGGTACCCCTAGGCTCAGGCTATCTCACCCCTAGGTTTAGGCTAGGGCACCCCTAGGCTTAGGCTAAGGCTAAGGCTCCCCTAGCCTCAGGCTTGGGCACCCCTAGGCTTAGGCTAGGGCACCCCTAGGCTTAGGCTAGGGAAATCCTAGGCTAGACTAAGGCTAGGGCTCCCCTAGCCTCATGCTAGGGCACCCGAAGGCTCAGGCTAGGGCACCCCTAGGATCAGGCTAGGGCACCCCTAGGCTTAGGCTAGGCCACCCCTAGGCTTAGGCTAAGGCTAGGGCTCCCCTAGACTAAGGCTAGGGCACCCCTAAGTTGAGCCTAGGGCACCCCTAAGCTTAGGCTAAGGCTAGGGCTCTCCTAGCCTAAGGCTAGGGCACTCCTAGGCTTAGGCTAGGGCACCCCTAGGCTTAGGCTAAAGCACACCCCTAGGCTTAGGTTAGGGCACCCCTAGGCTTAGGCTACGGCACCACTAGGCTTAGGCTAGGGCACCCCTAGACTCAGGATATGGCAACCGTAGGCTTAGGCTAGGGATATCCTAGGCTAGACTAAGGATAGGGCTCCCCAAGCCTCAGACTAGGGCACCGGTAAGCTCAGGTTAGGGCACCCCTTGGCTCAGGCTAGGGCACCCCTAGACTTAGGTTAGGGCACCCCTAGGCTTAGGCTAAGGCTAGGGCTCCCCTAGCCTCAGGCTATGGCACCCCTGGGCTTAGGCTAGGGCACCCTTAGGCTTAGGCTAAGGTTAGGGCTCCCCTAGACTAAGGCTAGAGCACCCCTAGGCTTAGGCTAGGGCACCCCTAGGTGTAGGCTAGGGCACCCCTAAGCTTAGGCTTAGGCTAGGGCTCCCCTCGCCTAAAGCTAGGGCAACCCTAGGCTTAGGCTAGGGCAATCCTAGGCTTAGGCTAGGGCACCCCTAGGCGTAAGCTAAGGCTACGGCGAGACTCCCCTAACCTCAGGCTAAGGCACCCCTAAACTCAGGCTATGGCACCACTAGGCTTAGGCTACGGCAATCCAAGGCTAGGCTAAGGCTAGGGCTCCCCTAGCCTCAGGCTATGGCACCCCTAGGCTTAGGCTAGGGCACCTCTAGGCTTAGGCTAAGCCTAGGGCTCCCCTAGACTAAGGCTAGAGCACCCCTAGGCTTAGTCTAGGGCACCCCTAGGTGTAGGCTAGGGCACCCCTAAGCTTAGGCTAAGGCTAGGGCTCCCCTAGCATAAGGCTAGAGCACCCCTAGGCTTAGGATAGGGCACCCCTAGGCTTAGGCTAGGGCACCCCTAGGCTTAGGCTAAGGCACACCCCTAGGCTTAGGTTAGGGCACCCCTAGGCTTAGGCTACGGCACCACTAGGCTTAGGCTAGGGCACCCCTAGACTCAGGATATGGCACCCGTAGGCTTAGGCTAGGGATATCCTAGGCTAGACTAAGGATAGGGCTCCCCAAGCCTCAGACTAGGGCACCGGTAAGCTCAGGTTAGGGCATCCCTTGGCTCAGGCTAGGGCACCCCTAGACTTAGGTTAGGGCACCCCTAGGCTTAGGCTAAGGCTAGGGCTCCCCTAGCCTCAGGCTATGGCACCCCTGGGCTTAGGCTAGGGCACCCTTAGGCTTAGGCTAAGGTTAGGGCTCCCCTAGACTAAGGCTAGAGCACCCCTAGGCTTAGGCTAGGGCACCCCTAGGTGTAGGCTAGGGCACCCCTAAGCTTAGGCTTAGGCTAGGGCTCCCCTCGCCTAAAGCTAGGGCAACCCTAGGCTTAGGCTAGGGCAACCCTAGGCTTAGGCTAGGGCATCCCTAGGCTTATGCTAGGGCACCCCTAGGCGTAAGCTAAGGCTACGGCGAGACTCCCCTAACCTCAGGCTAAGGCACCCCTAAACTCAGGCTATGGCACCACTAGGCTTAGGCTACGGCAATCCAAGGCTAGGCTAAGGCTAGGGCTCCCCTAGCCTCAGGCTATGGCACCCCTAGGCTTAGGCTAGGGCACCTCTAGGCTTAGGCTAAGCCTAGGGCTCCCCTAGACTAAGGCTAGAGCACCCCTAGGCTTAGTCTAGGGCACCCCTAGGTGTAGGCTAGGGCACCCCTAAGCTTAGGCTAAGGCTAGGGCTCCCCTAGCATAAGGCTAGAGCACCCCTAGGCTTAGGATAGGGCACCCCTAGGCTTAGGCTAGGGCACCTCTAAGCTTAGGCTTAGGCTAGGACACCCCTAGGCTTGGGCTAGGGCAATCCAAAGCTACGCTAAGGCTAGGGCTCCCCTAGTCTCAGGCTAGGGCACCCCTAGGCTTAGGCTAGGGCACCCCTAGGCTTACGCTCAGGCTAGGGCTCCCCTAGCCTTAGGCTATGACACCCCTAGGCTTAGGCTAGGGCACCTCTAGGCTTAGGCTAAGGCTAGGGCTCCCCTAGACTAAGGCTAGAGCACACCTAGGCTTAGGCTAGGGCACCCCTAGGTGTAGGCTAGCGCACCCCTAAACTTAGGCTAAGGCTAGGGCTCCCCTATCCTAAGGCTAGAGCACCCATAGGCTTAGGCTTGGGCACCCCTAGGCTTAGGCTAAGGCACCCCTAGACTTAGGCTAGGGCACCCCTAATCTTAGGCTAAGGCACCCCTAGGCTTAGGCTAAGGCTACGGCTCCCCTAGCCTCAGGCTAGGGCACCCCTAAACTCAGGCTTTGGCACCCCTAGGATTAGGCTAGGGCAATCCAAAGCTAGGCAAAGGCTAGGGCTCCCCTAGCCTAGGCTAGGACACCCCTAGGCTTAGGCTAGGGCACCCCTAGGCTTAGGCTAGGACACCACTAGGCTTAGGCTAGGGCACCCCTAGGCTTAGGCTAGGGCACCCCTAGGCTTAGGCTACGGCTCCCCTAGGCTCAGGCTATGGCACCCCTAGGCTCAGGCTATGGAACCCCTAGGCTTAGGCTAGGGCACCCCTAGGCTTAGGCTAGGGCACCCCTAGGCTTAGGCTAGGGCACACGTAGGCTTAGCCTAAGGCTAGGGCTCCCCAAGCCTAAGGCTAGGGCACCCCTAGGCTCAGGATAGGGCACCCGTAGACTTAGGCTAGGGCACACGTAGGCTTAGCCTAAGGCTAGGGCTCCCCTAGCCTAAGGCTAGGGCAACGCTAGGCTTAGGCTAGGGCACCCCTAGGCTCAGGCTAGGGCACCCCTAGGCTTAGGCTAAGGCACCCCTAGGCTTAGGCTATGGCTAGGGCTCCCCTAGCCTCAGGCTAGGGCACCCCTAGGCTCAGTCTAAGGCACCCCTAGGCTTAGGCTTGGGCACCCCTAGGCTTAGGCTAAGGCTAGGGCTCCCGTAGCCTAAGGCTAGGGCACCCCCAGGCTCAGGCTAGGGCACCCATAGGCTTAGGCTAGGGCACCCCTAGGCTTAGGAAAAGGCTAGGGCTCCCCGAGCCTAAGGCCAGGGCACCCATAGACTTAGGCTAGGGCACCCCTAAGCTTAGGCTAGGGCAACCCTAGGCTTAGGCTAGGGCACCCCTAGGCTTATGCTAGGGCACCCCTAGGCGTAAGCTAAGGCTACGGCGAGACTCCCCTAACCCCAGGCTAGGGCACCCCTAAACTCAGGCTATGGCACCACTAGGCTTAGGCTACGGCAATCCAAGGCTAGGCTAAGGCTAGGGCTCCCCTAGCCTAAGGCAAGGACACCACTAGACTTAGGCTAGGGCACCCCTAGGCTTAGGTTAAGGCACCCCTAGGCTTAGGCTAGGGCACCCCTAGGCTTAGGCTAAGGCTAGGGCTCCCCTAGCCTCAGGCTATGGCACCCCTAGGCTTAGGCTAGGGCACCTCTAGGCTTAGGCTAAGCCTAGGGCTCCCCTAGACTAAGGCTAGAGCACCCCTAGGCTTAGTCTAGGGCACCCCTAGGTGTAGGCTAGGGCACCCCTAAGCTTAGGCTAAGGCTAGGGCTCCCCTAGCATAAGGCTAGAGCACCCCTAGGCTTAGGATAGGGCACCCCTAGGCTTAGGCTAGGGCACCTCTAGGCTTAGGCTTAGGCTAGGACACCCCTAGGCTTGGGCTAGGGCAATCCAAAGCTACGCTAAGGCTAGGGCTCCCCTAGTCTCAGGCTAGGGCACCCCTAGGCTTAGGCTAGGGCACCCCTAGGCTTACGCTCAGGCTAGGGCTCCCCTAGCCTTAGGCTATGGCACCCCTAGGCTTAGGCTAGGGCACCTCTAGGCTTAGGCTAAGGCTAGGGCTCCCCTAGACTAAGGCTAGAGCACACCTAGGCTTAGGCTAGGGCACCCCTAGGTGTAGGCTAGGGCACCCCTAAACTTAGGCTAAGGCTAGGGCTCCCCTATCCTAAGGCTAGAGCACCCGTAGGCTTAGGCTTGGGCACCCCTAGGCTTAGGATAAGGCACCCCTAGACTTAGGCTAGGGCACCCCTAATCTTAGGCTAAGGCACCCCTAGGCTTAGGCTAAGGCTACGGCTCCCCTAGCCTCAGGCTATGGCACCCCTAAACTCAGGCTATGGCACCCCTAGGATTAGGCTAGGGCAATACAAAGCTAGGCAAAGGCTAGGGCTCCCCTAGCCTAGGCTAGGACACCCCTAGGCTTAGGCTAGGGCACCCCTAGGCTTAGGCTAGGACACCACTAGGCTTAGGCTAGGGCACCCCTAGGCTTAGGCTAGGGCACCCCTAGGCTTAGGCTACGGCTCCCCTAGGCTCAGGCTACGGCAACCCTAGGCTCAGGCTATGGAACCCCTAGGCTTAGGCTAGGGCACCCCTAGGCTTAGGCTAAGGCTAAGGCTCCCCTAGCCTCAGGCTATGGCACCCCTAGGCTTGGGCTAGGGCACCCCTATGCTTAGCCTAGGGCACCCCTAGGCTTAGGTTAGGGCACACGTAGGCTTAGCCTAAGGCTAGGGCTCCCCTAGCCTAAGGCTAGGGCAACGCTAGGCTTAGGCTAGGGCACCCCTAGGCTCAGGCTAGGGCACCCCTAGGCTTAGGCTAAGGCACCCCTAGGCTTAGGCTATGGCTAGGGCTCCCCTAGCCTCAGGCTAGGGCACCCCTAGGCTCAGGCTAGGGCACCCCTAGGCTTAGGCTTGGGCACCCCTAGGCTTAGGCTAAGGCTAGGGCTCCCGTAGCCTAAGGCTAGGGCACCCCCAGGCTCAGGCTAGGGCACCCATAGGCTTAGGCTAGGGCACCCCTAGGCTTAGGAAAAGGCTAGGGCTCCCCGAGCCTAAGGCCAGGGCACCCATAGACTTAGGCTAGGGCACCCCTAAGCTTAGGCTAGGGCACCCCTAGGCTTAGGCTAAGGCTACGGCTCCCCTAGCCTCAGGTTAGGGCACCCCTAGAATCAGGCTATGGCACCCCTAGGCTTAGGCTAATGCAATCCTAGGCTAGACTAATGCTAGCGCTCCCCTAGCCCCAGGCCAGGGCACCCGTAGGTTCAGGCTAGGGAAACCCCTAGGTTCAGGCTAGGGCACCCCTAGGCTTAGGATAGGGCACCACTAGGCTTAGGCTAGGGCACCCCTAGGCTTAGGCTAGGGCACCCCTAGGCTTAGGCTAGGGCACCCCTATGCTTAGGCTAAGGCTAGGGCTCCCCTAGCCTAAGGCAAGGGCACCCCTAGTCTCAGGCTAGGGCAACCCTAGGCTTAGGCTAGGGCACCCCTAGGCCTACGCTAAGGCTAGGGCTCCCCTAGCCTAAGGCTAGGGCACCCCAAGGCTTAGGTTAGGGCACCCCTAGGCTTAGGCCTGGGCAGCCCTAGGCTTAGGCTAGGGCACCCCTAGGCTTTTGCTAAGGCTAGGGCTCCCCTAGCCTAAGGCTAGGGCACCCCTAGGCTTAGGCTAGGGCACCCCTAGGCTTAGGCTAGGGTACCCCTAGGATTAGGCTAGGGCACCCCTAGGCTTAGGCTAGGGTACCCCTAGGATTAGGCTAGGGCACCCCGAGGCTTAGGCTAAGGTTACGGCTCGCCTAGCCTCAGGATAGGGCACCACTAGGCTCAGGCTATGGCACCCCTAGGCTTAGGCTATGGATATCCTAGGCTAGACTAATGCTAGGGCTCCCCTAGCCTCATGCTAGGGCACCCGAAGGCTCAGGCTAGGGCACCCCTAGGCTCAGGCTAGGGCACCCCTAGGCTTAGGCTAGGGCACACCTAGGCTTAGACTAAGGATAGGGCTCCCCTAGGCTTAGGCTAGGGCACCCCTAGGCCTAGGCTAAGGCTAGGGCTCCCCTAGCCTAAGGCTAGGGAACCCCAAGGCTTAGGTCAGGGCACCCCTAGGCTTAGGCCTGGGCACCCCTAGGCTTAGGCTAGGGCACCCATAGGCTTTTGCTAAGGCTAGGGCTCCCCTAGCCTAAGGCTAGGGCACCCCTAGGCTTAGGCTAGGGCACCCCTAGGCTTAGGCTAGGGCACCCCTAGGCTTAGGCTAGGGCACCCATAGGCTTTTGCTAAGGCTAGGGCTCCCCTAGCCTAAGGCTAGGGCACTCCTAGGCTTAGGCTAGGGCTCCCCTAGGCTTAGGCTAGGGCACCCCTAGGCTTAGGCTAGGGCACCCCTAATCTTAGGCTAAGGCTACGGCTCCCCAAGCCTCAGGCTAGGGCACCCCTAAACTCAGGCTCGGACACCCCTAGGCTTAGGCTAGGGCACCCCTAGGCTTAGGCTCGGGCACCACTAGGCTTAGGCTAGGGCACCCCTAGGCTTAGGCTAGGGCACCCCTAGGCTTAGCTACGGCTCCCCTAGGCTCAGGCTAGGGCACCCCTAGGCTCAGGCTATGGCACCCCTAGGCTTAGGCTAGGGCACCCCTAGGCTTAGGCTAAGGCTAAGGCTCCCCTAGCCTCAGGCTAGGGCACCCCTAGGCTTGGGCTAGGGCACCCCTAGGCTTAGTCTAGGGCACCCCTAGGCTTAGGCTAGGGCACACGTAGGCTTAGCCTAAGGCTAGGGCTCCCCTTGCCTAAGGATAGGGCACCCCTAGACTCAGGATAGGGCACCCCTAGTCTTAGGATAGGGCACACGTAGGCTTAGCCTAAGGCTAGGGCTCCCCTAGCCTCATGCTAGGGCACCCGAAGGCTCAGGCTAGGGCACCCCTAGGCTCAGGCTAGGGCACCCCTAGGCTTAGGCTAAGGCTAGGGCTCCCCTAGACTAAGGCTAGGGCACCCCAAGTTGTAGGCTAGGTCACCCCTAAGCTTAGGCTACGGCTAGGGCTCTCCTAGCCTAAGGCTAGGGCACTCCTAGGCTTAGGCTAGGGCACCCCTAGGCTTAGGTTAAGGCACACCCCTAGGCTTAGGTTAGGGCACTCCTAGGCTTAGGCTACGGCACCACTAGGCTTAGGCTAGGGCACCCCTAGACTCAGGATATGGCACCCCTAGGCTTAGGCTAGGGAAATCCTAGGCTAGACTAAGGCTAGGGCTCCACAAGCCTCAGGCTAGGGCACCGGTAGGCTCAGGTTAGGGCACCCCTAGGCTCAGGCTAGGGCACCCCTAGGCTTAGTTTAGGGCACCCCTAGGCTTAGGCTAAGGCTAGGGCTCCCCTAGCCTCAGGCTATAGCACCCCTGGGCTTAGGCTTGGGAACCCATAGGCTTAGGCTAAGGTTAGGGCGCCCCTAGACTAAGGCTAGAGCACCCCTAGGCTAAGGCTAGGGCACCCCTAGGTGTAGGCTAGGGCACCCCTAAGCTTAGGCTTAGGCTAGGGCTCCCCTCCCCTAAGGCTAGGGCACCCCTAGGCTTAGGCTAGGGCACCCCTAGGCTTTGGCTAGGGAAACCCTAGGCGTAGGCTAAGGCTACCGCGCGGCTCCACTAGTCTCAGGCTAAGGCACCCCTAAACTCAGGCTATGGCACCCCTAGGCTCAGGCTAGGGAAATCCAAGGCTAGGCTAAGGCTAGGGCTCCCCTAGCCTAAGCCTAGGACACCCCTAGGCTTAGGCTAGGGCACCCCTAGGCTTAGGCTAAGGCTAGGGCTCCCCTAGCCTCAGGCTATGGCACCCCTAGGCTTAGGCTAGGGCACCTCTAGGCTTAGGCTATGGCTAGGGCTCCCCTAGACTAAGGCTAGAGCACACCTAGGTGTAGGCTAGGGCACCCCTAAGCTTAGGCTAAGGCTAGGGCTCCCCTAGCCTAAGGCTAGAGCACCCCTAGGCTTAGGCTAGGGCACCTCTAGGCTTAGGCTTAGGCTAGGGCACCCCTAGGTTTAGGCTAGGGCAATCCAAAGCTAGGCTAAGGCTAGGGCTCCCCTAGTCTCAGGCTAGGGCACCCCTAAACTCTGGCTAAGGCACCCCTAGGTTTAGGCTAGGGAAATCCAAGGCTAGGCTAAGGCTAGGGCTCCCCTAGCCTAAGCCTAGGACACCCCTAGGCTTAGGCTAGGGCACCCCTAGGCTTAGGCTAAGTCACCTCTAGGCTTAGGCTAGGGCACCCCTAGGCTTAGGCTAAGGCTAGGGCTCCCCTAGCCTCAGGCTAGGACACCCCTAGGCTTAGGCTAGGGCACCCCTAGGCTTAGGCTAGGGCACCACTAGGCTTAGGCTAAGGCACCACTAGGCTTAGGCTAGGGCACCCCTAGGCTTAGGCTAGGGCAATCCAAAGCTAGGCTAAGGCTAGGGCTCCCCTAGTCTCAGGCTAGGGCACCCCTAGGCTTAGGCTAGGGCACCCCTAGGCTTAGGCTAAGACTACGGCTCCCATATCCTCAGGCTAGGGCACCCCTAAACTCAGGCTATGGCACCCCTAGGCTTAGGCTAGGGCAATCAAAAGCTAGGCTAAGGCTAGGGCTCCCCTAGCCTAAGGTTAGGACACCCCTAGGCTTAGGCTAGGGCACCCCTAGGCTTAGGCTAGGGCACCACTAGGCTTAGGCTAGGGCACCCCTAGGCTTAGGCTAGGGCAACCCTAGGCTTACCCTACGGCTCCCCTAGGCTCAGGCTAGGGTACCCCTAGGCTCAGGCTATCTCACCCCTAGGTATAGCCTAGGGCACCCCTAGGCTTAGGCTAAGGCTAAGGCTCCCCTAGCCTCAGGCTTGGGCACCCCTAGGCTTAGGCTAGGGCACCCCTAGGCTTAGGCTAGGGAAATCCTAGGCTAGACTAAGGCTAGGGCTCCCCTAGCCTCATGCTAGGGCACCCGAAGGCTCAGGCTAGGGCACCCCTAGGATCAGGCTAGGGCACCCCTAGGCTTAGGCTAGGCCACCCCTAGGCTTAGGCTAAGGCTAGGGCTCCCCTAGACTAAGGCTAGGGCACCCCTAAGTTGAGCCTAGGGCACCCCTAAGCTTAGGCTAAGGCTAGGGCTCTCCTAGCCTAAGGCTAGGGCACTCCTAGGCTTAGGCTAGGGCACCCCTAGGCTTAGGCTAAGGCACACCCCTAGGCTTAGGTTAGGGCACCCCTAGGCTTAGGCTACGGCACCACTAGGCTTAGGCTAGGGCACCCCTAGACTCAGGATATGGCACCCGTAGGCTTAGGCTAGGGATATCCTAGGCTAGACTAAGGATAGGGCTCCCCAAGCCTCAGACTAGGGCACCGGTAAGCTCAGGTTAGGGCACCCCTTGGCTCCGGCTAGGGCACCCCTAGACTTAGGTTAGGGCACCCCTAGGCTTAGGCTAAGGCTAGGGCTCCCCTAGCCTCAGGCTATGGCACCCCTGGGCTTAGGCTAGGGCACCCTTAGGCTTAGGCTAAGGTTAGGGCTCCCCTAGACTAAGGCTAGAGCACCCCTAGGCTTAGGCTAGGGCACCCCTAGGTGTAGGCTAGGGCACCCCTAAGCTTAGGCTTAGGCTAGGGCTCCCCTCGCCTAAAGCTAGGGCAACCCTAGGCTTAGGCTAGGGCAACCCTAGGCTTAGGCTAGGGCATCCCTAGGCTTATGCTAGGGCACCCCTAGGCGTAAGCTAAGGCTACGGCGAGACTCCCCTAACCTCAGGCTAAGGCACCCCTAAACTCAGGCTATGGCACCACTAGGCTTAGGCTACGGCAATCCAAGGCTAGGCTAAGGCTAGGGCTCCCCTAGCCTCAGGCTATGGCACCCCTAGGCTTAGGCTAGGGCACCTCTAGGCTTAGGCTAAGCCTAGGGCTCCCCTAGACTAAGGCTAGAGCACCCCTAGGCTTAGTCTAGGGCACCCCTAGGTGTAGGCTAGGGCACCCCTAAGCTTAGGCTAAGGCTAGGGCTCCCCTAGCATAAGGCTAGAGCACCCCTAGGCTTAGGATAGGGCACCCCTAGGCTTAGGCTAGGGCACCTCTAAGCTTAAGCTTAGGCTAGGACACCCCTAGGCTTGGGCTAGGGCAATCCAAATCTACGCTAAGGCTAGGGCTCCCCTAGTCTCAGGCTAGGGCACCCCTAGGCTTAGGCTAGGGCACCCCTAGGCTTACGCTCAGGCTAGGGCTCCCCTAGCCTTAGGCTATGACACCCCTAGGCTTAGGCTAGGGCACCTCTAGGCTTAGGCTAAGGCTAGGGCTCCCCTAGACTAAGGCTAGAGCACACCTAGGCTTAGGCTAGGGCACCCCTAGGTGTAGGCTAGCGCACCCCTAAACTTAGGCTAAGGCTAGGGCTCCCCTATCCTAAGGCTAGAGCACCCATAGGCTTAGGCTTGGGCACCCCTAGGCTTAGGCTAAGGCACCCCTAGACTTAGGCTAGGGCACCCCTAATCTTAGGCTAAGGCACCCCTAGGCTTAGGCTAAGGCTACGGCTCCCCTAGCCTCAGGCTAGGGCACCCCTAAACTCAGGCTTTGGCACCCCTAGGATTAGGCTAGGGCAATCCAAAGCTAGGCAAAGGCTAGGGCTCCCCTAGCCTAGGCTAGGACACCCCTAGACTTAGGCTAGGGCACCCCTAGGCTTAGGCTAGGACACCACTAGGCTTAGGCTAGGGCACCCCTAGGCTTAGGCTAGGGCACCCCTAGGCTTAGGCTACGGCTCCCCTAGGCTCAGGCTACGGCACCCCTAGGCTCAGGCTATGGAACCCCTAGGCTTAGGCTAGGGCACCCCTAGGCTTAGGCTAGGGCACCCCTAGGCTTAGGCTAGGGCACACGTAGGCTTAGCCTAAGGCTAGGGCTCCCCAAGCCTAAGGCTAGGGCACCCCTAGGCTCAGGATAGGGCACCCGTAGACTTAGGCTAGGGCACACGTAGGCTTAGCCTAAGGCTAGGGCTCCCCTAGCCTAAGGCTAGGGCAACGCTAGGCTTAGGCTAGGGCACCCCTAGGCTCAGGCTAGGGCACCCCTAGGCTTAGGCTAAGGCACCCCTAGGCTTAGGCTATGGCTAGGGCTCCCCTAGCCTCAGGCTAGGGCACCCCTAGGCTCAGTCTAAGGCACCCCTAGGCTTAGGCTTGGGCACCCCTAGGCTTAGGCTAAGGCTAGGGCTCCCGTAGCCTAAGGCTAGGGCACCCCCAGGCTCAGGCTAGGGCACCCATAGGCTTAGGCTAGGGCACCCCTAGGCTTAGGAAAAGGCTAGGGCTCCCCGAGCCTAAGGCCAGGGCACCCATAGACTTAGGCTAGGGCACCCCTAAGCTTAGGCTAGGGCAACCCTAGGCTTAGGCTAGGGCACCCCTAGGCTTATGCTAGGGCACCCCTAGGCGTAAGCTAAGGCTACGGCGAGACTCCCCTAACCTCAGGCTAAGGCACCCCTAAACTCAGGCTATGGCACCACTAGGCTTAGGCTACGGCAATCCAAGGCTAGGCTAAGGCTAGGGCTCTCCTAGCCTAAGGCAAGGACACCACTAGACTTAGGCTAGGGCACCCCTAGGCTTAGGTTAAGGCACCCCTAGGCTTAGGCTAGGGCACCCCTAGGCTTAGGCTAAGGCTAGGGCTCCCCTAGCCTCAGGCTATGGCACCCCTAGGCTTAGGCTAGGGCACCTCTAGGCTTAGGCTAAGCCTAGGGCTCCCCTAGACTAAGGCTAGAGCACCCCTAGGCTTAGTCTAGGGCACCCCTAGGTGTAGGCTAGGGCACCCCTAAGCTTAGGCTAAGGCTAGGGCTCCCCTAGCATAAGGCTAGAGCACCCCTAGGCTTAGGATAGGGCACCCCTAGGCTTAGGCTAGGGCACCTCTAGGCTTAGGCTTAGGCTAGGACACCCCTAGGCTTGGGCTAGGGCAATCCAAAGCTACGCTAAGGCTAGGGCTCCCATAGTCTCAGGCTAGGGCACCCCTAGGCTTAGGCTAGGGCACCCCTAGGCTTACGCTCAGGCTAGGGCTCCCCTAGCCTTAGGCTATGGCACCCCTAGGCTTAGGCTAGGGCACCTCTAGGCTTAGGCTAAGGCTAGGGCTCCCCTAGACTAAGGCTAGAGCACACCTAGGCTTAGGCTAGGGCACCCCTAGGTGTAGGCTAGGGCACCCCTAAACTTAGGCTAAGGCTAGGGCTCCCCTATCCTAAGGCTAGAGCACCCGTAGGCTTAGGCTTGGGCACCCCTAGGCTTAGGATAAGGCACCCCTAGACTTAGGCTAGGGCACCCCTAATCTTAGGCTAAGGCACCCCTAGGCTTAGGCTAAGGCTACGGCTCCCCTAGCCTCAGGCTAGGGCACCCCTAAACTCAGGCTATGGCACCCCTAGGATTAGGCTAGGGCAATACAAAGCTAGGCAAAGGCTAGGGCTCCCCTAGCCTAGGCTAGGACACCCCTAGGCTTAGGCTAGGGCACCTCTAGGCTTAGGCTAGGACACCACTAGGCTTAGGCTAGGGCACCCCTAGGCTTAGGCTACGGCTCCCCTAGGCTCAGGCTACGGCAACCCTAGGCTCAGGCTATGGAACCCCTAGGCTTAGGCTAGGGCACCCCTAGGCTTAGGCTAAGGCTAAGGCTCCCCTAGCCTCAGGCTATGGCACCCCTAGGCTTGGGCTAGGGCACCCCTATGCTTAGCCTAGGGCACCCCTAGGCTTATGTTAGGGCACACGTAGGCTTAGCCTAAGGCTAGGGCTCCCCTAGCCTAAGGCTAGGGCAACGCTAGGCTTAGGCTAGGGCACCCCTAGGCTCAGGCTAGGGCACCCCTAGGCTTAGGCTAAGGCACCCCTAGGCTTAGGCTATGGCTAGGGCTCCCCTAGCCTCAGGCTAGGGCACCCCTAGGCTCAGGCTAGGGCACCCCTAGGCTTAGGCTTGGGCACCCCTAGGCTTAGGCTAAGGCTAGGGCTCCCGTAGCCTAAGGCTAGGGCACCCCCAGGCTCAGGCTAGGGCACCCATAGGCTTAGGCTAGGGCACCCCTAGGCTTAGGAAAAGGCTAGGGCTCCCCGAGCCTAAGGCCAGGGCACCCATAGACTTAGGCTAGGGCACCTCTAAGCTTAGGCTAGGGCACCCCTAGGCTTAGGCTAAGGCTACGGCTCCCCTAGCCTCAGGTTAGGGCACCCCTAGAATCAGGCTATGGCACCCCTAGGCTTAGGCTAATGCAATCCTAGGCTAGACTAATGCTAGCGCTCCCCTAGCCCCAGGCCAGGGCACCCGTAGGTTCAGGCTAGGGAAACCCCTAGGTTCAGGCTAGGGCACCCCTAGGCTTAGGATAGGGCACCACTAGGCTTAGGCTAGGGCACCCCTAGGCTTAGGCTAGGGCACCCCTAGGCTTAGGCTAGGGCACCCCTATGCTTAGGCTAAGGCTAGGGCTCCCCTAGCCTAAGGCAAGGGCACCCCTAGTCTCAGGCTAGGGCAACCCTAGGCTTAGGCTAGGGCACCCCTAGGCCTACGCTAAGGCTAGGGCTCCCCTAGCCTAAGGCTAGGGCACCCCAAGGCTTAGGTTAGGGCACCCCTAGGCTTAGGCCTGGGCAGCCCTAGGCTTAGGCTAGGGCACCCCTAGGCTTTTGCTAAGGCTAGGGCTCCCCTAGCCTAAGGCTAGGGCACCCCTAGGCTTAGGCTAGGGCACCCCTAGGCTTAGGCTAGGGTACCCCTAGGATTAGGCTAGGGCACCCCTAGGCTTAGGCTAGGGTACCCCTAGGATTAGGCTAGGGCACCCCTAGGCTTAGGCTAAGGTTACGGCTCGCCTAGCCTCAGGATAGGGCACCCCTAGGCTCAGGCTATGGCACCCCTAGGCTTAGGCTATGGATATCCTAGGCTAGACTAATGCTAGGGCTCCCCTAGCCTCATGCTAGGGCACCCGAAGGCTCAGGCTAGGGCACCCCTAGGCTCAGGCTAGGGCACCCCTAGGCTTAGGCTAGGGCACACCTAGGCTTAGACTAAGGATAGGGCTCCCCTAGGCTTAGGCTAGGGCACCCCTAGGCCTAGGCTAAGGCTAGGGCTCCCCTAGCCTAAGGCTAGGGAACCCCAAGGCTTAGGTTAGGGCACCCCTAGGCTTAGGCCTGGGCACCCCTAGGCTTAGGCTAGGGCACCCATAGGCTTTTGCTAAGGCTAGGGCTCCCCTAGCCTAAGGCTAGGGCACCCCTAGGCTTAGGCTAGGGCACCCCTAGGCTTAGGCTAGGGCACCCCTAGGCTTAGGCTAGGGCACCCATAGGCTTTTGCTAAGGCTAGGGCTCCCCTAGCCTAAGGCTAGGGCACTCCTAGGCTTAGGCTAGGGCTCCCCTAGGCTTAGGCTAGGGCACCCCTAGGCTTAGGCTAGGGCACCCCTAATCTTAGGCTAAGGCTACGGCTCCCCAAGCCTCAGGCTAGGGCACCCCTAAACTCAGGCTCGGACACCCCTAGGCTTAGGCTAGGGCACCCCTAGGCTTAGGCTCGGGCACCACTAGGCTTAGGCTAGGGCACCCCTAGGCTTAGGCTAGGGCACCCCTAGGCTTAGCTACGGCTCCCCTAGGCTCAGGCTAGGGCACCCCAAGGCTCAGGCTATGGCACCCCTAGGCTTAGGTTAGGGCACCCCTAGGCTTAGGCTAAGGCTAAGGCTCCCCTAGCCTCAGGCTAGGGCACCCCTAGGCTTGGGCTAGGGCACCCCTAGGCTTAGTCTAGGGCACCCCTAGGCTTAGGCTAGGGCACACGTAGGCTTAGCCTAAGGCTAGGGCTCCCCTTGCCTAAGGATAGGGCACCCCTAGACTCAGGATAGGGCACCCCTAGTCTTAGGATAGGGCACACGTAGGCTTAGCCTAAGGCTAGGGCTCCCCTAGCCTCATGCTAGGGCACCCGAAGGCTCAGGCTAGGGCACCCCTAGGCTCAGGCTAGGGCACCCCTAGGCTTAGGCTAAGGCTAGGGCTCCCCTAGACTAAGGCTAGGGCACCCCAAGTTGTAGGCTAGGTCACCCCTAAGCTTAGGCTACGGCTAGGGCTCTCCTAGCCTAAGGCTAGGGCACTCCTAGGCTTAGGCTAGGGCACCCCTAGGCTTAGGTTAAGGCACACCCCTAGGCTTAGGTTAGGGCACTCCTAGGCTTAGGCTACGGCACCACTAGGCTTAGGCTAGGGCACCCCTAGACTCAGGATATGGCACCCCTAGGCTTAGGATAGGGAAATCCTAGGCTAGACTAAGGCTAGGGCTCCACAAGCCTCAGGCTAGGGCACCGGTAGGCTCAGGTTAGGGCACCCCTAGGCTCAGGCTAGGGCACCCCTAGGCTTAGTTTAGGGCACCCCTAGGCTTAGGCTAAGGCTAGGGCTCCCCTAGCCTCAGGCTATAGCACCCCTGGGCTTAGGCTTGGGAACCCATAGGCTTAGGCTAAGGTTAGGGCGCCCCTAGACTAAGGCTAGAGCACCCCTAGGCTAAGGCTAGGGCACCCCTAGGTGTAGGCTAGGGCACGCCTAAGCTTAGGCTTAGGCTAGGGCTCCCCTCCCCTAAGGCTAGGGCACCCCTAGGCTTAGGCTAGGGCACCCCTAGGCTTTGGCTAGGGAAACCCTAGGCGTAGGCTAAGGCTACCGCGCGGCTCCACTAGTCTCAGGCTAAGGCACCCCTAAACTCAGGCTATGGCACCCCTAGGCTCAGGCTAGGGAAATCCAAGGCTAGGCTAAGGCTAGGGCTCCCCTAGCCTAAGCCTAGGACACCCCTAGGCTTAGGCTAGGGCACCCCTAGGCTTAGGCTAAGTCATCTCTAGGCTTAGGCTAGGGCACCCCTAGGCTTAGGCTAAGGCTAGGGCTCCCCTAGCCTCAGGCTATGGCACCCCTAGGCTTAGGCTAGGGCACCTCTAGGCTTAGGCTAAGGCTAGGGCTCCCCTAGACTAAGGCTAGAGCACACCTAGGTGTAGGCTAGGGCACCCCTAAGCTTAGGCTAAGGCTAGGGCTCCCCTAGCCTAAGGCTAGAGCACCCCTAGGCTTAGGCTAGGGCACCTCTAGGCTTAGGCTTAGGCTACGGCACCCCTAGGTTTAGGCTAGGGCAATCCAAAGCTAGGATAAGGCTAGGGCTCCCCTAGTCTCAGGCTAGGGCACCCCTAAACTCTGGCTAAGGCACCCCTAGGTTTAGGCTAGGGAAATCCAAGGCTAGGCTAAGGCTAGGGCTCCCCTAGCCTAAGCCTAGGACACCCCTAGGCTTAGGCTAGGGCACCCCTAGGCTTAGGCTAAGTCACCTCTAGGCTTAGGCTAGGGCACCCCTAGGCTTAGGCTAAGGCTAGGGCTCCCCTAGCCTCAGGCTAGGACACCCCTAGGCTTAGGCTAGGGCACCCCTAGGCTTAGGCTAGGGCACCACTAGGCTTAGGCTAAGGCACCACTAGGCTTAGGCTAGGGCACCCCTAGGCTTAGGCTAGGGCACCCCTAGGCTTAGGCTACGGCTCCCCTAGGCTCAGGCTACGGCAACCCGAGGCTCAGGCTATGGAACCCCTAGGCTTAGGCTAGGGCACCCCTAGGCTTAGGCTAAGGCTAAGGCTCCCCTAGCCTCAGGCTATGGCACCCCTAGGCTTGGGCTAGGGCACCCCTATGCTTAGCCTAGGGCACCCCTAGGCTTAGGTTAGGGCACACGTAGGCTTAGCCTAAGGCTAGGGCTCCCCTAGCCTAAGGCTAGGGCAACGCTAGGCTTAGGCTAGGGCACCCCTAGGCTCAGGCTAGGGCACCCCTAGGCTTAGGCTAAGGCACGCCTAGGCTTAGGCTATGGCTAGGGCTCCCCTAGCCTTAGGCTAGGGCACCCCTAAGCTCAGGCTAGGGCACCCCTAGGCTTAGGCTTGGGCACCCCTAGGCTTAGGCTAAGGCTAGGGCTCCCGTAGCCTAAGGATAGGGCACCCCCAGGCTCAGGCTAGGGCACCCATAGGCTTAGGCTAGGGCACCCCTAGGCTTAGGAAAAGGCTAGGGCTCCCCGAGCCTAAGGCCAGGGCACCCATAGACTTAGGCTAGGGCACCCCTAAGCTTAGGCTAGGGCACCCCTAGGCTTAGGCTAAGGCTACGGCTCCCCTAGCCTCAGGTTAGGGCACCCCTAGAATCAGGCTATGGCACCCCTAGGCTTAGGCTAATGCAATCCTAGACTAGACTAATGCTAGCGCTCCCCTAGCCCCAGGCCAGGGCAACCGTAGGTTCAGGCTAGGGAAACCCCTAGGTTCAGGCTAGGGCACCCCTAGGCTTAGGATAGGGCACCACTAGGCTTAGGCTAGGGCACCCCTAGGCTTAGGCTAGGGCACCCCTAGGCTTAGGCTAGGGCACCCCTATGCTTAGGCTAAGGCTAGGGCTCCCCTAGCCTAAGGCAAGGGCACCCCTAGTCTCAGGCTAGGGCAACCCTAGGCTTAGGCTAGGGCGCCCCTAGGCCTACGCTAAGGCTAGGGCTCCCCTAGCCTAAGGCTAGGGCACCCCAAGGCTTAGGTTAGGGCACCCCTAAGCTTAGGCCTGGGCAGCCCTAGGCTTAGGCTAGGGCACCCCTAGGCTTTTGCTAAGGCTAGGGCTCCCCTAGCCTAAGGCTAGGGCACCCCTAGGCTTAGGCTAGGGCACCCCTAGGCTTAGGCTAGGGTACCCCTAGGATTAGGCTAGGGCACCCCTAGGCTTAGGCTAGGGTACCCCTAGGATTAGGCTAGGGCACCCCTAGGCTTAGGCTAGGGCACACGTAGGCTTAGGCTATGGATATCCTAGGCTAGACTAATGCTAGGGCTCCCCTAGCCTCATGCTAGGGCACCCGAAGGCTCAGGCTAGGGCACCCCTAGGCTCAGGCTAGGGCACCCCTAGGCTTAGGCTAGGGCACACCTAGGCTTAGACTAAGGATAGGGCTCCCCTAGGCTTAGGCTAGGGCACCCCTAGGCCTAGGCTAAGGCTAGGGCTCCCCTAGCCTAAGGCTAGGGAACCCCAAGGCTTAGGTTAGGGCACCCCTAGGCTTAGAACTGGGCACCCCTAGGCTTAGGCTAGGGCACCCATAGGCTTTTGCTAAGGCTAGGGCTCCCCTAGCCTAAGGCTAGGGCATCCCTAGGCTTAGGCTAGGGCACCCCTAGGCTTAGGCTAGGGCACCCCTAGGCTTAGGCTAGGGCACCCATAGGCTTTTGCTAAGGCTAGGGCTCCCCTAGCCTAAGGCTAGGGCACTCCTAGGCTTAGGCTAGGGCTCCCCTAGGCTTAGGCTAGGGCACCCCTAGGCTTAGGCTAGGGCACCCCTAATCTTAGGCTAAGGCTATGGCTCCCCAAGCCTCAGGCTAGGGCACCCCTAAACTCAGGCTCGGACACCCCTAGGCTTAGGCTAGGGCACCCCTAGGCTTAGGCTCGGGCACCACTAGGCTTAGGCTAGGGCACCCCTAGGCTTAGGCTAGGGCACCCCTAGGCTTAGCTACGGCTCCCCTAGGCTCAGGCTAGGGCACCCCTAGGCTCAGGCTATGGCACCCCTAGGCTTAGGCTAGGGCACCCCTAGGCTTAGGCTAAGGCTAAGGCTCCCCTAGCCTCAGGCTAGGGCACCCCTAGGCTTGGGTTAGGGCACCCCTAGGCTTAGTCTAGGGCACCCCTAGGCTTAGGCTAGGGCACACGTAGGCTTAGCCTAAGGCTAGGGCTCCCCTTGCCTAAGGATAGGGCACCCCTAGACTCAGGATAGGGCACCCCTAGTCTTAGGATAGGGCACACGTAGGCTTAGCCTAAGGCTAGGGCTCCCCTAGCCTCATGCTAGGGCACCCGAAGGCTCAGGCTAGGGCACCCCTAGGCTCAGGCTAGGGCACCCCTAGGCTTAGGCTAAGGCTAGGGCTCCCCTAGACTAAGGCTAGGGCACCCCAAGTTGTAGGCTAGGTCACCCCTAAGCTTAGGCTACGGCTAGGGCTCTCCTAGCCTAAGGCTAGGGCACTCCTAGGCTTAGGCTAGGGCACCCCTAGGCTTAGGTTAAGGCACACCCCTAGGCTTAGGTTAGGGCACTCCTAGGCTTAGGCTACGGCACCACTAGGCTTAGGCTAGGGCACCCCTAGACTCAGGATATGGCACCCCTAGGCTTAGGCTAGGGAAATCCTAGGCTAGACTAAGGCTAGGGCTCCACAAGCCTCAGGCTAGGGCACCGGTAGGCTCAGGTTAGGGCACCCCTAGGCTCAGGCTAGGGCACCCCTAGGCTTAGTTTAGGGCACCCCTAGGCTTAGGCTAAGGCTAGGGCTCCCCTAGCCTCAGGCTATAGCACCCCTGGGCTTAGGCTTGGGAACCCATAGGCTTAGGCTAAGGTTAGGGCGCCCCTAGACTAAGGTTAGAGCACCCCTAGGCTAAGGCTAGGGCACCCCTAGGTGTAGGCTAGGGCACCCCTAAGCTTAGGCTTAGGCTAGGGCTCCCCTCCCCTAAGGCTAGGGCACCCCTAGGCTTAGGCTAGGGCACCCCTAGGCTTTGGCTAGGGAAACCCTAGGCGTAGGCTAAGGCTACCGCGCGGCTCCACTAGTCTCAGGCTAAGGCACCCCTAAAATCAGGCTATGGCACCCCTAGGCTCAGGCTAGGGAAATCCAAGGCTAGGCTAAGGCTAGGGCTCCCCTAGCCTAAGCCTAGGACACCCCTAGGCTTAGGCTAGGGCACCCCTAGGCTTAGGCTAAGTCATCTCTAGGCTTAGGCTAGGGCACCCCTAGGCTTAGGCAAAGGCTAGGGCTCCCCTAGCCTCAGGCTATGGCACCCCTAGGCTTAGGCTAGGGCACCTCTAGGCTTAGGCTAAGGCTAGGGCTCCCCTAGTCTAAGGCTAGAGCACACCTAGGTGTAGGCTAGGGCACCCCTAAGCTTAGGCTAAGGCTAGGGCTCCCCTAGCCTAAGGCTAGAGCACCCCTAGGCTTAGGCTAGGGCACCTCTAGGCTTAGGCTTAGGCTAGGGCACCCCTAGGTTTAGGCTAGGGCAATCCAAAGCTAGGCTAAGGCTAGGGCTCCCCTAGTCTCAGGCTAGGGCACCCCTAAACTCTGGCTAAGGCACCCCTAGGTTTAGGCTAGGGAAATCCAAGGCTAGGCTAAGGCTAGGGCTCCCCTAGCCTAAGCCTAGGACACCCCTAGGCTTAGGCTAGGGCACCCCTAGGCTTAGGCTAAGTCACCTCTAGGCTTAGGCTAGGGCACCCAGAGGCTTAGGCTAAGGCTAGGGCTCCCCTAGCCTCAGGCTAGGACACCCCTAGGCTTAGGCTAGGGCACCCCTAGGCTTAGGCTAGGGCACCACTAGGCTTAGGCTAAGGCACCACTAGGCTTAGGCTAGGGCACCCCTAGGCTTAGGATAGGGTACCCCTAGGCTTAGGCTACAGCTCCCCTAGGCTCAGGCTAGGGCACCCCTAGGCTCAGGCTATGGCACCCCTAGGCTTAGGCTAGGGCACCCCTAGGCTTAGGCTAAGGCTAAGGCTCCCCTAGCCTCAGGCTAGGGCACCACTAGGCTTGGGCTAGGGCATCACTAGGCTTCGGCTAGGGCACCCCTAGGCTTAGGCTAGGGCACCCCTAGGCTTAGGCTAAGGCTCCCCTAGGCTCAGGCTAGGGCACCCATAGGCTCAGGCTATGGCACCCCTAGGCTTAGGCTAGGGCACCCCTAGGCTTAGGCTAAGGCTAAGGCTCCCCTAGCCTCAGGCTAGGGCACCCCTAGGCTTGGGCTAGGGCACCCCTAGGCTTAGTCTAGGGCACCCCTAGGCTTTGGCTAGGGCACACGTAGGCTTAGCCTAAGGCTAGGGCACCCCTATGCTTAGGCTAGGGCACCCCAAGGCTCAGGCTATGGCACCCCTAGGCTTAGGCTAGGGAAATCCTAGGCTAGACTAAGACTAAGGCTCCCCTAGCCTCACGCTAGGGCACCCGAAGGCTCAGGCTAGGGCACCCCTAGGCTCAGGCTAAGGCTAGGTCTCTCCTAGCCTAAGGCTAGGGCACTCCAGGATTAGGCTAGGGCACCCCTAGGCTTAGGCTAAGGCACACCCCTAGGCTTAGGCTAGGGCAATCCAATGCTAGGCAAAGGCTAGGGCTCCCCTAGCCTAAGCCTAGGACAACCCTAGGCTTAGGCTAGGGCACCCCTAGGCTTAGGCTAAGGCACCCCTAGGCTTAGGCTAGGGCACCCCTAGGCTTAGGCTAAGGCTAGGGCTCCCCTAGCCTCAGGCTATGGCACCCCTAGTCTTAGGCTAGGGCACCTCTAGGCTTAGTCTAGGGTACACCAAGGTGTAGGCTAGGGCACCCCTAAGCTTAGGCAAAGGCTAGGGCTCCCCTAGCCCAAGGCTAGAGCACCCCTAGGCTTAGGCTAGGGCACCCCTAGACTTAGGCTAGGGCACCTCTAGGCTTAGGCTTAGGCTAGGGCACCCCTAGGCTTAGGCTAGGGCAATCCAAAGCTAGGCTAAGGCTAGGGCTCCCCTAGTCTCAGGCTAGGGCACCCCTAAACTCTGGCTATGGCACCCCTAGGCTTAGACTAGGGCAATCCAAAGCTAGGCTAAGGCTAGGGCTCCCCTAGCCTAAGGCTAGGACACCCCTAGGCTTAGGCTAGGGCACCCCTAGGTTTAGGCTAAGGCACCCCTAGGTTTAGGCTAGGGCACCCCTAGGCTTAGGCTAAGGCTAGGGCTCCCCTAGCCTCAGGCTATGGCACCCCTAGGCTTAGGCTAGGGCACCTCTAGACTTAGGCTAAGGCTAGGGCTCCCCTAGACTAAGGCTAGAGCACCCCTAGGCTTAGGATAGGGCACCCCTAGGCTTAGGCTAGGGCACCTCTAGGCTTAGGCTTAGGCTAGGGCACCCCTAGGCTTAGGCTAGGGCAATCCAAAGCTAGGCTTAGGCTAGGGCTCCCCTAGTCTCAGGCTAGGGCACCCCTAGGCTTAGGCTAGGGCACCTCTAGGCTTACTCTAAGGCTAGGGCTCCCCTAGACTAAGGCTAGAGCACACCTAGCCTTAGGCTAGGACACCCCTAGGTGTAGGCTAGGGCACCCCTAAACTTAGGCTAAGGCTAGGACTCCCCTATCCTAAGGCTAGAGCACCCCTAGGCTTAGGCTTGGGCACCCCTACCTTAGGCTAAGGCACCCCTAGGTTTAGGCTAGGGCACCCCTAATCTTAGGCTAGGGCACCCCTAGGTTAAGGCTAAGGCTACGGCTCCCCTAGCCTCAGGCTAGGGCACCCCTAAACTCAGGCTATGGCACCCCTAGGCTTAGGCTAGGGCAATCCAAAGCTAGGCTAAGGCTAGGGCTTCCCTAGCCTAGGCTTGGACACCCCTAGGCTTAGACTAGGGCACCCCTAGGCTTAGGCTAGGACACCACTAGGCTTAGGGTAGGGCACCCCTAGGCTTAGGCTAGGGCACCCCTAGGCTTAGGCTACGGCTCCCCTAGGCTCAGGCTAGCGCACTCCTAGGCTCAGGCTATGGCACCCCTAGGCTTAGGCTAGGGCATCCCTAGGCTTAGGCTAAGGCTAAGGCTCCCCTAGCCTCAGGCTAGGGCACCCCTAGTCTTGGGCTAGGGCACCCCTAGGCTTAGGCTAGGGCACCCCTAGGCTCAGGCTAGGGCACCCCTAGGCTTAGGCTAAGACACCTCTAGGCTTAGGCTAAGGCTAGGGCTCCCCTAGCCTCAGGCTAGGGCACCCCTAGGCTCAGGCTAGGGCACCCTTAGGCTTACGCTTGGGCACGCATAGGATTAGGCTAAGGCTAGGGCTCCCATGGCTAAGGCTAGGGCACCCCCAGGCTCAGGTTAGGGCACCCATAGGCTTAGGCTAGGGCACCCCTAGGCTTAGGAAAAGGCTAGGGCTCCCCGAGCCTAAGGCTAGGGCACCCATAGACTTAGGCTAGGGCACCCCTAGGCTTAGGCTAGGGCACCCCTAGGCTTAGGCTAAGGTTATGGCTCCCCTAGCCTCAGGTTAGGGTACCCCTAGAATCAGGCTATGGCACCCCTAGGCTTAGGCTAATGCCATCCTAGGCTAGGCTAAGCCTAGTGCTCCCCAAGCCCCAGGCCAGGGCACCCGTAGGTTCAGGCTAGGGAAACCCCAAGGCTCAGGCTAGGGCACCCCTAGGCTTAGGCTAGGCCACCAATAGGCTTAGGGTAGGGCACCCCTAGGCTTAGGCTAGGGCACCCCTAGGCTTCGGCTAGGGCACCCCTAGGCTTAGGCTAGGGCACCACTAGGCCTAGGCTAAGGCTAGGGCTCCCCTAGCCTAAGGCTAGGGCACCCCAAGGCTTAGGCTAGGGCACCCCTAGGCTTAGGCTAGGGCACCCCTAGGATTAGGCTAGGGCACCCCTAGGCTTAGGCTAAGGCTACGGCTCCCCTAGCCTGAGGCTAGGGCACCCCTAATCTTTGCCTAGGGCACCCCTAGACTTCGGCTAGGGTACCCCTAGGCTTAGGCTAAATCTAGGGCTCCCCTAGCCTAAGGCTAGGGCGCCCATAGGCTTAGGCTAGGGCACCCCTAGGATTAGGCTAGGACACTGCTAGGCTTAGGCTAGGGCACCCCTAGTCATATGCTAGGGCAGCCCAAGGCTTAGGCTAGTGCACCCCTAGGCTTAGGCTAAGGCTAGGGCTCCCCTAGCCTAAAGCTAGGGCACCCCTAGGCTCAGGCTAGGGCACCCCTAGGCTTAGGCTAGGGCACCCCTAGGCTTTGGCTAAGGCTAGGGTTCCACTAGCATAAGGCTAGGGCACCCCTATGCTTAGGGTAGGGCACCCCTAGGCTTAGGCTAGGGCACACCTAGGATTAGGCTAGGGCACCCCTGGGCTTAGGCTAAGGCTACGGCTCCCCTAGCCTCAGACTAGGGCACCCCTAGACTCAGGATATGGCACCCCTAGGCTTAGGCTAGGGAAATCCTAGGCTAGACTAAGGCTAGGGCTCCCCTAGCCTCATGCTAGGGCACCCAAAGCCTCAGGCTAGGGCACCCCTAGGCTCAGGCTAGGTCACCCCTAGGCTTAGACTAGGGTACCCCTAGGCTTAGACTCAGGATAGGGCTCCCCTAGACTAAGGCTAGGGCACCCCTAGGTGTAGGCTAGGGCTCCCCTATGCTTAGGCTAAGGCTAGGGCAATCCTAGCCTAAGGGTAGGGCACTCCTAGGCTTAGGCTAGGGAAACCCTAGGCTTAGGCTAAGGCGCACCCCTAGGCTTAGGTTAGGACACCCCTAGGCTTAGGCTACGGCACCACTAGGCTTGGGTTAGGGCACCCCTAGGCTTAGGCTAGGGCAACCCTAGGCTTAGGCTAAGGCTCGGGTTCCCCTAGTCTAAGGCTAGGGCACCCCTAGCCTTAGACTAGGGAACCCCTAAGCTTAGGTTAGGGCACCCCTAGGCTTAGGCCAGGGCACCCCTAGGCTTAGGCTAAGGCTACGGCTCCCGTAGCCTCAGGTTAGGGCACCCCTAGAATCAGGCTATGGCACCCCTAGGCTTAGGCTAATGCAATCCTAGGCTAGACTAAGGTTAGGGCTCCCCTAGCCCCAGGCTAGGGCACCCGTAGGTTCCGGCTAGGGAAACCACTAGGCTCAGGCTAGGGCACCCCTAGGCTTAGGCTAGGGCACCAATCGGCTTAGGCTAGGGCACGCCTAGGCTGAGGATAGGGCACCCCTAGGCTTCGTCTAGGGCACCCCTAGGCTTAGGCTAGGGCACCCCTATGGTTAGGCTAAGGCTAGGGCTCCCCTAACCTAAGGCAAGGGCACCCCTAGTCTCAGGCTAGGGCACCCCTAGGCTTAGGCTAGGGCACCCCTAAGCTTAGGCTAGGGCACCCCTAGGCTTCGGCTAGGGCACCCCTAGGATTAGGCTAGGGCACCCCTAGGCTTAGGCTAAGGCTACAGCTCCCCTAGCCTCAGGCTAAGGCACCCCTAATCTTTCGCTAGGGCACCCCGAGGCTTAGGCTCGGGTACCCCTAGGCTAAGGCTAAAGCTAGGGATCCCGTAGTCTAAGGCTAGGGCACCCATAGGCTTAGGCTAGGGCAACCCTCGGCTTAGGCTAGGGCACCCCTAGGCTTAGGCTAAGGCTACGGCTCCCCTAGCCTCAGGTTAGGGCACCCCTAGAATCAGGCTATGGCAACCCTAGGCTTAGGCTAATGCAATCCTAGGCTAGACTAAGGTTAGGGCTCCCCTAGCCCCAGGCTAGGGCACCCGTAGGTTCAGGCTAGGGAAACCCCTAGGCTCAGGCTAGGGCACCCCTAGGCTTAGGCTAGGGCACCAATCGGCTTAGGCTAGGGCACGCCTAGGCTTAGGATAGGGCACCCCTAGGCTTCGGCTAGGGCACCCCTAGGCTTAGGCTAGGGCACCCCTATGCTTAGGCTAAGGCTAGGGCTCTCCTAGCCTAAGGCAAGGGCACCCCTAGTCTCAGGCTAGGGCACCCCTAGGCTTAGGCTAGGGCACCCCTAGGCTTAGGCTAGGGAACCCCTAGGCTTAGGCTAGGGCACCCCTAGGCTTAGGCTAAGGCTACGGCTCCCCTAGCCTCAGGCTAGGGCTCCCCTAATCTTTGGCTAGGGCACCCCGAAGCTTAGGCTAGGGTACCCCTAGGCTTAGGCTAAAGCTAGGGCTCCCCTAGCCTAAGGCCTAGGCACCCATAGGCTTAGGCTAGGGCACCCCTAGGATTAGGCTAGGACACTCCTAGGCTTAGGCTAGGGCACCCCTAGGCTTTGGCTAGGGCACCCCTAGGCTTAGACCAGGGCACCCCTAGGCTTAGGCTAGGGCACCCCTAGGCTTAGGCTAAGGTTACGGCTCATCTCGCCTCACGCTAGGGCACCCCTAATCTTTGGCTAGGGCACCCGAGGCTTAGGCTAGGGTACCCCTAGGCTTAGGCTAAAGCTAGGGCTCCACTAGCCTAAGGCTAGGGCACCCATAGGCTTAGGCTAGGGCACCCCTAGGATTAGGCAAGGACACTCCTAGACTTAGGCTAGGGCACGCCTAGGCTTAGGCTAGGGCACCCCTAGGCTTAGACAAGGGAACCCCTATGCTTAGGCTAGGGCACCCCTAAGTGTAGGCTAGGGCACCCCTAAGCTTAGGCTAAGCCTAGGGCTCCCCTAGCCTAAAGCTAGAGCACCCCTAGGTTTAGGCTAGGGCACCCCTAGGCTTAGGCTAAGGCACCCCTAGGCTTAGGCTAGGGCACCCCTAGGCTTAGGCTAGGGCACCACTAGGCTTAGGCTAGGGCACCCCTAGGCTTAGGCTAGGGCAACCCTAGGCTTACCCTACGGCTCCCCTAGGCTCAGGCTAGGGTACCCCTAACTCAGGCTATCTCACCCCTAGGTTTAGGCTAGGGCACCCCTAGGCTTAGGCTAAGGCTAAGGCTCCCCTAGCCTCAGGCTTGGGCACCCCTAGGCTTAGGCTAGGGCACCCCTAGGCTTAGGCTAGGGAAATCCTAGGCTAGACTAAGGCTAGGGCTCCCCTAGCCTCATGCTAGGGCACCCGAAGGCTCAGGTTAGGGCACCCCTAGGATCAGGCTAGGGCACCCCTAGGCTTAGGCTAGGCCACCCCTAGGCTTAGGCTAAGGCTAGGGCTCCCCTAGACTAAGGCTAGGGCACCCCTAAGTTGAGCCTAGGGCACCCCTAAGCTTAGGCTAAGGCTAGGGCTCTCCTAGCCTAAGGCTAGGGCACTCCTAGGCTTAGGCTAGGGCACCCCTAGGCTTAGGCTAAGGCACACCCCTAGGCTTAGGTTAGGGCACCCCTAGGCTTAGGCTACGGCACCACTAGGCTTAGGCTAGGGCACCCCTAGACTCAGGATATGGCACCCGTAGGCTTAGGCTAGGGATATCCTAGGCTAGACTAAGGATAGGGCTCCCCAAGCCTCAGACTAGGGCACCGGTAAGTTCAGGTTAGGGCACCCCTTGGCTCAGGCTAGGGCACCCCTAGACTTAGGTTAGGGCACCCCTAGGCTTAGGCTAAGGCTAGGGCTCCCCTAGCCTCAGGCTATGGCACCCCTGGGCTTAGGCTAGGGCACCCTTAGGCTTAGGCTAAGGTTAGGGCTCCCCTAGACTAAGGCTAGAGCACCCCTAGGCTTAGTCTAGGGCACCCCTAGGTGTAGGCTAGGGCACCCCTAAGCTTAGGCTAAGGCTAGGGCTCCCCTAGCATAAGGCTAGAGCACCCCTAGGCTTAGGATAGGGCACCCCTAGGCTTAGGCTAGGGCACCTCTAGGCTTAGGCTTAGGCTAGGACACCCCTAGGCTTGGGCTAGGGCAATCCAAAGCTACGCTAAGGCTAGGGCTCCCCTAGTCTCAGGCTAGGGCACCCCTAGGCTTAGGCTAGGGCACCCCTAGGCTTACGCTCAGGCTAGGGCTCCCCTAGCCTTAGGCTATGGCACCCCTAGGCTTAGGCTAGGGCACCTCTAGGCTTAGGCTAAGGCTAGGGCTCCCCTAGACTAAGGCTAGAGCACACCTAGGCTTAGGCTAGGGCACCCCTAGGTGTAGGCTAGGGCACCCCTAAACTTAGGCTAAGGCTAGGGCTCCCCTATCCTAAGGCTAGAGCACCCGTAGGCTTAGGCTTGGGCACCCCTAGGCTTAGGATAAGGCACCCCTAGACTTAGGCTAGGGCACCCCTAATCTTAGGCTAAGGCACCCCTAGGCTTAGGCTAAGGCTACGGCTCCCCTAGCCTCAGGCTAGGGCACCCCTAAACTCAGGCTATGGCACCCCTAGGATTAGGCTAGGGCAATACAAAGCTAGGCAAAGGCTAGGGCTCCCCTAGCCTAGGCTAGGACACCCCTAGGCTTAGGCTAGGGCACCCCTAGGCTTAGGCTAGGACACCACTAGGCTTAGGCTAGGGCACCCCTAGGCTTAGGCTAGGGCACCCCTAGGCTTAGGCTACGGCTCCCCTAGGCTCAGGCTACGGCACCCCTAGGCTCAGGCTATGGAACCCCTAGGCTTAGGCTAGGGCACCCCTAGGCTTAGGCTAAGGCTAAGGCTCCCCTAGCCTCAGGCTATGGCACCCCTAGGCTTGGGCTAGGGCACCCCTATGCTTAGCCTAGGGCACCCCTAGGCTTAGGCTAGGGCACACGTAGGCTTAGCCTAAGGCTAGGGCTCCCCAAGCCTAAGGCTAGGGCACCCCTAGGCTCAGGATAGGGCACCCGTAGTCTTAGGCTAGGGCACACGTAGGCTTAGCCTAAGGCTAGGGCTCCCCTAGCCTAAGGCTAGGGCAACGCTAGGCTTAGGCTAGGGCACCCCTAGGGTCAGGCTAGGGCACCCCTAGGCTTAGGCTAAGGCACCCCTAGGCTTAGGCTATGGCTAGGGCTCCCCTAGCCTCAGGCTAGGGCACCCCTAGGCTCAGGCTAGGGCACCCCTAGGCTTAGGCTTGGACCCCCTAGGCTTAGGCTAAGGCTAGGGCTCCCGTAGCCTAAGGCTAGGGCACCCCCAGACTCAGGCTAGGGCACCCATAGGCTTAGGCTAGGGCACCCCTAGGCTTAGGAAAAGGCTAGGGCTCCCCGAGCCTAAGGCCAGGGCACCCATAGACTTAGGCTAGGGCACCCCTAAGCTTAGGCTAGGGCACCCCTAGGCTTAGGCTAAGGCTACGGCTCCCCTAGCCTCAGGTTAGGGCACCCCTAGAATCAGGCTATGGCACCCCTACGCTTAGGCTAATGCAATCCTAGGCTAGACTAATGCTAGCGTTCCCCTAGCCCCAGGCCAGGGCACCCGTAGGTTCAGGCTAGGGAAACCCCTAGGTTCAGGCTAGGGCACCCCTAGGCTTAGGATAGGGCACCACTAGGCTTAGGCTAGGGCACCCCTAGGCTTAGGCTAGGGCACCCCTAGGCTTAGGCTAGGGCACCCCTATGCTTAGGCTAAGGCTAGGGCTCCCCTAGCCTAAGGCAAGGGCACCCCTAGTCTCAGGCTAGGGCACCCCTAGGCTTAGGCTAGGGCACCCCTAGGCCTACGCTAAGGCTAGGGCTCCCCTAGCCTAAGGCTAGGGCACCCCAAGGCTTAGGTTAGGGCACCCCTAAGCTTAGGCCTGGGCAGCCCTAGGCTTAGGCTAGGGCACCCCTAGGCTTTTGCTAAGGCTAGGGCTCCCCTAGCCTAAGGCTAGGGCACCCCTAGGCTTAGGCTAGGGCACCCCTAGGCTTAGGCTAGGGTACCCCTAGGATTAGGCTAGGGCACCCCTAGCCTTAGGCTAGGGTACCCCTAGGATTAGGCTAGGGCACCCCTAGGCTTAGGCTAAGGTTACGGCTCGCCTAGCCTCAGGATAGGGCACCTCTAGGCTCAGGCTATGGCACCCCTAGGCTTAGGCTAGGGATATCCTAGGCTAGACTAATGCTAGGGCTCCCCTAGCCTAATGCTAGGGCACCCGAAGGCTCAGGCTAGGGCACCCCTAGGCTCAGGCTAGGGCACCCCTAGGCTTAGGCTAGGGCACACCTAGGCTTAGAATAAGGATAGGGCTCCCCTAGGCTTAGGCTAGGGCACCCCTAGGCCTAGGCTAAGGCTAGGGCTCCCCTAGCCGAAGGCTAGGGAACCCCAAGGCTTAGGTTAGGGCACCCCTAGGCTTAGGCCTGGGCACCCCTAGGCTTAGGCTAGGGCACCCATAGGCTTTTGCTAAGGCTAGGGCTCCCCTAGCGTAAGGCCAGGGCACCCCTAGGCTTAGGCTAGGCCACCCCTAGGCTTAGGCTAGGGCACCCCTAGGCTTATGCTAGGGCACCCATAGGCTTTTGCTAAGGCTAGGGCTCCCCTAGCCTAAGGCTAGGGCACTCCTAGGCTTAGGCTAGGGCTCCCCTAGGCTTAGGCTAGGGCACCCCTAGGCTTAGGCTAGGGCACCCCTAATCTTAGGCTAAGGCTACGGCTCCCCAAGCCTCAGGCTAGGGCACCCCTAAACTCAGGCTAGGACACCCCTAGGCTTAGGCTAGGGCACCCCTAGGCTTAGGCTCGGGCACCACTAGGCTTAGGCTAGGGCACCCCTAGGCTTAGGCTAGGGCACCCCTAGGCTTAGCTACGGCTCCCCTAGGCTCAGGCTAGGGCACCCCTAGGCTCAGGCTATGGCACCCCTAGGCTTAGGCTAGGGCACCCCTAGGCTTAGGCTAAGGCTAAGGCTCCCCTAGCCTCAGGCTAGGGCACCCCTAGGCTTGGGCTAGGGCACCCCTAGGCTTAGTCTAGGGCACCCCTAGGCTTAGGCTAGGGCACACGTAGGCTTAGCCTAAGGCTAGGGCTCCCCTAGCCTAAGGATAGGGCACCCCTAGACTCAGGATAGGGCACCCCTAGTCTTAGGCTAGGGCACACGTAGGCTTAGCCTAAGGCTAGGGCTCCCCTAGCCTAAGGCTAGGGCACCCCTAGGCTTAGGCTAGGGTACCCCTAGGCTCAGGCTATGGAAACCCTAGACTTAGTCTAGGGAAATCCTAGGCTAGACTAAGGCTAGGGCTCCCCTAGCCTCATGCTAGGGCACCCGAAAGCTCAGGCTAGGGCACCCCTAGGCTCAGGCTAGGGCACCCCTAGGCTTAGGCTAAGGCTAGGGCTCCCCTAGACTAAGGCTAGGGCACCCCAAGTTGTAGGCTAGGTCACCCCTAAGCTTAGGCTACGGCTAGGTCTCTCCTAGCCTAAGGCTAGGGCACTCCTAGGCTTAGGCTAGGGCACCCCTAGGCTTAGGCTAAGGCACACCCCTAGGCTTAGGTTAGGGCACTCCTAGGCTTAGGCTACGGCACCACTAGGCTTAGGCTAGGGCACCCCTAGACTCAGGATATGGCACCCCTAGGCTTAGGCTAGGGAAATCCTAGGCTAGACTAAGGCTAGGGCTCCACAAGCCTCAGGCTAGGGCACCGGTAGGCTCAGGTTAGGGCACCCCTAGGCTCAGGCTAGGGCACCCCTAGGCTTAGTTTAGGGCACCCCTAGGCTTAGGCTAAGGCTAGGGCTCCCCTAGCCTCAGGCTATAGCACCCCTGGGCTTAGGCTTGGGAACCCATAGGCTTAGGCTAAGGTTAGGGCGCCCCTAGACTAAGGCTAGAGCACCCCTAGGCTAAGGCTAGGGAACCCCTAGGTGTAGGCTAGGGCACCCCTAAGCTTAGGCTTAGGCTAGGGCTCCCCTCCCCTAAGGCTAGGGCACCCCTAGGCTTAGGCTAGGGCACCCCTAGGCTTTGGCTAGGGAAACCCTAGGCGTAGGCTCAGGCTACCGCGCGGCTCCACTAGTCTCAGGCTAAGGCACCCCTAGGCTTACGCTAGGGCACCTCTAGGCTTAGGCTAAGGCTAGGGCTCCCCTAGACTAAGGCTAGAGCACCCCTAGGCTTAGTCTAGGGCACACCTAGGTGTAGGCTAGGGCACCCCTAAGCTTAGGCTAAGGCTAGGGCTCCCCTAGCCTAAGGCTAGAGCACCCCTAGGCTTAGGCTAGGGCACCTCTAGGCTTAGGCTTAGGCTAGGGCACCCCTAGGTTTAGGCTAGGGCAATCCAAAGCTAGGCTAAGGCTAGGGCTCCCCTAGTCTCAGGCTAGGGCACCCCTAAACTCTGGCTAAGGCACCCCTAGGTTTAGGCTAGGGAAATCCAAGGCTAGGCTAAGGCTAGGGCTCCCCTAGCCTAAGCCTAGGACACCTCTAGGCTTAGGCTAGGGCACCCCTAGGCTTAGGCTAAGTCACCTCTAGGCTTAGGCTAGGGCACCCCTAGGCTTAGGCTAAGGCTAGGGCTCACCTAGCCTCAGGCTAGGACACCCCTAGGCTTAGGCTAGGGCACCCCTAGGCTTAGGCTAGGGCACCACTAGGCTTAGGCTAAGGCACCACTAGGCTTAGGCTAGGGCACCCCTAGGCTTAGGATAGGGTACCCCTAGGCTTAGGCTACAGCTCCCCTAGGCTCAGGCTAGGGCACCCCAAGGCTCAGGCTATGGCACCCCTAGGCTTAGGCTAGGGCACCCCTAGGCTTAGGCTAAGGCTAAGGCTCCCCTAGCCTCAGGCTAGGGCACCACTAGGCTTGGGCTAGGGCATCACTAGGCTTCGGCTAGGGCACCCCTAGGCTTAGGCTAGGGCACCCCTAGGCTTAGGCTACGGCTCCCCTAGGCTCAGGCTAGGGCACCCATAGGCTCAGGCTATGGCACCCTAGGCTTAGGCTAGGGCACCCCTAGGCTTAGGCTAAGGCTAAGGCTCCCCTAGCCTCAGGCTAGGGCACCCCTAGGCTTGGGCTAGGGCACCCCTAGGTTTAGTCTAGGGCACCCCTAGGCTTTGGCTAGGGCACACGTAGGCTTAGCCTAAGGCTAGGGCACCCCTATGCTTAGGCTAGGGCACCCCAAGGCTCAGGCTATGGCACCCCTAGGCTTAGGCTAGGGAAATCCTAGGCTAGACTAAGACTAAGGCTCCCCTAGCCTCACGCTAGGGCACCCGAAGGCTCAGGCTAGGGCACCCCTAGGCTCAGGCTAAGGCACACCCCTTGGCTTAGGTTAGGGCACCCCTAGGCTTAGGCTACGGCACCACTAGGCTTAGGCTAGGGCACCCCTAGACTCAGGATATGGCACCCCTAGGCTTAGGCTAGGGAAATCTTAGGCTAGACTTAAGCTAGGGCTCCACAAGCCTCAGTCTAGGGTACCGGTAGGCTGGGGTTAGAGCACCCCTAGGCTCAGGCTAGGGCACCCCTAGGCTTAGGTTAGGGCACCCCTAGGCTTAGGCTAAGGCTAGGGCTCGCCCAGCCTCACGCTATGGCACCCCTGGGCTTAGGCTAGGGCACCCCTATGCTTAGGCTAAGGTTAGGGCTCCCCTAGACTAAGGCTAGAGCACCCCTAGGCTAAGGCTAGGGCACCCCTAGGTTTAGGCTAGGGCACCCCTAAGCTTAGGCTTAGGCTAGGGCTCCCCTCCCCTAAGGCTAGGGCACCCCTAGGCTTAGGCTAGGGCACCCCTATGCTTAGGCTAGGGCACCCCTAGGCTTTGGCTAGGGAAACCCTAGGCGTAGGCTAAGGCTACGGCGCGGCTCCCCTAGCCTCAGGCTAAGGCACCCCTAAACTCAGGCTATGGCACCCCTAGGCTTAGGCTAGGGCAATCCAATGCTAGGCTAAGGCTAGGGCTCCCCTAGCCTAAGCCTAGGACAACCCTAGGCTTAGGCTAGGGCACCCCTAGGCTTAGGCTAAGGCACCCCTAGGCTTAGGCTAGGGCACCCCTAGGCTTAGGCTAAGGCTAGGGCTCCCCTAGCCTCAGGCTATGGCACCCCTAGTCTTAGGCTAGGGCACCTCTAGGCTTAGTCTAGGGTACACCAAGGTGTAGGCTAGGGCACCCCTAAGCTTAGGCAAAGGCTAGGGCTCCCCTAGCCCAAGGCTAGAGCACCCCTAGGCTTAGGCTAGGGCACCCCTAGACTTAGGCTAGGGCACCTCTAGGCTTAGGCTTAGGCTAGGGCACCCCTAGGCTTAGGCTAGGGCAATCCAAAGCTAGGCTAAGGCTAGGGCTCCCCTAGCCTAAGGCTAGGACACCCCTAGGCTTAGGCTAGGGCACCCCTAGGCTTAGGCTAAGGCACCCCTAGGTTTAGGCTATGGCACCCCTAGGCTTAGGCTAGGGCACCTCTAGACTTAGGCTAAGGCTAGGGCTCCCCTAGACTAAGGCTAGAGCACCCCTAGGCTTAGGATAGGGCACCCCTAGGCTTAGGCTAGGGCACCTCTAGGCTTAGGCTTAGGCTAGGGCACCCCTAGGCTTAGGCTAAGGCACCCCTAGGTTTAGGCTAGGGCACCCCTAGGCTTAGGCTAAGGCTAGGGCTCCCCTAGCCTCAGGCTATGGCACCCCTAGGCTTAGGCTAGGGCACCTCTAGACTTAGGCTAAGGCTAGGGCTCCCCTAGACTAAGGCTAGAGCACCCCTAGGCTTAGGATAGGGCACCCCTAGGCTTAGGCTAGGGCACCTCTAGGCTTAGGCTTAGGCTAGGGCACCCCTAGGCTTAGGCTAGGGCAATCCAAAGCTAGGCTTAGGCTAGGGCTCCCCTAGTCTCAGGCTAGGGCACCCCTAGGCTTAGGCTAGGGTACCTCTAGGCTTACTCTAAGGCTAGGGCTCCCCTAGACTAAGGCTAGAGCACACCTAGGCTTAGGCTAGGACACCCCTAGGTGTAGGCTAGGGCACCCCTAAACTTAGGCTAAGGCTAGGACTCCCCTATCCTAAGGCTAGAGCACCCCTAGGCTTAGGCTTGGGCACCCCTACCTTAGGCTAAGGCACCCCTAGGTTTAGGCTAGGGCACCCCTAATCTTAGGCTAGGGCACCCCTAGGTTAAGGCTAAGGCTACGGCTCCCCTAGCCTCAGGCTAGGGCACCCCTAAACTCAGGCTATGGCACCCCTAGGCTTAGGCTAGGGCAATCCAAAGCTAGGCTAAGGCTAGGGCTTCCCTAGCCTAGGCTTGGACACCCCTAGGCTTAGACTAGGGCACCCCTAGGCTTAGGCTAGGACACCACTAGGCTTAGGGTAGGGCACCCCTAGGCTTAGGCTAGGGCACCCCTAGGCTTAGGCTACGGCTCCCCTAGGCTCAGGCTAGCGCACTCCTAGGCTCAGGCTATGGCACCCCTAGGCTTAGGCTAGGGCATCCCTAGGCTTAGGCTAAGGCTAAGGCTCCCCTAGCCTCAGGCTAGGGCACCCCTAGTCTTGGGCTAGGGCACTCCTAGGCTTAGCCTAGGGCACCCCTAGGCTTAGTCTAGGGCACTCGTAGGCTTAGCCTAAGGCTATGGCTCCCCTAGCCTAAGGCTAGGGAACCCCTAGACTCAGGATAGGGCACCCGTAGACTTAGGCTAGGGCAAACGTAGGCTTAGCCTAAGGCTAGGGCTCCCCTAGCCTACGGCTAGGGCACCCCTAGGCTTAGGCTAGGGCACCCCTAGGCTCAGGCTAGGGCACCCCTAGGCTTAGGCTAAGACACTTCTAGGCTTAGGCTAAGGCTAGGGCTCCCCTAGCCTCAGGCTAGGGCACCCCTAGGCTCAGGCTAGGGCACCCTTAGGCTTACGCTTGGGCACGCATAGGATTAGGCTAAGGCTAGGGCTCCCATGGCTAAGGCTAGGGCACCCCCAGGCTCAGGTTAGGGCACCCATAGGCTTAGGCTAGGGCACCCCTAGGCTTAGGAAAAGGCTAGGGCTCCCCGAGCCTAAGGCTAGGGCACCCATAGACTTAGGCTAGGGCACCCCTAGGCTTAGGCTAGGGCACCCCGAGGCTTAGGCTAAGGTTACGGCTCCCCTAGCCTCAGGTTAGGGCACCCCTAGAATCAGGCTATGGCACCCCTAGGCTTAGGCTAATGCCATCCTAGGCTAGGCTAAGCCTAGTGCTCCCCAAGCCCCAGGCCAGGGCACCCGTAGGTTCAGGCTAGGGAAACCCCAAGGCTCAGGCTAGGGCACCCCTAGGCTTAGGCTAGAGCACCAATAGGCTTTGGGTAGGGCACCCCTAGGCTTAGGCTAGGGCACCCCTAGGCTTCGGCTAGGGCACCCCTAGGCTTAGGCTAGGGCACCCCTAGGCCTAGGCTAAGGCTAGGGCTCCCCTAGCCTAAGGCTAGGGCACCCCAAGGCTTAGGCTAGGGCACCCCTAGGCTTAGGCTAGGGCACCCCTAGGATTAGGCTAGGACACTGCTAGGCTTAGGCTAGGGCACCCCTAGTCATATGCTAGGGCAGCCCAAGGCTTAGGCTAGTGCACCCCTAGGCTTAGGCTAAGGCTAGGGCTCCCCTAGCCTAAAGCTAGGGCACCCCTAGGCTCAGGCTAGGGCACCCCTAGGCTTAGGCTAGGGCACCCCTAGGCTTTGGCTAAGGCTAGGGTTCCACTAGCATAAGGCTAGGGCACCCCTATGCTTAGGGTAGGGCACCCCTAGGCTTAGGCTAGGGCACACCTAGGATTAGGCTAGGGCACCCCTG
Source organism: Tenrec ecaudatus (assembly GCF_050624435.1). NCBI lineage: Eukaryota > Metazoa > Chordata > Mammalia > Afrosoricida > Tenrecidae > Tenrec > Tenrec ecaudatus. The sequence continues at coordinate 451,694 of NW_027459356.1, forward strand.
GGCTTAGGCTAAGGCTACGGCTCCCCTAGCCTCAGACTAGGGCACCCCTAGACTCAGGATATGGCACCCCTAGGCTTAGGCTAGGGAAATCCTAGGCTAGACTAAGGCTAGGGCTCCCCTAGCCTCATGCTAGGGCACCCAAAGCCTCAGGCTAGGGCACCCCTAGGCTCAGGCTAGGTCACCCCTAGGCTTAGACTAGGGTACCCCTAGGCTTAGACTCAGGATAGGGCTCCCCTAGACTAAGGCTAGGGCACCCCTAGGTGTAGGCTAGGGCTCCCCTATGCTTAGGCTAAGGCTAGGGCAATCCTAGCCTAAGGGTAGGGCACTCCTAGGCTTAGGCTAGGGAAACCCTAGGCTTAGGCTAAGGCGCACCCCTAGGCTTAGGTTAGGACACCCCTAGGCTTAGGCTACGGCACCACTAGGCTTGGGTTAGGGCACCCCTAGGCTTAGGCTAGGGCAACCCTAGGCTTAGGCTAAGGCTCGGGTTCCCCTAGCCTAAGGCTAGGGCACCCCTAGCCTTAGACTAGGGAACCCCTAAGCTTAGGTTAGGGCACCCCTAGGCTTAGGCCAGGGCACCCCTAGGCTTAGGCTAAGGCTACGGCTCCCCTAGCCTCAGGTTAGGGCACCCCTAGAATCAGGCTATGGCACCCCTAGGCTTAGGCTAATGCAATCCTAGGCTAGACTAAGGTTAGGGCTCCCCTAGCCCCAGGCTAGGGCACCCGTAGGTTCAGGCTAGGGAAACCACTAGGCTCAGGCTAGGGCACCCCTAGGCTTAGGCTAGGGCACCAATCGGCTTAGGCTAGGGCACGCCTAGGCTGAGGATAGGGCACCCCTAGGCTTCGTCTAGGGCACCCCAAGGCTTAGGCTAGGGCACCCCTATGGTTAGGCTAAGGCTAGGGCTCCCCTAACCTAAGGCAAGGGCACCCCTAGTCTCAGGCTAGGGCACCCCTAGGCTTAGGCTAGGGCACCCCTAGGCTTAGGCTAGTGCACCCCTAGGCTTCGGCTAGGGCACCCCTAGGATTAGGCTAGGGCACCCCTAGGCTTAGGCTAAGGCTACAGCTCCCCTAGCCTCAGGCTAAGGCACCCCTAATCTTTCGCTAGGGCACCCCGAGGCTTAGGCTCGGGTACCCCTAGGCTAAGGCTAAAGCTAGGGATCCCGTAGTCTAAGGCTAGGGCACCCATAGGCTTAGGCTAGGGCAACCCTCGGCTTAGGCTAGGGCACCCCTAGGCTTAGGCTAAGGCTACGGCTCCCCTAGCCTCAGGTTAGGGCACCCCTAGAATCAGGCTATGGCACCCCTAGGCTTAGGCTAATGCAATCCTAGGCTAGACTAAGGTTAGGGCTCCCCTAGCCCCAGGCTAGGGCACCCGTAGGTTCAGGCTAGGGAAACCCCTAGGCTCAGGCTAGGGCACCCCTAGGCTTAGGCTAGGGCACCAATCGGCTTAGGCTAGGGCACGCCTAGGCTTAGGATAGGGCACCCCTAGGCTTCGGCTAGGGCACCCCTAGGCTTAGGCTAGGGCACCCCTATGCTTAGGCTAAGGCTAGGGCTCTCCTAGCCTAAGGCAAGGGCACCCCTAGTCTCAGGCTAGGGCACCCCTAGGCTTAGGCTAGGGCACCCCTAGGCTTAGGCTAGGGAACCCCTAGGCTTAGGCTAGGGCACCCCTAGGCTTAGGCTAAGGCTACGGCTCCCCTAGCCTCAGGCTAGGGCTCCCCTAATCTTTGGCTAGGGCACCCCGAAGCTTAGGCTAGGGTACCCCTAGGCTTAGGCTAAAGCTAGGGCTCCCCTAGCCTAAGGCTAGGGCACCCATAGGCTTAGGCTAGGGCACCCCTAGGATTAGGCTAGGACACTCCTAGTCTTAGGCTAGGGCACCCCTAGGCTTAGGCTAGGGCACCCCTAGGCTTAGACCAGGGCACCCCTAGGCTTAGGCTAGGGCACCCCAAGGCTTAGGCTAAGGTTACGGCTCGTCTCGCCTCAGGCTAGGGCACCCCTAATCTTTGGCTAGGGCACCCGAGGCTTAGGCTAGGGTACCCCTAGGCTTAGGCTAAAGCTAGGGCTCCACTAGCCTAAGGCTAGGGCACCCATAGGCTTAGGCTAGGGCACCCCTAGGATTAGGCAAGGACACTCCTAGACTTAGGCTAGGGCACGCCTAGGCTTAGGCTAGGGCACCCCTAGGCTTAGACAAGGGAACCCCTATGCTTAGGCTAGGGCACCCCTAAATGTAGGCTAGGGCACCCCTAAGCTTAGGCTAAGCCTAGGGCTCCCCTAGCCTAAAGCTAGAGCACCCCTAGGTTTAGGCTAGGGCACCCCTAGGCTTAGGCTAAGGCACCCCTAGGCTTAGGCTAGGGCACCCCTAGGCTTAGGCTAGGGCACCACTAGGCTTAGGCTAGGGCACCCCTAGGCTTAGGCTAGGGCAACCCTAGGCTTACCCTACGGCTCCCCTAGGCTCAGGCTAGGGTACCCCTATGCTCAGGCTATCTCACCCCTAGGTTTAGGCTAGGGCACCCCTAGGCTTAGGCTAAGGCTAAGGCTCCCCTAGCCTCAGGCTTGGGCACCCCTAGGCTTAGGCTAGGGCACCCCTAGGCTTAGGCTAGGGAAATCCTAGGCTAGACTAAGGCTAGGGCTCCCCTAGCCTCATGCTAGGGCACCCGAAGGCTCAGGTTAGGGCACCCCTAGGATCAGGCTAGGGCACCCCTAGGCTTAGGCTAGGCCACCCCTAGGCTTAGGCTAAGGCTAGGGCTCCCCTAGACTAAGGCTAGGGCACCCCTAAGTTGAGCCTAGGGCACCCCTAAGCTTAGGCTAAGGCTAGGGCTCTCCTAGCCTAAGGCTAGGGCACTCCTAGGCTTAGGCTAGGGCACCCCTAGGCTTAGGCTAAGGCACACCCCTAGGCTTAGGTTAGGGCACCCCTAGGCTTAGGCTACGGCACCACTAGGCTTAGGCTAGGGCACCCCTAGACTCAGGATATGGCACCCGTAGGCTTAGGCTAGGGATATCCTAGGCTAGACTAAGGATAGGGCTCCCCAAGCCTCAGACTAGGGCACCGGTAAGTTCAGGTTAGGGCACCCCTTGGCTCAGGCTAGGGCACCCCTAGACTTAGGTTAGGGCACCCCTAGGCTTAGGCTAAGGCTAGGGCTCCCCTAGCCTCAGGCTATGGCACCCCTGGGCTTAGGCTAGGGCACCCTTAGGCTTAGGCTAAGGTTAGGGCTCCCCTAGACTAAGGCTAGAGCACCCCAAGGCTTAGTCTAGGGCACCCCTAGGTGTAGGCTAGGGCACCCCTAAGCTTAGGCTAAGGCTAGGGCTCCCCTAGCATAAGGCTAGAGCACCCCTAGGCTTAGGATAGGGCACCCCTAGGCTTAGGCTAGGGCACCTCTAGGCTTAGGCTTAGGCTAGGACACCCCTAGGCTTGGGCTAGGGCAATCCAAAGCTACGCTAAGGCTAGGGCTCCCCTAGTCTCAGGCTAGGGCACCCCTAGGCTTAGGCTAGGGCACCCCTAGGCTTACGCTCAGGCTAGGGCTCCCCTAGCCTTAGGCTATGGCACCCCTAGGCTTAGGCTAGGGCACCTCTAGGCTTAGGCTAAGGCTAGGGCTCCCCTAGACTAAGGCTAGAGCACACCTAGGCTTAGGCTAGGGCACCCCTAGGTGTAGGCTAGGGCACCCCTAAACTTAGGCTAAGGCTAGGGCTTCCCTATCCTAAGGCTAGAGCACCCGTAGGCTTAGGCTTGGGCACCCCTAGGCTTAGGATAAGGCACCCCTAGACTTAGGCTAGGGCACCCCTAATCTTAGGCTAAGGCACCCCTAGGCTTAGGCTAAGGCTACGGGTCCCCTAGCCTCAGGCTAGGGCACCCCTAAACTCAGGCTATGGCACCCCTAGGATTAGGCTAGGGCAATACAAAGCTAGGCAAAGGCTAGGGCTCCCCTAGCCTAGGCTAGGACACCCCTAGGCTTAGGCTAGGGCACCCCTAGGCTTAGGCTAGGACACCACTAGGCTTAGGCTAGGGCACCCCTAGGCTTAGGCTAGGGCACCCCTAGGCTTAGGCTACGGCTCCCCTAGGCTCAGGCTACGGCACCCCTAGGCTCAGGCTATGGAACCCCTAGGCTTAGGCTAGGGCACCCCTAGGCTTAGGCTAAGGCTAAGGCTCCCCTAGCCTCAGGCTATGGCACCCCTAGGCTTGGGCTAGGGCATCCCTATGCTTAGCCTAGGGCACCCCTAGGCTTAGGCTAGGGCACACGTAGGCTTAGCCTAAGGCTAGGGCTCCCCAAGCCTAAGGCTAGAGCACCCCTAGGCTCAGGATAGGGCACCCGTAGACTTAGGCTAGGGCACACGTAGGCTTAGCCTAAGGCTAGGGCTCCCCTAGCCTAAGGCTAGGGCAACGCTAGGCTTAGGCTAGGGCACCCCTAGGGTCAGGCTAGGGCACCCCTAGGCTTAGGCTAAGGCACCCCTAGGCTTAGGCTATGGCTAGGGCTCCCCTAGCCTCAGGCTAGGGCACCCCTAGGCTCAGGCTAGGGCACCCCTAGGCTTAGGCTTGGACCCCCTAGGCTTAGGCTAAGGCTAGGGCTTCCGTAGCCTAAGGCTAGGGCACCCCCAGACTCAGGCTAGGGCACCCATAGGCTTAGGCTAGGGCACCCCTAGGCTTAGGAAAAGGCTAGGGCTCCCCGAGACTAAGGCCAGGGCACCCATAGACTTAGGCTAGGGCACCCCTAAGCTTAGGCTAGGGCACCCCTAGGCTTAGGCTAAGGCTACGGCTCCCCTAGCCTCAGGTTAGGGCACCCCTAGAATCAGGCTATGGCACCCCTAGGCTTAGGCTAATGCAATCCTAGACTAGACTAATGCTAGCGTTCCCCTAGCCCCAGGCCAGGGCACCCGTAGGTTCAGGCTAGGGAAACCCCTAGGTTCAGGCTAGGGCACCCCTAGGCTTAGGATAGGGCACCACTAGGCTTAGGCTAGGGCACCCCTAGGCTTAGGCTAGGGCACCCCTAGGCTTAGGCTAGGGCACCCCTATGCTTAGGCTAAGGCTAGGGCTCCCCTAGCCTAAGGCAAGGGCACCCCTAGTCTCAGGCTAGGGCACCCCTAATCTTTCGCTAGGGCACCCCGAGGCTTAGGCTCGGGTACCCCTAGGCTAAGGCTAAAGCTAGGGATCCCGTAGTCTAAGGCTAGGGCACCCATAGGCTTAGGCTAGGGCAACCCTCGGCTTAGGCTAGGGCACCCCTAGGCTTAGGCTAAGGCTACGGCTCCCCTAGCCTCAGGTTAGGGCACCCCTAGAATCAGGCTATGGCACCCCTAGGCTTAGGCTAATGCAATCCTAGGCTAGACTAAGGTTAGGGCTCCCCTAGCCCCAGGCTAGGGCACCCGTAGGTTCAGGCTAGGGAAACCCCTAGGCTCAGGCTAGGGCACCCCTAGGCTTAGGCTAGGGCACCAATCGGCTTAGGCTAGGGCACGCCTAGGCTTAGGATAGGGCACCCCTAGGCTTCGGCTAGGGCACCCCTAGGCTTAGGATAGGGCACCCCTATGCTTAGGCTAAGGCTAGGGCTCTCCTAGCCTAAGGCAAGGGCACCCCTAGTCTCAGGCTAGGGCACCCCTAGGCTTAGGCTAGGGCACCCCTAGGCTTAGGCTAGGGAACCCCTAGGCTTAGGCTAGGGCACCCCTAGGCTTAGGCTAAGGCTACGGCTCCCCTAGCCTCAGGCTAGGGCTCCCCTAATCTTTGGCTAGGGCACCCCGAAGCTTAGGCTAGGGTACCCCTAGGCTTAGGCTAAAGCTAGGGCTCCCCTAGCCTAAGGCTAGGGCACCCATAGGCTTAGGCTAGGGCACCCCTAGGATTAGGCTAGGACACTCCTAGTCTTAGGCTAGGGCACCCCTAGGCTTAGGCTAGGGCACCCCTAGGCTTAGACCAGGGCACCCCTAGGCTTAGGCTAGGGCACCCCAAGGCTTAGGCTAAGGTTACGGCTCGTCTCGCCTCAGGCTAGGGCACCCCTAATCTTTGGCTAGGGCACCCGAGGCTTAGGCTAGGGTACCCCTAGGCTTAGGCTAAAGCTAGGGCTCCACTAGCCTAAGGCTAGGGCACCCATAGGCTTAGGCTAGGGCACCCCTAGGATTAGGCAAGGACACTCCTAGACTTAGGCTAGGGCACGCCTAGGCTTAGGCTAGGGCACCCCTAGGCTTAGACAAGGGAACCCCTATGCTTAGGCTAGGGCACCCCTAAATGTAGGCTAGGGCACCCCTAAGCTTAGGCTAAGCCTAGGGCTCCCCTAGCCTAAAGCTAGAGCACCCCTAGGTTTAGGCTAGGGCACCCCTAGGCTTAGGCTAAGGCACCCCTAGGCTTAGGCTAGGGCACCCCTAGGCTTAGGCTAGGGCACCACTAGGCTTAGGCTAGGGCACCCCTAGGCTTAGGCTAGGGCAACCCTAGGCTTACCCTACGGCTCCCCTAGGCTCAGGCTAGGGTACCCCTATGCTCAGGCTATCTCACCCCTAGGTTTAGGCTAGGGCACCCCTAGGCTTAGGCTAAGGCTAAGGCTCCCCTAGCCTCAGGCTTGGGCACCCCTAGGCTTAGGCTAGGGCACCCCTAGGCTTAGGCTAGGGAAATCCTAGGCTAGACTAAGGCTAGGGCTCCCCTAGCCTCATGCTAGGGCACCCGAAGGCTCAGGTTAGGGCACCCCTAGGATCAGGCTAGGGCACCCCTAGGCTTAGGCTAGGCCACCCCTAGGCTTAGGCTAAGGCTAGGGCTCCCCTAGACTAAGGCTAGGGCACCCCTAAGTTGAGCCTAGGGCACCCCTAAGCTTAGGCTAAGGCTAGGGCTCTCCTAGCCTAAGGCTAGGGCACTCCTAGGCTTAGGCTAGGGCACCCCTAGGCTTAGGCTAAGGCACACCCCTAGGCTTAGGTTAGGGCACCCCTAGGCTTAGGCTACGGCACCACTAGGCTTAGGCTAGGGCACCCCTAGACTCAGGATATGGCACCCGTAGGCTTAGGCTAGGGATATCCTAGGCTAGACTAAGGATAGGGCTCCCCAAGCCTCAGACTAGGGCACCGGTAAGTTCAGGTTAGGGCACCCCTTGGCTCAGGCTAGGGCACCCCTAGACTTAGGTTAGGGCACCCCTAGGCTTAGGCTAAGGCTAGGGCTCCCCTAGCCTCAGGCTATGGCACCCCTGGGCTTAGGCTAGGGCACCCTTAGGCTTAGGCTAAGGTTAGGGCTCCCCTAGACTAAGGCTAGAGCACCCCAAGGCTTAGTCTAGGGCACCCCTAGGTGTAGGCTAGGGCACCCCTAAGCTTAGGCTAAGGCTAGGGCTCCCCTAGCATAAGGCTAGAGCACCCCTAGGCTTAGGATAGGGCACCCCTAGGCTTAGGCTAGGGCACCTCTAGGCTTAGGCTTAGGCTAGGACACCCCTAGGCTTGGGCTAGGGCAATCCAAAGCTACGCTAAGGCTAGGGCTCCCCTAGTCTCAGGCTAGGGCACCCCTAGGCTTAGGCTAGGGCACCCCTAGGCTTACGCTCAGGCTAGGGCTCCCCTAGCCTTAGGCTATGGCACCCCTAGGCTTAGGCTAGGGCACCTCTAGGCTTAGGCTAAGGCTAGGGCTCCCCTAGACTAAGGCTAGAGCACACCTAGGCTTAGGCTAGGGCACCCCTAGGTGTAGGCTAGGGCACCCCTAAACTTAGGCTAAGGCTAGGGCTCCCCTATCCTAAGGCTAGAGCACCCGTAGGCTTAGGCTTGGGCACCCCTAGGCTTAGGATAAGGCACCCCTAGACTTAGGCTAGGGCACCCCTAATCTTAGGCTAAGGCACCCCTAGGCTTAGGCTAAGGCTACGGGTCCCCTAGCCTCAGGCTAGGGCACCCCTAAACTCAGGCTATGGCACCCCTAGGATTAGGCTAGGGCAATACAAAGCTAGGCAAAGGCTAGGGCTCCCCTAGCCTAGGCTAGGACACCCCTAGGCTTAGGCTAGGGCACCCCTAGGCTTAGGCTAGGACACCACTAGGCTTAGGCTAGGGCACCCCTAGGCTTAGGCTAGGGCACCCCTAGGCTTAGGCTACGGCTCCCCTAGGCTCAGGCTACGGCACCCCTAGGCTCAGGCTATGGAACCCCTAGGCTTAGGCTAGGGCACCCCTAGGCTTAGGCTAAGGCTAAGGCTCCCCTAGCCTCAGGCTATGGCACCCCTAGGCTTGGGCTAGGGCATCCCTATGCTTAGCCTAGGGCACCCCTAGGCTTAGGCTAGGGCACACGTAGGCTTAGCCTAAGGCTAGGGCTCCCCAAGCCTAAGGCTAGGGCACCCCTAGGCTCAGGATAGGGCACCCGTAGACTTAGGCTAGGGCACACGTAGGCTTAGCCTAAGGCTAGGGCTCCCCTAGCCTAAGGCTAGGGCAACGCTAGGCTTAGGCTAGGGCACCCCTAGGGTCAGGCTAGGGCACCCCTAGGCTTAGGCTAAGGCACCCCTAGGCTTAGGCTATGGCTAGGGCTCCCCTAGCCTCAGGCTAGGGCACCCCTAGGCTCAGGCTAGGGCACCCCTAGGCTTAGGCTTGGACCCCCTAGGCTTAGGCTAAGGCTAGGGCTCCCGTAGCCTAAGGCTAGGGCACCCCCAGACTCAGGCTAGGGCACCCATAGGCTTAGGCTAGGGCACCCCTAGGCTTAGGAAAAGGCTAGGGCTCCCCGAGACTAAGGCCAGGGCACCCATAGACTTAGGCTAGGGCACCCCTAAGCTTAGGCTAGGGCACCCCTAGGCTTAGGCTAAGGCTACGGCTCCCCTAGCCTCAGGTTAGGGCACCCCTAGAATCAGGCTATGGCACCCCTAGGCTTAGGCTAATGCAATCCTAGACTAGACTAATGCTAGCGTTCCCCTAGCCCCAGGCCAGGGCACCCGTAGGTTCAGGCTAGGGAAACCCCTAGGTTCAGGCTAGGGCACCCCTAGGCTTAGGATAGGGCACCACTAGGCTTAGGCTAGGGCACCCCTAGGCTTAGGCTAGGGCACCCCTAGGCTTAGGCTAGGGCACCCCTATGCTTAGGCTAAGGCTAGGGCTCCCCTAGCCTAAGGCAAGGGCACCCCTAGTCTCAGGCTAGGGCACCCCTAGGCTTAGGCTAGGGCACCCCTAGGCCTACGCTAAGGCTAGGGCTCCCCTAGCCTAAGGCTAGGGCACCCCAAGGCTTAGGTTAGGGCACCCCTAGGCTTAGGCCTGGGCAGCCCTAGGCTTAGGCTAGGGCACCCCTAGGCTTTTGCTAAGGCTAGGGCTCCCCTAGCCTAAGGCTAGGGCACCCCTAGGCTTAGGCTAGGGCACCCCTAGGCTTAGGCTAGGGTACCCCTAGGATTAGGCTAGGGCACCCCTAGCCTTAGGCTAGGGTACCCCTAGGATTAGGCTAGGGCACCCCTAGGCTTAGGCTAAGGTTACGGCTCGCCTAGCCTCAGGATAGGGCACCCCTAGGCTCAGGCTATGGCACCCCTAGGCTTAGGCTAGGGATATCCTAGGCTAGACTAATGCTAGGGCTCCCCTAGCCTAATGCTAGGGCACCCGAAGGCTCAGGCTAGGGCACCCCTAGGCTCAGGCTAGGGCACCCCTAGGCTTAGGCTAGGGCACACCTAGGCTTAGAATAAGGATAGGGCTCCCCTAGGCTTAGGCTAGGGCACCCCTAGGCCTAGGCTAAGGCTAGGGCTCCCCTAGCCGAAGGCTAGGGAACCCAAGGCTTAGGTTAGGGCACCCCTAGGCTTAGGCCTGGGCACCCCTAGGCTTAGGCTAGGGCACCCATAGGCTTTTGCTAAGGCTAGGGCTCCCCTAGCCTAAGGCTAGGGCACCCCTAGGCTTAGGCTAGGGCACCCCTAGGCTTAGGCTAGGGCACCCCTAGGCTTATGCTAGGGCACCCATAGGCTTTTGCTAAGGCTAGGGCTCCCCTAGCCTATAGCTAGGGCACTCCTAGGCTTAGGCTAGGGCTCCCCTAGGCTTAGGCTAGGGCACCCCTAGGCTTAGGCTAGGGCACCCCTAATCTTAGGCTAAGGCTACGGCTCCCCAAGCCTCAGGCTAGGGCACCCCTAAACGCAGGCTAGGACACCCCTAGGCTTAGGCTAGGGCACCCCTAGGCTTAGGCTCGGGCACCACTAGGCTTAGGCTAGGGCACCCCTAGGCTTAGGCTAGGGCACCCCTAGGCTTAGCTACGGCTCCCCTAGGCTCAGGCTAGGGCACCCATAGGCTCAGGCTATGGCACCCCTAGGCTTAGGCTAGGGCACCCCTAGGCTTAGGCTAAGGCTAAGGCTCCCTTAGCCTCAGGCTAGGGCACCCCTAGGCTTGGGCTAGGGCACCCCTAGGCTTAGTCTAGGGCACCCCTAGGCTTAGGCTAGGGCACACGTAGGCTTAGCCTAAGGCTAGGGCTCCCCTAGCCTAAGGATAGGGCACCCCTAGACTCAGGATAGGGCACCCCTAGTCTTAGGCTAGGGCACACGTAGGCTTAGCCTAAGGCTAGGGCTCCCCTAGCCTAAGGCTAGGGCACCCCTAGGCTTAGGCTAGGGTACCCCTAGGCTCAGGCTATGGAAACCCTAGGCTTAGGCTAGGGAAATCCTAGGCTAGACTAAGGCTAGGGCTCCCCTAGCCTCATGCTAGGGCACCCGAAAGCTCAGGCTAGGGCACCCCTAGGCTCAGGCTAGGGCACCCCTAGGCTTAGGCTAAGGCTAGGGCTCCCCTAGACTAAGGCTAGGGCACCCCAAGTTGTAGGCTAGGTCACCCCTAAGCTTAGGCTACGGCTAGGGCTCTCCTAGCCTAAGGCTAGGGCACTCCTAGGCTTAGGCTAGGGCACCCCTAGGCTTAGGCTAAGGCACACCCCTAGGCTTAGGTTAGGGCACTCTTAGGCTTAGGCTACGGCACCACTAGGCTTAGGCTAGGGCACCCCTAGACTCAGGATATGGCACCCCTAGGCTTAGGCTAGGGAAATCCTAGGCTAGACTAAGGCTAGGGCTCCACAAGCCTCAGGCTAGGGCACCGGTAGGCTCAGGTTAGGGCACCCCTAGGCTCAGGCTAGGGCACCCCTAGGCTTAGTTTAGGGCACCCCTAGGCTTAGGCTAAGGCTAGGGCTCCCCTAGCCTCAGGCTATAGCACCCCTGGGCTTAGGCTTGGGAACCCATAGGCTTAGGCTAAGGTTAGGGCGCCCCTAGACTAAGGCTAGTGCACCCCTAGGCTAAGGCTAGGGAACCCCTAGGTGTAGGCTAGGGCACCCCTAAGCTTAGGCTTAGGCTAGGGCTCCCCTCCCCTAAGGCTAGGGCACCCCTAGGCTTAGGCTAGGGCACCCCTAGGCTTTGGCTAGGGAAACCCTAGGCGTAGGCTCAGGCTACCGCGCGGCTCCACTAGTCTCAGGCTAAGGCACCCCTAGGCTTACGCTAGGGCACCTCTAGGCTTAGGCTAAGGCTAGGGCTCCCCTAGACTAAGGCTAGAGCACCCCTAGGCTTAGTCTAGGGCACACCTAGGTGTAGGCTAGGGCACCCCTAAGCTTAGGCTAAGGCTAGGGCTCCCCTAGCCTAAGGCTAGAGCACCCCTAGGCTTAGGCTAGGGCACCTCTAGGCTTAGGCTTAGGCTAGGGCACCCCTAGGTTTAGGCTAGGGCAATCCAAAGCTAGGCTAAGGCTAGGGCTCCCCTAGTCTCAGGCTAGGGCACCCCTAAACTCTGGCTAAGGCACCCCTAGGTTTAGGCTAGGGAAATCCAAGGCTAGGCTAAGGCTAGGGCTCCCCTAGCCTAAGCCTAGGACACCTCTAGGCTTAGGCTAGGGCACCCCTAGGCTTAGGCTAAGTCACCTCTAGGCTTAGGCTAGGGCACCCCTAGGCTTAGGCTAAGGCTAGGGCTCACCTAGCCTCAGGCTAGGACACCCCTAGGCTTAGGCTAGGGCACCCCTAGGCTTAGGCTAGGGCACCACTAGGCTTAGGCTAAGGCACCACTAGGCTTAGGCTAGGGCACCCCTAGGCTTAGGATAGGGTACCCCTAGGCTTAGGCTACAGCTCCCCTAGGCTCAGGCTAGGGCACCCCAAGGCTCAGGCTATGGCACCCCTAGGCTTAGGCTAGGGCACCCCTAGGCTTAGGCTAAGGCTAAGGCTCCCCTAGCCACAGGCTAGGGCACCACTAGGCTTGGGCTAGGGCATCACTAGGCTTCGGCTAGGGCACCCCTAGGCTTAGGCTAGGGCACCCCTAGGCTTAGGCTACGGCTCCCCTAGGCTCAGGCTAGGGCACCCATAGGCTCAGGCTATGGCACCCTAGGCTTAGGCTAGGGCACCCCTAGGCTTAGGCTAAGGCTAAGGCTCCCCTAGCCTCAGGCTAGGGCACCCCTAGGCTTGGGCTAGGGCACCCCTAGGTTTAGTCTAGGGCACCCCTAGGCTTTGGCTAGGGCACACGTAGGCTTAGCCTAAGGCTAGGGCACCCCTATGCTTAGGCTAGGGCACCCCAAGGCTCAGGCTATGGCACCCCTAGGCTTAGGCTAGGGAAATCCTAGGCTAGACTAAGACTAAGGCTCCCCTAGCCTCACGCTAGGGCACCCGAAGGCTCAGGCTAGGGCACCCCTAGGCTCAGGCTAAGGCACACCCCTAGGCTTAGGTTAGGGCACCCCTAGGCTTAGGCTACGGCACCACTAGGCTTAGGCTAGGGCACCCCTAGACTCAGGATATGGCACCCCTAAGCTTAGGCTAGGGAAATCTTAGGCTAGACTTAAGCTAGGGCTCCACAAGCCTCAGTCTAGGGTACCGGTAGGCTGGGGTTAGAGCACCCCTAGGCTCAGGCTAGGGCACCCCTAGGCTTAGGTTAGGGCACCCCTAGGCTTAGGCTAAGGCTAGGGCTCCCCCAGCCTCACGCTATGGCACCCCTGGGCTTAGGCTAGGGCACCCCTATGCTTAGGCTAAGGTTAGGGCTCCCCTAGACTAAGGCTAGAGCACCCCTAGGCTAAGGCTAGGGCACCCCTAGGTTTAGGCTAGGGCACCCCTAAGCTTAGGCTTAGGCTAGGGCTCCCCTCCCCTAAGGCTAGGGCACCCCTAGGCTTAGGCTAGGGCACCCCTATGCTTAGGCTAGGGCACCCCTAGGCTTTGGCTAGGGAAACCCTAGGCGTAGGCTAAGGCTACGGCGCGGCTCCCCTAGCCTCAGGCTAAGGCACCCCTAAACTCAGGCTATGGCACCCCTAGGCTTAGGCTAGGGCAATCCAATGCTAGGCTAAGGCTAGGGCTCCCCTAGCCTAAGCCTAGGACAACCCTAGGCTTAGGCTAGGGCACCCCTAGGCTTAGGCTAAGGCACCCCTAGGCTTAGGCTAGGGCACCCCTAGGCTTAGGCTAAGGCTAGGGCTCCCCTAGCCTCAGGCTATGGCACCCCTAGTCTTAGGCTAGGGCACCTCTAGGCTTAGTCTAGGGTACACCAAGGTGTAGGCTAGGGCACCCCTAAGCTTAGGCAAAGGCTAGGGCTCCCCTAGCCCAAGGCTAGAGCACCCCTAGGCTTAGGCTAGGGCACCCCTAGACTTAGGCTAGGGCACCTCTAGGCTTAGGCTTAGGCTAGGGCACCCCTAGGCTTAGGCTAGGGCAATCCAAAGCTAGGCTAAGGCTAGGGCTCCCCTAGCCTAAGGCTAGGACACCCCTAGGCTTAGGCTAGGGCACCCCTAGGCTTAGGCTAAGGCACCCCTAGGTTTAGGCTATGGCACCCCTAGGCTTAGGCTAGGGCACCTCTAGACTTAGGCTAAGGCTAGGGCTCCCCTAGACTAAGGCTAGAGCACCCCTAGGCTTAGGATAGGGCACCCCTAGGCTTAGGCTAGGGCACCTCTAGGCTTAGGCTTAGGCTAGGGCACCCCTAGGCTTAGGCTAAGGCACCCCTAGGTTTAGGCTAGGGCACCCCTAGGCTTAGGCTAAGGCTAGGGCTCCCCTAGCCTCAGGCTATGGCACCCCTAGGCTTAGGCTAGGGCACCTCTAGACTTAGGCTAAGGCTAGGGCTCCCCTAGACTAAGGCTAGAGCACCCCTAGGCTTAGGATAGGGCACCCCTAGGCTTAGGCTAGGGCACCTCTAGGCTTAGGCTTAGGCTAGGGCACCCCTAGGCTTAGGCTAGGGCAATCCAAAGCTAGGCTTAGGCTAGGGCTCCCCTAGTCTCAGGCTAGGGCACCCCTAGGCTTAGGCTAGGGCACCTCTAGGCTTAGTCTAAGGCTAGGGCTCCCCTAGACTAAGGCTAGAGCACACCTAGGCTTAGGCTAGGACACCCCTAGGTGTAGGCTAGGGCACCCCTAAACGTAGGCTAAGGCTAGGACTCCCCTATCCTAAGGCTAGAGCACCCCTAGGCTTAGGCTTGGGCACCCCTACCTTAGGCTAAGGCACCCCTAGGTTTAGGCTAGGGCACCCCTAATCTTAGGCTAGGGCACCCCTAGGTTAAGGCTAAGGCTACGGCTCCCCTAGCCTCAGGCTAGGGCACCCCTAAACTCAGGCTATGGCACCCCTAGGCTTAGGCTAGGGCAATCCAAAGCTAGGCTAAGGCTAGGGCTTCCCTAGCCTAGGCTTGGACACCCCTAGGCTTAGACTAGGGCACCCCTAGGCTTAGGCTAGGACACCACTAGGCTTAGGGTAGGGCACCCCTAGGCTTAGGCTAGGGCACCCCTAGGCTTAGGCTACGGCTCCCCTAGGCTCAGGCTAGCGCACTCCTAGGCTCAGGCTATGGCACCCCTAGGCTTAGGCTAGGGCATCCCTAGGCTTAGGCTAAGGCTAAGGCTCCCCTAGCCTCAGGCTAGGGCACCCCTAGTCTTGGGCTAGGGCACTCCTAGGCTTAGCCTAGGGCACCCCTAGGCTTAGTCTAGGGCACTCGTAGGCTTAACCTAAGGCTATGGCTCCCCTAGCCTAAGGCTAGGGAACCCCTAGACTCAGGATAGGGCACCCGTAGACTTAGGCTAGGGCAAACGTAGGCTTAGCCTAAGGCTAGGGCTCCCCTAGCCTACGGCTAGGGCACCCCTAGGCTTAGGCTAGGGCACCCCTAGGCTCAGGCTAGGGCACCCCTAGGCTTAGGCTAAGACACTTCTAGGTTTAGGCTAAGGCTAGGGCTCCCCTAGCCTCAGGCTAGGGCACCCCTAGGCTCAGGCTAGGGCACCCTTAGGCTTACGCTTGGGCACGCATAGGATTAGGCTAAGGCTAGGGCTCCCATGGCTAAGGCTAGGGCACCCCCAGGCTCAGGTTAGGGCACCCATAGGCTTAGGCTAGGGCACCCCTAGGCTTAGGAAAAGGCTAGGGCTCCCCGAGCCTAAGGCTAGGGCACCCATAGACTTAGGCTAGGGCACCCCTAGGCTTAGGCTAGGGCACCCCGAGGCTTAGGCTAAGGTTACGGCTCCCCTAGCCTCAGGTTAGGGCACCCCTAGAATCAGGCTATGGCACCCCTAGGCTTAGGCTAATGCCATCGTAGGCTAGGCTAAGCCTAGTGCTCCCCAAGCCCCAGGCCAGGGCACCCGTAGGTTCAGGCTAGGGAAACCCCAAGGCTCAGGCTAGGGCACCCCTAGGCTTAGGCTAGAGCACCAATAGGCTTTGGGTAGGGCACCCCTAGGCTTAGGCTAGGGCACCCCTAGGCTTCGGCTAGGGCACCCCTAGGCTTAGGCTAGGGCACCCCTAGGCCTAGGCTAAGGCTAGGGCTCCCCTAGCCTAAGGCTAGGGCACCCCAAGGCTTAGGCTAGGGCACCCCTAGGCTTAGGCTAGGGCACCCCTAGGATTAGGCTAGGACACTGCTAGGCTTAGGCTAGGGCACCCCTAGTCATATGCTAGGGCAGCCCAAGGCTTAGGCTAGTGCACCCCTAGGCTTAGGCTAAGGCTAGGGCTCCCCTAGCCTAAAGCTAGGGCACCCCTAGGCTCAGGCTAGGGCACCCCTAGGCTTAGGCTAGGGCACCCCTAGGCTTTGGCTAAGGCTAGGGTTCCACTAGCATAAGGCTAGGGCACCCCTATGCTTAGGGTAGGGCACCCCTAGGCTTAGGCTAGGGCACACCTAGGATTAGGCTAGGGCACCCCTGGGCTTAGGCTAAGGCTACGGCTCCCCTAGCCTCAGACGAGGGCACCCCTAGACTCAGGATATGGCACCCCTAGGCTTAGGCTAGGGAAATCCTAGGCTAGACTAAGGCTAGGGCTCCCCTAGCCTCATGCTAGGGCACCCAAAGCCTCAGGCTAGGGCACCCCTAGGCTCAGGCTAGGTCACCCCTAGGCTTAGACTAGGGTACCCCTAGGCTTAGACTCAGGATAGGGCTCCCCTAGACTAAGGCTAGGGCACCCCTAGGTGTAGGCTAGGGCTCCCCTATGCTTAGGCTAAGGCTAGGGCAATCCTAGCCTAAGGGTAGGGCACTCCTAGGCTTAGGCTAGGGAAACCCTAGGCTTAGGCTAAGGCGCACCCCTAGGCTTAGGTTAGGACACCCCTAGGCTTAGGCTACGGCACCACTTGGCTTGGGTTAGGGCACCCCTAGGCTTAGGCTAGGGCAACCCTAGGATTAGGCTAAGGCTCGGGTTCCCCTAGCCTAAGGCTAGGGCACCCCTAGCCTTAGACTAGGGAACCCCTAAGCTTTGGTTAGGGCACCCCTAGGCTTAGGCCAGGGCACCCCTAGGCTTAGGCTAAGGCTACGGCTCCCCTAGCCTCAGGTTAGGGCACCCCTAGAATCAGGCTATGGCACCCCTAGGCTTAGGCTAATGCAATCCTAGGCTAGACTAAGGTTAGGGCTCCCCTAGCCCCAGGCTAGGGCACCCGTAGGTTCAGGCTAGGGAAACCACTAGGCTCAGGCTAGGGCACCCCTAGGCTTAGGCTAGGGCACCAATCGGCTTAGGCTAGGGCACGCCTAGGCTGAGGATAGGGCACCCCTAGGCTTCGTCTAGGGCACCCCAAGGCTTAGGCTAGGGCACCCCTATGGTTAGGCTAAGGCTAGGGCTCCCCTAACCTAAGGCAAGGGCACCCCTAGTCTCAGGCTAGGGCACCCCTAGGCTTAGGCTAGGGCACCCCTAGGCTTAGGCTAGGGCACCCCTAGGCTTCGGCTAGGGCACCCCTAGGATTAGGCTAGGGCACCCCTAGGCTTAGGCTAAGGCTACAGCTCCCCTAGCCTCAGGCTAAGGCACCCCTAATCTTTCGCTAGGGCACCCCGAGGCTTAGGCTCGGGTACCCCTAGGCTAAGGCTAAAGCTAGGGATCCCGTAGTCTAAGGCTAGGGCACCCATAGGCTTAGGCTAGGGCAACCCTCGGCTTAGGCTAGGGCACCCCTAGGCTTAGGCTAAGGCTACGGCTCCCCTAGCCTCAGGTTAGGGCACCCCTAGAATCAGGCTATGGCACCCCTAGGCTTAGGCTAATGCAATCCTAGGCTAGACTAAGGTTAGGGCTCCCCTAGCCCCAGGCTAGGGCACCCGTAGGTTCAGGCTAGGGAAACCCCTAGGCTCAGGCTAGGGCACCCCTAGGCTTAGGCTAGGGCACCAATCGGCTTAGGCTAGGGCACGCCTAGGCTTAGGATAGGGCACCCCTAGGCTTCGGCTAGGGCACCCCTAGGCTTAGGATAGGGCACCCCTATGCTTAGGCTAAGGCTAGGGCTCTCCTAGCCTAAGGCAAGGGCACCCCTAGTCTCAGGCTAGGGCACCCCTAGGCTTAGGCTAGGGCACCCCTAGGCTTAGGCTAGGGAACCCCTAGGCTTAGGCTAGGGCACCCCTAGGCTTAGGCTAAGGCTACGGCTCCCCTAGCCTCAGGCTAGGGCTCCCCTAATCTTTGGCTAGGGCACCCCGAAGCTTAGGCTAGGGTACCCCTAGGCTTAGGCTAAAGCTAGGGCTCCCCTAGCCTAAGGCTAGGGCACCCATAGGCTTAGGCTAGGGCACCCCTAGGATTAGGCTAGGACACTCCTAGGCTTAGGCTAGGGCACCCCTAGGCTTAGGCTAGGGCACCCCTAGGCTTAGACCAGGGCACCCCTAGGCTTAGGCTAGGGCAACCCAAGGCTTAGGCTAAGGTTACGGCTCGTCTCGCCTCAGGCTAGGGCACCCCTAATCTTTGGCTAGGGCACCCGAGGCTTAGGCTAGGGTACCCCTAGGCTTAGGCTAAAGCTAGGGCTCCACTAGCCTAAGGCTAGGGCACCCATAGGCTTAGGCTAGGGCACCCCTAGGATTAGGCAAGGACACTCCTAGACTTAGGCTAGGGCACGCCTAGGCTTAGGCTAGGGCACCCCTAGGCTTAGACAAGGGAACCCCTATGCTTAGGCTAGGGCACCCCTAAGTGTAGGCTAGGGCACCCCTAAGCTTAGGCTAAGCCTAGGGCTCCCCTAGCCTAAAGCTAGAGCACCCCTAGGTTTAGGCTAGGGCACCCCTAGGCTTAGGCTAAGGCACCCCTAGGCTTAGGCTAGGGCACCCCTAGGCTTAGGCTAGGGCACCACTAGGCTTAGGCTAGGGCACCCCTAGGCTTAGGCTAGGGCAACCCTAGGCTTACCCTACGGCTCCCCTAGGCTCAGGCTAGGGTACCCCTATGCTCAGGCTATCTCACCCCTAGGTTTAGGCTAGGGCACCCCTAGGCTTAGGCTAAGGCTAAGGCTCCCCTAGCCTCAGGCTTGGGCACCCCTAGGCTTAGGCTAGGGCACCCCTAGGCTTAGGCTAGGGAAATCCTAGGCTAGACTAAGGCTAGGGCTCCCCTAGCCTCATGCTAGGGCACCCGAAGGCTCAGGTTAGGGCACCCCTAGGATCAGGCTAGGGCACCCCTAGGCTTAGGCTAGGCCACCCCTAGGCTTAGGCTAAGGCTAGGGCTCCCCTAGACTAAGGCTAGGGCACCCCTAAGTTGAGCCTAGGGCACCCCTAAGCTTAGGCTAAGGCTAGGGCTCTCCTAGCCTAAGGCTAGGGCACTCCTAGGCTTAGGCTAGGGCACCCCTAGGCTTAGGCTAAGGCACACCCCTAGGCTTAGGTTAGGGCACCCCTAGGCTTAGGCTACGGCACCACTAGGCTTAGGCTAGGGCACCCCTAGACTCAGGATATGGCACCCGTAGGCTTAGGCTAGGGATATCCTAGGCTAGACTAAGGATAGGGCTCCCCAAGCCTCAGACTAGGGCACCGGTAAGTTCAGGTTAGGGCACCCCTTGGCTCAGGCTAGGGCACCCCTAGACTTAGGTTAGGGCACCCCTAGGCTTAGGCTAAGGCTAGGGCTCCCCTAGCCTCAGGCTATGGCACCCCTGGGCTTAGGCTAGGGCACCCTTAGGCTTAGGCTAAGGTTAGGGCTCCCCTAGACTAAGGCTAGAGCACCCCAAGGCTTAGTCTAGGGCACCCCTAGGTGTAGGCTAGGGCACCCCTAAGCTTAGGCTAAGGCTAGGGCTCCCCTAGCATAAGGCTAGAGCACCCCTAGGCTTAGGATAGGGCACCCCTAGGCTTAGGCTAGGGCACCTCTAGGCTTAGGCTTAGGCTAGGACACCCCTAGGCTTGGGCTAGGGCAATCCAAAGCTACGCTAAGGCTAGGGCTCCCCTAGTCTCAGGCTAGGGCACCCCTAGGCTTAGGCTAGGGCACCCCTAGGCTTACGCTCAGGCTAGGGCTCCCCTAGCCTTAGGCTATGGCACCCCTAGGCTTAGGCTAGGGCACCTCTAGGCTTAGGCTAAGGCTAGGGCTCCCCTAGACTAAGGCTAGAGCACACCTAGGCTTAGGCTAGGGCACCCCTAGGTGTAGGCTAGGGCACCCCTAAACTTAGGCTAAGGCTAGGGCTCCCCTATCCTAAGGCTAGAGCACCCGTAGGCTTAGGCTTGGGCACCCCTAGGCTTAGGATAAGGCACCCCTAGACTTAGGCTAGGGCACCCCTAATCTTAGGCTAAGGCACCCCTAGGCTTAGGCTAAGGCTACGGGTCCCCTAGCCTCAGGCTAGGGCACCCCTAAACTCAGGCTATGGCACCCCTAGGATTAGGCTAGGGCAATACAAAGCTAGGCAAAGGCTAGGGCTCCCCTAGCCTAGGCTAGGACACCCCTAGGCTTAGGCTAGGGCACCCCTAGGCTTAGGCTAGGACACCACTAGGCTTAGGCTAGGGCACCCCTAGGCTTAGGCTAGGGCACCCCTAGGCTTAGGCTACGGCTCCCCTAGGCTCAGGCTACGGCACCCCTAGGCTCAGGCTATGGAACCCCTAGGCTTAGGCTAGGGCACCCCTAGGCTTAGGCTAAGGCTAAGGCTCCCCTAGCCTCAGGCTATGGCACCCCTAGGCTTGGGCTAGGGCACCCCTATGCTTAGCCTAGGGCACCCCTAGGCTTAGGCTAGGGCACACGTAGGCTTAGCCTAAGGCTAGGGCTCCCCAAGCCTAAGGCTAGGGCACCCCTAGGCTCAGGATAGGGCACCCGTAGACTTTGGCTAGGGCACACGTAGGCTTAGCCTAAGGCTAGGGCTCCCCTAGCCTAAGGCTAGGGCAACGCTAGGCTTAGGCTAGGGCACCCCTAGGGTCAGGCTAGGGCACCCCTAGGCTTAGGCTAAGGCACCCCTAGGCTTAGGCTATGGCTAGGGCTCCCCTAGCCTCAGGCTAGGGCACCCCTAGGCTCAGGCTAGGGCACCCCTAGGCTTAGGCTTGGACCCCCTAGGCTTAGGCTAAGGCTAGGGCTCCCGTAGCCTAAGGCTAGGGCACCCCCAGACTCAGGCTAGGGCACCCATAGGCTTAGGCTAGGGCACCCCTAGGCTTAGGAAAAGGCTAGGGCTCCCCGAGACTAAGGCCAGGGCACCCATAGACTTAGGCTAGGGCACCCCTAAGCTTAGGCTAGGGCACCCCTAGGCTTAGGCTAAGGCTACGGCTCCCCTAGCCTCAGGTTAGGGCACCCCTAGAATCAGGCTATGGCACCCCTAGGCTTAGGCTAATGCAATCCTAGACTAGACTAATGCTAGCGTTCCCCTAGCCCCAGGCCAGGGCACCCGTAGGTTCAGGCTAGGGAAACCCCTAGGTTCAGGCTAGGGCACCCCTAGGCTTAGGATAGGGCACCAGTAGGCTTAGGCTAGGGCACCCCTAGGCTTAGGCTAGGGCACCCCTAGGCTTAGGCTAGGGCACCCCTATGCTTAGGCTAAGGCTAGGGCTCCCCTAGCCTAAGGCAAGGGCACCCCTAGTCTCAGGCTAGGGCACCCCTAGGCTTAGGCTAGGGCACCCCTAGGCCTACGCTAAGGCTAGGGCTCCCCTAGCCTAAGGCTAGGGCACCCCAAGGCTTAGGTTAGGGCACCCCTAGGCTTAGGCCTGGGCAGCCCTAGGCTTAGGCTAGGGCACCCCTAGGCTTTTGCTAAGGCTAGGGCTCCCCTAGCCTAAGGCTAGGGCACCCCTAGGCTTAGGCTAGGGCACCCCTAGGCTTAGGCTAGGGTACCCCTAGGATTAGGCTAGGGCACCCCTAGCCTTAGGCTAGGGTACCCCTAGGATTAGGCTAGGGCACCCCTAGGCTTAGGCTAAGGTTACGGCTCGCCTAGCCTCAGGATAGGGCACCCCTAGGCTCAGGCTATGGCACCCCTAGGCTTAGGCTAGGGATATCCTAGGCTAGACTAATGCTAGGGCTCCCCTAGCCTAATGCTAGGGCACCCGAAGGCTCAGGCTAGGGCACCCCTAGGCTCAGGCTAGGGCACCCCTAGGCTTAGGCTAGGGCACACCTAGGCTTAGAATAAGGATAGGGCTCCCCTAGGCTTAGGCTAGGGCACCCCTAGGCCTAGGCTAAGGCTAGGGCTCCCCTAGCCGAAGGCTAGGGAACCCCAAGGCTTAGGTTAGGGCACCCCTAGGCTTAGGCCTGGGCACCCCTAGGCTTAGGCTAGGGCACCCATAGGCTTTTGCTAAGGCTAGGGCTCCCCTAGCCTAAGGCTAGGGCACCCCTAGGCTTAGGCTAGGGCACCCCTAGGCTTAGGCTAGGGCACCCCTAGGCTTATGCTAGGGCACCCATAGGCTTTTGCTAAGGCTAGGGCTCCCCTAGCCTATAGCTAGGGCACTCCTAGGCTTAGGCTAGGGCTCCCCTAGGCTTAGGCTAGGGCACCCCTAGGCTTAGGCTAGGGCACCCCTAATCTTAGGCTAAGGCTACGGCTCCCCAAGCCTCAGGCTAGGGCACCCCTAAACGCAGGCTAGGACACCCCTAGGCTTAGGCTAGGGCACCCCTAGGCTTAGGCTCGGGCACCACTAGGCTTAGGCTAGGGCACCCCTTAGCTTAGGCTAGGGCACCCCTAGGCTTAGCTACGGCTCCCCTAGGCTCAGGCTAGGGCACCCCTAGGCTCAGGCTATGGCACCCCTAGGCTTAGGCTAGGGCACCCCTAGGCTTAGGCTAAGGCTAAGGCTCCCCTAGCCTCAGGCTAGGGCACCCCTAGGCTTGGGCTAGGGCACCCCTAGGCTTAGTCTAGGGCACCCCTAGGCTTAGGCTAGGGCACACGTAGGCTTAGCCTAAGGCTAGGGCTCCCCTAGCCTAAGGATAGGGCACCCCTAGACTCAGGATAGGGCACCCCTAGTCTTAGGCTAGGGCACACGTAGGCTTAGCCTAAGGCTAGGGCTCCCCTAGCCTAAGGCTAGGGCACCCCTAGGCTTAGGCTAGGGTACCCCTAGGCTCAGGCTATGGAAACCCTAGGCTTAGGCTAGGGAAATCCTAGGCTAGACTAAGGCTAGGGCTCCCCTAGCCTCATGCTAGGGCACCCGAAAGCTCAGGCTAGGGCACCCCTAGGCTCAGGCTAGGGCACCCCTAGGCTTAGGCTAAGGCTAGGGCTCCCCTAGACTAAGGCTAGGGCACCCCAAGTTGTAGGCTAGGTCACCCCTAAGCTTAGGCTACGGCTAGGGCTCTCCTAGCCTAAGGCTAGGGCACTCCTAGGCTTAGGCTAGGGCACCCCTAGGCTTAGGCTAAGGCACACCCCTAGGCTTAGGTTAGGGCACTCCTAGGCTTAGGCTACGGCACCACTAGGCTTAGGCTAGGGCACCCCTAGACTCAGGATATGGCACCCCTAGGCTTAGGCTAGGGAAATCCTAGGCTAGACTAAGGCTAGGGCTCCACAAGCCTCAGGCTAGGGCACCGGTAGGCTCAGGTTAGGGCACCCCTAGGCTCAGGCTAGGGCACCCCTAGGCTTAGTTTAGGGCACCCCTAGGCTTAGGCTAAGGCTAGGGCTCCCCTAGCCTCAGGCTATAGCACCCCTGGGCTTAGGCTTGGGAACCCATAGGCTTAGGCTAAGGTTAGGGCGCCCCTAGACTAAGGCTAGAGCACCCCTAGGCTAAGGCTAGGGAACCCCTAGGTGTAGGCTAGGGCACCCCTAAGCTTAGGCTTAGGCTAGGGCTCCCCTCCCCTAAGGCTAGGGCACCCCTAGGCTTAGGCTAGGGCACCCCTAGGCTTTGGCTAGGGAAACCCTAGGCGTAGGCTCAGGCTACCGCGCGGCTCCACTAGTCTCAGGCTAAGGCACCCCTAGGCTTACGCTAGGGCACCTCTAGGCTTAGGCTAAGGCTAGGGATCCCCTAGACTAAGGCTAGAGCACCCCTAGGCTTAGTCTAGGGCACACCTAGGTGTAGGCTAGGGCACCCCTAAGCTTAGGCTAAGGCTAGGGCTCCCCTAGCCTAAGGCTAGAGCACCCCTAGGCTTAGGCTAGGGCACCTCTAGGCTTAGGCTTAGGCTAGGGCACCCCTAGGTTTAGGCTAGGGCAATCCAAAGCTAGGCTAAGGCTAGGGCTCCCCTAGTCTCAGGCTAGGGCACCCCTAAACTCTGGCTAAGGCACCCCTAGGTTTAGGCTAGGGAAATCCAAGGCTAGGCTAAGGCTAGGGCTCCCCTAGCCTAAGCCTAGGACACCTCTAGGCTTAGGCTAGGGCACCCCTAGGCTTAGGCTAAGTCACCTCTAGGCTTAGGCTAGGGCACCCCTAGGCTTAGGCTAAGGCTAGGGCTCACCTAGCCTCAGGCTAGGACACCCCTAGGCTTAGGTTAGGGCACCCCTATGCTTAGGCTAGGGCACCACTAGGCTTAGGCTAAGGCACCACTAGGCTTAGGCTAGGGCACCCCTAGGCTTAGGATAGGGTACCCCTAGGCTTAGGCTACAGCTCCCCTAGGCTCAGGCTAGGGCACCCCAAGGCTCAGGCTATGGCACCCCTAGGCTTAGGCTAGGGCACCCCTAGGCTTAGGCTAAGGCTACGGCTCCCCTAGCCTCAGGCTAGGGCACCACTAGGCTTGGGCTAGGGCATCACTAGGCTTCGGCTAGGGCACCCCTAGGCTTAGGCTAGGGCACCCCTAGGCTTAGGCTACGGCTCCCCTAGGCTCAGGCTAGGGCACCCATAGGCTCAGGCTATGGCACCCTAGGCTTAGGCTAGGGCACCCCTAGGCTTAGGCTAAGGCTAAGGCTCCCCTAGCCTCAGGCTAGGGCACCCCTAGGCTTGGGCTAGGGCACCCCTAGGTTTAGTCTAGGGCATCCCTAGGCTTTGGCTAGGGCACACGTAGGCTTAGCCTAAGGCTAGGGCACCCCTATGCTTAGGCTAGGGCACCCCAAGGCTCAGGCTATGGCACCCCTAGGCTTAGGCTAGGGAAATCCTAGGCTAGACTAAGACTAAGGCTCCCCTAGCCTCACGCTAGGGCACCCGAAGGCTCAGGCTAGGGCACCCCTAGGCTCAGGCTAAGGCACACCCCTAGGCTTAGGTTAGGGCACCCCTAGGCTTAGGCTACGGCACCACTAGGCTTAGGCTAGGGCACCCCTAGACTCAGGATATGGCACCCCTAGGCTTAGGCTAGGGAAATCTTAGGCTAGACTTAAGCTAGGGCTCCACAAGCCTCAGTCTAGGGTACCGGTAGGCTGGGGTTAGAGCACCCCTAGGCTCAGGCTAGGGCACCCCTAGGCTTAGGTTAGGGCACCCCTAGGCTTAGGCTAAGGCTAGGGCTCCCCCAGCCTCACGCTATGGCACCCCTGGGCTTAGGCTAGGGCACCCCTATGCTTAGGCTAAGGTTAGGGCTCCCCTAGACTAAGGCTAGAGCACCCCTAGGCTAAGGCTAGGGCACCCCTAGGTTTAGGCTAGGGCACCCCTAAGCTTAGGCTTAGGCTAGGGCTCCCCTCCCCTAAGGCTAGGGCACCCCTAGGCTTAGGCTAGGGCACCCCTATGCTTAGGCTAGGGCACCCCTAGGCTTTGGCTAGGGAAACCCTAGGCGTAGGCTAAGGCTACGGCGCGGCTCCCCTAGCCTCAGGCTAAGGCACCCCTAAACTCAGGCTATGGCACCCCTAGGCTTAGGCTAGGGCAATCCAATGCTAGGCTAAGGCTAGGGCTCCCCTAGCCTAAGCCTAGGACAACCCTAGGCTTAGGCTAGGGCACCCCTAGGCTTAGGCTAAGGCACCCCTAGGCTTAGGCTAGGGCACCCCTAGGCTTAGGCTAAGGCTAGGGCTCCCCTAGCCTCAGGCTATGGCACCCCTAGTCTTAGGCTAGGGCACCTCTAGGCTTAGTCTAGGGTACACCAAGGTGTAGGCTAGGGCACCCCTAAGCTTAGGCAAAGGCTAGGGCTCCCCTAGCCCAAGGCTAGAGCACCCCTAGGCTTAGGCTAGGGCACCCCTAGACTTAGGCTAGGGCACCTCTAGGCTTAGGCTTAGGCTAGGGCACCCCTAGGCTTAGGCTAGGGCAATCCAAAGCTAGGCTAAGGCTAGGGCTCCCCTAGCCTAAGGCTAGGACACCCCTAGGCTTAGGCTAGGGCACCCCTAGGCTTAGGCTAAGGCACCCCTAGGTTTAGGCTATGGCACCCCTAGGCTTAGGCTAGGGCACCTCTAGACTTAGGCTAAGGCTAGGGCTCCCCTAGACTAAGGCTAGAGCACCCCTAGGCTTAGGATAGGGCACCCCTAGGCTTAGGCTAGGGCACCTCTAGGCTTAGGCTTAGGCTAGGGCACCCCTAGGCTTAGGCTAAGGCACCCCTAGGTTTAGGCTAGGGCACCCCTAGGCTTAGGCTAAGGCTAGGGCTCCCCTAGCCTCAGGCTATGGCACCCCTAGGCTTAGGCTAGGGCACCTCTAGACTTAGGCTAAGGCTAGGGCTCCCCTAGACTAAGGCTAGAGCACCCCTAGGCTTAGGATAGGGCACCCCTAGGCTTAGGCTAGGGCACCTCTAGGCTTAGGCTTAGGCTAGGGCACCCCTAGGCTTAGGCTAGGGCAATCCAAAGCTAGGCTTAGGCTAGGGCTCCCCTAGTCTCAGGCTAGGGCACCCCTAGGCTTAGGCTAGGGCACCTCTAGGCTTAGTCTAAGGCTAGGGCTCCCCTAGACTAAGGCTAGAGCACACCTAGGCTTAGGCTAGGACACCCCTAGGTGTAGGCTAGGGCACCCCTAAACGTAGGCTAAGGCTAGGACTCCCCTATCCTAAGGCTAGAGCACCCCTAGGCTTAGGCTTGGGCACCCCTACCTTAGGCTAAGGCACCCCTAGGTTTAGGCTAGGGCACCCCTAATCTTAGGCTAGGGCACCCCTAGGTTAAGGCTAAGGCTACGGCTCCCCTAGCCTCAGGCTAGGGCACCCCTAAACTCAGGCTATGGCACCCCTAGGCTTAGGCTAGGGCAATCCAAAGCTAGGCTAAGGCTAGGGCTTCCCTAGCCTAGGCTTGGATACCCCTAGGCTTAGACTAGGGCACCCCTAGGCTTAGGCTAGGACACCACTAGGCTTAGGGTAGGGCACCTCTAGGCTTAGGCTAGGGCACCCCTAGGCTTAGGCTACGGCTCCCCTAGGCTCAGGCTAGCGCACTCCTAGGCTCAGGCTATGGCACCCCTAGGCTTAGGCTAGGGCATCCCTAGCCTTAGGCTAAGGCTAAGGCTCCCCTAGCCTCAGGCTAGGGCACCCCTAGTCTTGGGCTAGGGCACTCCTAGGCTTAGCCTAGGGCACCCCTAGGCTTAGTCTAGGGCACACGTAGGCTTAGCCTAAGGCTATGGCTCCCCTAGCCTAAGGCTAGGGAACCCCTAGACTCAGGATAGGGCACCCGTAGACTTAGGCTAGGGCAAACGTAGGCTTAGCCTAAGGCTAGGGCTCCCCTAGCCTACGGCTAGGGCACCCCTAGGCTTAGGCTAGGGCACCCCTAGGCTCAGGCTAGGGCACCCCTAGGCGTAGGCTAAGACACTTCTAGGCTTAGGCTAAGGCTAGGGCTCCCCTAGCCTCAGGCTAGGGCACCCCTAGGCTCAGGCTAGGGCACCCTTAGGCTTACGCTTGGGCACGCATAGGATTAGGCTAAGGCTAGGGCTCCCATGGCTAAGGCTAGGGCATCCCCAGGCTCAGGTTAGGGCACCCATAGGCTTAGGATAGGGCACCCCTAGGCTTAGGAAAAGGCTAGGGCTCCCCGAGCCTAAGGCTAGGGCACCCATAGACTTAGGCTAGGGCACCCCTAGGCTTAGGCTAGGGCACCCCGAGGCTTAGGCTAAGGTTACGGCTCCCCTAGCCTCAGGTTAGGGCACCCCTAGAATCAGGCTATGGCACCCCTAGGCTTAGGCTAATGCCATCCTACCTAGGCTAAGCCTAGTGCTCCCCAAGCCCCAGGCCAGGGCACCCGTAGGTTCAGGCTAGGGAAACCCCAAGGCTCAGGCTAGGGCACCCCTAGGCTTAGGCTAGAGCACCAATAGGCTTTGGGTAGGGCACCCCTAGGCTTAGGCTAGGGCACCCCTAGGCTTCGGCTAGGGCACCCCTAGGCTTAGGCTAGGGCACCCCTAGGCCTAGGCTAAGGCTAGGGCTCCCCTAGCCTAAGGCTAGGGCACCCCAAGGCTTAGGCTAGGGCACCCCTAGGCTTAGGCTAGGGCACCCCTAGGATTAGGCTAGGGCACCCCTAGCTTAGGCTAAGGCTACGGCTCCCCTAGCCTGAGGCTAGGGCACCCCAAATCTTTGCCTAGGGCACCCCTAGACTTCGGCTAGGGTACCCCTAGGCTTAGGCTAAATCTAGGGCTCCCCTAGCCTAAGGCTAGGGCACCCATAGGCTTAGGCTAGGGCACCCCTAGGATTAGGCTAGGACACTGCTATGCTTAGGCTAGGGCACCCCTAGTCATATGCTAGGGCAGCCCAAGGCTTAGGCTAGTGCACCCCTAGGCTTAGGCTAAGGCTAGGGCTCCCCTAGCCTAAAGCCAGGGCACCCCTAGGCTCAGGCTAGGGCACCCCTAGGCTTAGGCTAGGGCACCCCTAGGCTTTGGCTAAGGCTAGGGTTCCCCTAGCCTAAGGCTAGGGCACCCCTATGCTTAGGGTAGGGCACCCCTAGGCTTAGGCTAGGGCACACCTAGGATTAGGCTAGGGCACCCCTGGGCTTAGGCTAAGGCTACGGCTCCCCTAGCCTAAGACTAGGGCACCCCTAGACTCAGGATATGGCACCCCTAGGCTTAGGCTAGGGAAATCCTAGGCTAGACTAAGGCTAGGGCTCCCCTAGCCTCATGCTAGGGCACCCAAAACCTCAGGCTAGGGCACCCCTAGGCTCAGGCTAGGGCACCCCTAGGCTTAGGCTAGGGTACCCCTAGGCTTAGACTCAGGATAGGGCTCCCCTAGACTAAGGCTAGGGCACCCCTAGGTGTAGGCTAGGGCTCCCCTATGCTTAGGCTAAGGCTAGGGCAATCCTAGCCTAAGGGTAGGGCACTCCTAGGCTTAGGCTAGGGAAACCCTAGGCTTAGGCTAAGGCGCACCCCTAGGCTTAGGTTAGGACACCCCTAGGCTTAGGCTACGGCACCACTAGGCTTGGGTTAGGGCACCCCTAGGCTTAGGCTAGGGCAACCCTAGGCTTAGGCTAAGGCTCGGGCTCCCCTAGCCTAAGGCTAGGGCACCCCTAGCCTTAGACTAGGGAACCCCTAAGCTTAGGTTAGGGCACCCCTAGGCTTAGGCCAGGGCACCCCTAGGCTTAGGCTAAGGCTACGGCTCCCCTAGCCTCAGGTTAGGGCACCCCTAGAATCAGGCTATGGCACCCCTAGGCTTAGGCTAATGCAATCCTAGGCTAGACTAAGGTTAGGGCTCCCCTAGCCCCAGGCTAGGGCACCCGTAGGTTCAGGCTAGGGAAACCACTAGGCTCAGGCTAGGGCACCCCTAGGCTTAGGCTAGGGCACCAATCGGCTTAGGCTAGGGCACGCCTAGGCTGAGGATAGGGCACCCCTAGGCTTCGTCTAGGGCACCCCTAGGCTTAGGCTAGGGCACCCCTATGCTTAGGCTAAGGCTAGGGCTCCCCTAACCTAAGGCAAGGGCACCCCTAGTCTCAGGCTAGGGCACCCCTAGGCTTAGGCTAGGGCACCCCTAGGCTTAGGCTAGGGCACCCCTAGGCTTCGGCTAGGGCACCCCTAGGATTAGGGTAGGGCACCCCTAGGCTTAGGCTAAGGCTACAGCTCCCCTAGCCTCAGGCAAGGGCACCCCTAATCTTTCGCTAGAGCACCCCGAGGCTTAGGCTAGGGTACCCCTAGGCTTAGGCTAAAGCTAGGGCTCCCCTAGTCTAAGGCTAGGGCACCCATAGGCTTAGGCTAGGGCAACCCTCGGCTTAGGCTAAGGCTACGGCTCCCCTAGCCTCAGGTTAGGGCACCCCTAGAATCAGGCTATGGCACCCCTAGGCTTAGGCTAAAGCAATCCTAGGCTAGACTAAGGTTAGGGCTCCCCTAGCCCCAGGCTAGGGCACCCGTAGGTTCAGGCTAGGGAAACCCCTAGGCTCAGGCTAGGGCACCCCTAGGCTTAGGCTAGGGCACCAATCGGCTTAGGCTAGGGCACGCCTAGGCTTAGGATAGGGCACCCCTAGGCTTCGGCTAGGGCACCCCTAGGCTTAGGCAAGGGCACCCCTATGCTTAGGCTAAGGCTAGGGCTCTCCTAGCCTAAGGCAAGGGCACCCCTAGTCTCAGGCTAGGGCACCCCTAGGCTTAGGCTAGGGCACCCCTAGGCTTAGGCTAGGGCACCCCTAGGCTTAGGCTAGGGCACCCCTAGGCTTAGGCTAAGGCTACGGCTCCCCTAGCCTCAGGCTAGGGCTCCCCTAATCTTTGGCTAGGGCACCCCGAAGCTTAGGCTAGGGTACCCCTAGGCTTAGGCTAAAGCTAGGGCTCCCCTAGCCTAAGGCTAGGGCACCCATAGGCTTAGGCTAGGGCACCCCTAGGATTAGGCTAGGACACTCCTAGTCTTAGGCTAGGGCACCCCTAGGCTTAGGCTAGGGCACCCCTAGGCTTAGACCAGGGCACCCCTAGGCTTAGGCTAGGGCACCCCTAGGCTTAGGCTAAGGTTACGGCTCGTCTAGCCTCAGGCTAGGGCACCCCTAATCTTTGGCTAGGGCACCCGAGGCTTAGGCTAGGGTACCCCTAGGCTTAGGCTAAAGCTAGGGCTCCACTAGCCTAAGGCTAGGGCACCCATAGGCTTAGGCTAGGGCACCCCTAGGATTAGGCAAGGACACTCCTAGACTTAGGCTAGGGCATGCCTAGGCTTAGGCTAAGGCACCCCTAGGCTTAGAAAAGGGAACCCCTATGCTTAGGCTAGGGCACCCCTAGGTGTAGGCTAGGGCACCCCTAAGCTTAGGCTAAGGCTAGGGCTCCCCTAGCCTAAAGCTAGAGCACCCCTAGGTTTAGGCTAGGGCACCCCTAGGCTTCGGCTAAGGCACCCCTAGGCTTAGGCTAGGGCACCCCTAGGCTTAGGCTAGGGCACCCCTAATCTTAGGCTAGGGCACCCCTAGGCTTAGGCTAGGGCAATCCAAAGCAAGGCTAAGGCTAGGGCTCTCCTAGCTTAAGACTAGGACACCCCTAGGCTTAGGTTAGGGCACCCCTAGGCTTAGGCTAGGGCACCACTAGGCTTAGGCTAGGGCACCCCTAGTCTTAGGCTAGGGCACCCCTATGCTTAGGCTACGGCTCCCCTAGGCTCAGGCTAGGGCACCCCTAGGCTCAGGCTATGGTACCCCTAGGCTTAGGCTAGGGCACCCCTAGGCTTAGGCTAAGGCTAAAGCTCCCCTAGCCTCAGGCTAGGGCACCCCTAGTCTTGGGCTAGGGCACCCCTAGGCTTAGGCTAGGGAACCCCTAGGCTTAGTCTAGGGCACACGTAGGATTAGCCTAAGGCTAGGACTCCCCTAGCCTAAGGCTAGGGCACCCCTAGGCTCAGGATAGGGCACCCCTAGACTTAGGCTAGGGCACACGTAGGCTTAGCCTAAGGCTAGGGCTCCCCTAGCCTAAGGCTTGGGCACCCCTAGGCTTAGGCTAGGGCACCCATAGGCTCAGGCTATGGCACCCCTAGGGTTAGGCTAGGGAAATCCTAGGCTAGACTAAGGCTAGGGCTCCCCTAGCCTCATGCTACGGAACCCGAAGGCTCAGGCTATGGCACACCTAGGCTCAGGCTAGGGCACCCCTAGGCTTAGGCTAAGGCACACCCCTAGGCTTATGTTAGGGCACCCCTAGGCTTAGGCTACGGCACCACTAGGCTTAGGCTGGGGCACCCAAGACTCAGGATATGGCACCCCAAGGCTTAGGCTAGGGAAATCCTAGGCTAGACTAAGGCTAGGGCACCCCTAGGTTTAGGCCAGGGCACCCCTAGGCTTAGGCCAGGGCACCCGAAGGCTCAGGCTAGGGCACCCCTAGGCTTAGGCTAAGGCTAGGGCTCCCCTAGCCTAAATCTAGGGCACCCCTAGGCTCAGGCTAGGGCACCCCTAGGCTTAGGCTAGGGCACCCCTAGGCTTAGGCTAGGGCACCCCTAGACTCAGGCTATGCCCCCCCCTAGGTTTAGGCTAGGGAAATCCTAGGCTAGACTAAGGCTAGGGCACCCCTAGGCTTAGGCCAGGGCACCCCTAGGCTTAGGCCAGGGCACCCGAAGGCTCAGGCTAGGGCACCCCTAGGCTCAGGCTAGGATACCCCTAGGCTTAGGCTAGGGCACCCCTAGGCTTAGACAAAAATAGGGCTCCCCTAGACTAAGGCTAGGGCACCCCTAGGTGTAGGCTAGGGCACCCCTAAGCTTAGGCTAAGGCTAGGGCTCTCCTAGCCTAAGGCTAGGGCACTCCTAGACTTAGGCTAGGGCACCCCTAGGCTTAGGCTAAGGCACACCGCTAGGCTTAGGTTAGGGCACCCCTAAGCTTAGGCTAAGGCTAGAGCTCTCCTAGCCTAAGGGTAGGGCACTCCTAGGCTTAGGCTAGGGCACCCCTAGGCTTAGGCTCAGGCGCACCCCTAGGCTTAGGTTAGGGCAACCCTAGGCTTAGGTTACGGCACCACTAGGCTTGGGCTAGGGGACTCCTAGGCGTAGGCTAGGGCTACCCTATGCTTAGGCTAAGGCTAGGGCTCCCCTAGCCTAAGGCTAGGGCACCCCTAGGCTTAGGCCAGGGAACCCCAAGGCTTAGGCCAGAGCACCTCTAGGCTTAGGCCAGGTCACCCCTATGCTTAGGCTAGGGCTAGGGCTCCCCAACCCTAAGGCTAGGGCACCCCTGGCCTTAGGCTAGGGCACCCCTAGGCTTAGGCTAGGACACCCCTAGGCTTAGGCTATGGCTAGGGCTCCCATAGCCTAAGGCTAGGGCACCCCTAGGCTTAGGCTAGGGCACCCCTAGCTTAGGCTATGGCTATGGCTCCCCTAGCCTAAGGCTAGGGCACCCCTAGGCTTAGGCTAGGGCACCTCTAGGCTTAGGCTAAGGCTAGGGCTCCCATAGCCTAAGGCTACGGCACCCCTAGGATTAGGCTAGGCACCCCTAGGTTTAGGCTAGGGCACCCCTAGGCTTAGGCTAGGGCACACCTGTGCTTAGGCAAGGGCAAACCAAGCCTTAGGCTAGGGCACCCCTCGGTTTCGGCTAGGGCTCCCCTAGCCTAAGGCTAGGGCACGCCTAGGCTTAGGCTAGGCAACCCTAGGCTTAGGCTAGGACACCCCTAGTCTTAGGCTAAGGCTAGGGCTCCCCTAGCCTAATGCTTGGGAAC
Source organism: Tenrec ecaudatus (assembly GCF_050624435.1). Lineage (NCBI taxonomy): Eukaryota > Metazoa > Chordata > Mammalia > Afrosoricida > Tenrecidae > Tenrec > Tenrec ecaudatus. The sequence continues at coordinate 484,365 of NW_027459356.1, forward strand.
CCCTAGGCTTAGGCTAGGGCACCCCTAGGCTTAGGCTAGGGCACCCCTAGGCTTGGGCTAAGGCTAGGGATCCCCTAGCCTAAGGCTAGGGCACCTCTAGGCTTAGGCTAGGGTACCCCAAGGCTTAGGCTAGGGCATCCCTAGGCTTAGGCTAGGGCACCCCTAGTCTTAGGCTAGGGCACCCCTAGGCTTAGGCTAGGGCAACCCTAGGCTTAGGCTAAGGCTAGGGCTCCCCTAGCCATGGCTATGGCACCCCTAGGCTTAGGATAGGGCACCACTAGGCTTAGGCTAGGACACCCCTAGGCTTAGTCTAAGGCTAGGGCTCCCATAGCCTAAGGCTAGGGCACCCTTAGACTTATGCTAGGGCACCCCTAGGGTTAGGCCAGGGCACCCATAGGCTTAGGACAGTGCACCCCTAGGCTTAGGCCAGGGCACCCATAGGCTTAGGCTACGGCACACCTAGGCTTAGGCTAAGGCTAGGCCTCTCCTACCCTAAGGCTAGGGCACCCATAGACTTAGGCTAGGGCACCCCTAGGCTTATGCTAGGGCACCCCAAGGCTTAGCCTAAGGCTAGGGCACTCCTTGGCTTAGGCTAGGGCAACCCTAGGCTTAGGCTAGGGCACCCCTAGGCTTAGGCTAGGGCACCCCTAGGCTTAGGCTAGGGCACCCCTAGACTTAGGCTAGGGCACCCCTAGCTTAGGCTACGGCTATGGCTCCCCTAGCCTAAGGCCAGGGAACCCCTAGGCTTAGGTTAGTGCACCTCTAGGCTTAGTCTACGGCACCCCTAGGCTTAGTCTAGGACACCCCTTGGCTTAGGCTAGGACATTCCTAGGCTTAGGCTAAGTTTGGGGCTCCCCTAGCCTAAGGCTAGGGCACCCCTAGGCTTAGGCTAGGGCACCCGTAAGCTTAGGCTAGAACACCCCTGGATTAGGGTAGGACACCCCTAGGCTGAGGATAAGGCTGGGGCTCCCTAAGGCTTAGGTTAGGGCACCCCTAGGCTTTGGCTAGGGCACCCCTAGGCTTAAGCTAAGGCTAGGGCTCCCCTAGGCTAAGGCTAGTGCACCCCTGGGCTTAGGCAGGGCACCCGTAGGCTTACTAGGGCACCCGTAGGCTTACTAGGGCCCCCCTAGGCTTAGGCTAGGGCACCCCTAGGATAAGGCTAGGGCACCCCTAGGCTTAGGCTAAGGCTAGGGCCCCCCTAGCCTAAGGCTAAGGCACCCCTAGGCTTAGGTTAGGGTACCCCTAGGCTTAGGCTATGGCACCCCTAGGCTTAGGCTAAGGCTAGGGCACCCCTAGGCTTAGGCTAGGGCACCCGTAAGCTTAGGCTAGAACACCCCTGGATTAGGGTAGGACACCCCTAGGCTGAGGATAAGGCTGGGGCTCCCTAAGGCTTAGGTTAGGGCACCCCTAGGCTTTGGCTAGGGCACCCCTAGGCTTAAGCTAAGGCTAGGGCTCCCCTAGGCTAAGGCTAGTGCACCCCTAGGCTTAGGCAGGGCACCCGTAGGCTTACTAGGGCACCCGTAGGCTTACTAGGGCCCCCCTAGGCTTAGGCTAGGGCACCCCTAGGATTAGGCTAGGGCACCCCTAGGCTTAGGCTAAGGCTAGGGCCCCCCTAGCCTAAGGCTAAGGCACCCCTAGGCTTAGGTTAGGGTACCCTTAGGCTTAGGCTATGGCACCCCTAGGCTTAGGCTAAGGCTAGGGCTCCCCTAGCCTAAGGCTATGGCACCCCTAGGCTTAGGCTAGGGCACCCCTAGGCTTAGGCTAGGGCACCACTAGGCTTAGGCTTAGGCTAGGGCTCTCCTAGCCTAAGGCTAGTGCACGCTTAGGCTTAGGCTTGGGCACCCCTAGGCTTAGGCTATGGTACCCCTAGGCTTAAGCTAGGGCACCCCTAGGCTTAGGCTAAGGCTAGGACTCCCCTAGCCTAAGGCTAAGGCACCCCTAGGTTTAGGCTAGGGCACCCATAGGCTTAGGCTAGGGCACCCCTAGGCTTCGGCTAGGGCACCCCTAGGCTTAGGCTAGGGCGCCCCTAGGCCTATGGTAAGGCTAGGGCTCCCCTAGCCTAAGGCTAAGGCACCCCTAGGCTTAGGCTAGGGCACCCCTAGGATTAGGCTAGGGCACCCCTAGGCTTAGGCTAAGACTACGGCTCCCCTAGCCTCAGGCTAGGGAACCCCTATTCTTTGGCTAGGGCACCCATAGTCTTAGGCTAGGGTACCCCTAGGCTTAGGCTAAAGCTAGGGCTCCCCTAGCCTAAGGCTAGGGCACCCATAGGCTTAGGCTAGGGCACCCCTAGGATTAGGCTAGGACACTCCTAGGCTTAGGCTAGGGCACCCCTAGGCATAGGCTAGGGCACCCATAGGCTTAGGCTAAGGCACACCTAGGCTTAGGCTAGTGCACCCCTAGGCTTAGGCTAAGGCTAGGGCTCCCCTAGCCTAAAGCTAGGGCACCCCTAGGCTCAGGCTAGGGCACCCCTAGGCTTAGGCTAGGGCACCCCTAGACTCAGGCTATGGCACCCCTACGCTTAGGATAGGGAAATCCTAGGCTAGACTATTGCTAGGGCTCCCCTAGCCTCATGCTAGGGCACCCGAAGGCTCAGGCTAGGGCACACCTAGGCTTATGCTAGGGCACCCCTAGGCTTAGACTAAGGATAGGGCTCCCCTAGACTAAGGCTAGGGCACCCCTAGGTGTAGGCTAGGGCACCCCTAAGCTTAGGCTTAGGCTAGGGCTCTCCTAGCCTAAGGCTAGGGCACTCCTAGACTTAGGCTAGGGCACCCCTAGGCTTAGGCTAAGGCGCACCCCTAGGCTTAGGTTAGGGCACCCCTAAGCTTAGGCTAAGGCTAGGGCTCTCCTAGCCTAAGTGTAGGGCACTCCTAGGCTTAGGCTAGGGCACCCCTAGGCTTAGGCTAAGGCGCACCCCTAGGCTTAGGTTAGGGCACCCCTAGGCTTAGGTTACGGCACCACTAGGCTTGGGCTAGGGCACCCGTAGGCTTAGGCTAGGGCTACCCTAGGCTTAGGCTAAGGCTAGGGCTCCCCTAGCCTAAGGCTAGGGCACCCCTAGGCTTAGGCCAGGGAACCCCTAGGCTTAGGCCAGGGCACCCCTAGGCTTAGGCCAGGTCACCCCTAGGCTTAGGCTAGGGCTAGGGCTCCCCAACCCTAAGGCTAGGGCACCCCTGGCCTTAGGCTAGGGCACCCTTAGGCTTAGGCTACTGCACACCTAGGCTTAGGCTAAGGCTAGGCCTCTCCTAACCCTAAGGCTAGGGCACCCATAGACTTAGGCTAGGGCACCCCTAGGCTTATGCTAGGGCACCCCAAGGCTTAGCCTAAGGCTAGGGCACTCCTTGGCTTAGGCTAGGGCAACCCTAGGCTTAGGCTAGGGCACCCCTAGGCTTAGGCTAGGGCACCCCTAGGCTTAGGCTAGGGCACCCCTAGACTTAGGCTAGGGCACCCCTAGCTTAGGCTACGGCTATGGCTCCCCTAGCCTAAGGCCAGGGAACCCCTAGGCTTAGGTTAGTGCACCTCTAGGCTTAGTCTACGGCACCCCTAGGCTTAGTCTAGGACACCCCTTGGCTTAGGCTAGGACATTCCTAGGCTTAGGCTAAGTTTGGGGCTCCCCTAGCCTAAGGCTAGGGCACCCCTAGGCTTAGGCTAGGGCACCCGTAAGCTTAGGCTAGAACACCCCTGGATTAGGGTAGGACACCCCTAGGCTGAGGATAAGGTTGGGGCTCCCTAAGGCTTAGGTTAGGGCACCCCTAGGCTTTGGCTAGGGCACCCCTAGGCTTAAGCTAAGGCTAGGGCTCCCCTAGGCTAAGGCTAGTGCACCCCTAGGCTTAGGCAGGGCACCCGTAGGCTTACTAGGGCACCCGTAGGCTTACGAGGGCCCCCCTAGGCTTAGGCTAGGGCACCCCTAGGATTAGGTTAGGGCACCCCTAGGCTTAGGCTAAGGCTAGGGCCCCCCTAGCCTAAGGCTAAGGCACCCCTAGGCTTAGGTTAGGGTACCCCTAGGCTTAGGCTATGGCACCCCTAGGCTTAGGCTAAGGCTAGGGCTCCCCTAGCCTAAGGCTATGGCACCCCTAGGCTTAGGCTAGGGCACCCCTAGGCTTAGGCTAGGGCACCACTAGGCTTAGGCTTAGGCTAGGGCTCTCCTAGCCTAAGGCTAGGGCACGCTTAGGCTTAGGCTTGGGCACCCCTAGGCTTAGGCTATGGTACCCCTAGTCTTAAGCTAGGGCACCCCTAGGCTTAGGCTAAGGCTAGGACTCCCCTAGCCTAAGGCTAAGGCACCCCTAGGTTTAGGCTAGGGCACCCCTAGGCTTAGGCTAGGGCACCCCTAGGCTTCGGCTAGGGCACCCCTAGGCTTAGGCTAGGGCGCCCCTAGGCCTATGGTAAGGCTAGGGCTCCCCTAGCCTAAGGCTAAGGCACCCCTAGGCTTAGGCTAGGGCACCCCTAGGATTAGGCTAGGGCACCCCTAGGCTTAGGCTAAGACTACGTCTCCCCTAGCCTCAGGCTAGGGAACCCCTATTCTTTGGCTAGGGCACCCATAGTCTTAGGCTAGGGTACCCCTAGGTTTAGGCTAAAGCTAGGGCTCCCCTAGCCTAAGGCTAGGGCACCCATAGGCTTAGGCTAGGGCACCCCTAGGATTAGGCTAGGACACTCCTAGGCTTAGGCTAGGGCACCCCTAGGCATAGGCTAGGGCACCCATAGGCTTAGGCTAAGGCACACCTAGGCTTAGGCTAGTGCACCCCTAGGCTTAGGCTAAGGCTAGGGCTCCCCTAACCTAAAGCTAGGGCACCCCTAGGCTCAGGCTAGGGCACCCCTAGGCTTAGGCTAGGGCACCCCTAGACTCAGGCTATGGCACCCCTACGCTTAGGATAGGGAAATCCTAGGCTAGACTATTGCTAGGGCTCCCCTAGCCTCATGCTAGGGCACCCGAAGGCTCAGGCTAGGGCACACCTAGGCTTATGCTAGGGCACCCCTAGGCTTAGACTAAGGATAGGGCTCCCCTAGACTAAGGCTAGGGCAACCTTAGGTGTAGGCTAGGGCACCCCTAAGCTTAGGCTAAGGCTAGGGCTCTCCTAGCCTAAGGCTAGGGCACTCCTAGACTTAGGCTAGGGCACCCCTAGGCTTAGGCTAAGGCGCACCCCTAGGCTTAGGTTAGGGCACCCCTAAGCTTAGGCTAAGGCTAGGGCTCTCCTAGCCTAAGTGTAGGGCACTCCTAGGCTTAGGCTAGGGCACCCCTAGGCTTAGGCTAAGGCGCACCCCTAGACTTAGGTTAGGGCACCCCTAGGCTTAGGTTACGGCACCACTAGGCTTGGGCTAGGGCACCCGTAGGCTTAGGCTAGGGCTACCCTAGGCTTAGGCTAAGGCTAGGGCTCCCCTAGCCTAAGGCTAGGGCACCCCTAGGCTTAGGCCAGGGAACCCCTAGGCTTAGGCCAGGGCACCCCTAGGCTTAGGCCAGGTCACCCCTAGGCTTAGGCTAGGGCTAGGGCTCCCCAACCCTAAGGCTAGGGCACCCCTGGCCTTAGGCTAGGGCACCCTTAGGCTTAGGCTAGGACACCAATAGGCTTAGGCTATGGCTAGGGCTCCCATAGCCTAAGGCTAGGGCACCCCTAGGCTTAGGCTAGGGCACCCCTAGACTTAGGCTAGGGCACCCCTACGCTTAGGCTAGGACACCCCTAGGCTTAGGCTATGGCTAGGGCTCCCATAGCCTATGGCTAGGGCACCCCTAGGCTTAGGCTAGGGCACCCCTAAGCTGAGGCTAGGGCAGCCCTAGGCTTAGGCTAAGACTAGGGCTCCCCTAGCCTAAGGCTAGGGCACCCCTAGGCTTAGGCTAGGGCACCCCAAGGCTTAGGCTAGGGCACCCCTAGGCTTAGGCTAGGGCACCCCTAGGCTTAGGCTAGGGCACCCCTAAGCTTAGGCTAGGGCACCCCTAGGCTTAGGCTAAGACTAGGGCTCCCCTTGCCTAAGGCTAGGGCACCCCTAGGCTTAGGCTAGGGCACCCCTAGGCTTAGGCTAAGGCTAGGGCTCCCATAGCCTAAAGCTAGTGCACTCCTAGGCTTAGGCTAGGGCAACCCTAGGCTTAGTCTAGGGCACCCCAAGGCTTACGCTAAGGCTAGGGCCCCCCTTGGCTTAGGCTAGGGCAACCCTAGGCTTACGCTAAGGCTAGGGCTCCCCTAGCCTAAGGCTAGGGCACCACTAGGCTTAGGCTTGGGCACCCCTAGGCTTAGGCCAGGGCACCCCTAGGCTAAAGATAAGGGTAGGGCTCCCCTACCCTAATGCTAGGGCACCCCTAGACTTAGGGTAGGGCACCCCTAGGCCTAGACTAGGACACCCGTAGGCTTAGGCTAAGGCTAGGGCACCCCTAGACTTAGGGTAGGGCACCCCTAGACTTAGGCTAGGGCACCCCTAGACTTAGGATAGGGCACTCCTAGGCTTAGGCTAGGGCACCCCTAGACTTAGGCTAGGGCACGACTAGGCTTAGCATAAGGCTAGGCCTCCCCTGGCCTAATGCTAGGGCACCCCTAGGCTTAGGCTAGGGTAACCCTAGGCTTAGGCTAGGGCACCCCTAGGCTTAGGCTAGGGCACGACTAGGCTTAGCATAAGGCTAGGGCTCCCCTAGCCTAATGCTAGGGCACCTCTAGGCTTAGGCTAGGGCACCCCTAGGCTTAGGCTAGGGCAACCCTAGGCTTAGGCTAGGGAACCCCTAGCTTTTTCTAAGGTTTTGGCTCCCCTAGCCTATGGCTAGGGCACCCCTAGGTTTAGGCTACGGCACCCTTAGGCTTAGGCTAGGACACCCCAAGGATATGGCTAGGAGACCCATAGGCGTAGGCTAAGGCTGGGGCTCCCCTAGCCTAAGGCTTGGGCACCCCTAGCCTTAGGCAGGGCACCTGTAGGCTTACTAGGGCACCCCTAGGCTTACTAGGGCACCCCTAGGATTAGTCTAGGGCACCCCTAGGCTTAGGCAGGGAACCCGTAGGCATACTAGGGCACCCCTAGGCTTACTAGAGCACCCCTAGGCTGAGGCTAGGCCACCCCTAGGCTTAGGCTAAGGCTAAGCGTCCCCTAGCCTAAGGCTAGGGAACCCCTAGGCTTAGGCTAGGGCACCCGTAGGCTTAGGCTAAGGCTAGGGCTCCCCTAGCCTAAGGCTAGGGCACCCCTTGGCTTAGGCTAGGGTAACCCTAGGCTTAGGCTAGGGCACCCCTAGGCTTAAGCTAAGGCTAGGGCTCCCCTAACCTAAGGCTAGGGCACCCCTAAGCTTAGGCTAGGGTACCCCTAGGCTTAGGCTTAGGCTAGGGCTCCCCTAGCCTAAGGCAAGGAATCCCTTAGGCTTAGGCTTGGGCATCCCTAGGCTTAGGCTATGGCACCCCTAGGCTTAGGCTAGTGCACCCCTATGCTTAGGCTAACGCTAGGGCTCCCCTAGCCTAAGGCTAGGGCACCCCTAGGCTTAGGCTAGGGCAACCCTAGGCTTAGGCTAGGGCACCCCAAGGCTTAAGCTAAGGCTAGGGCTCCCCTAGCCTAAGGCTAGGGCACCCCTAGGCTTAGGCTAGGGCACCGCTAGGCTTAGGTTAGGGCACCCCTAGGCTTAGGCTAGGGCACCCCTAGGCTTAGGCTAAGGCTAGGGCTCCCCTAGCCTAAGGCTAGGCAACCCGAGGCATATGCAGGGCACCCGTAGGCTTACTAGGGCACCCCTAGGCTTACTAGGGCACCCCTAGGCTTAGGCTAGAGCACCCCTAGGCTTAGGCTAGGGCACCCCTAGGCATAGGCTAAGGCTAGGGCTCCCCTAGCCTAAAGCTAGGGCACCCCTAGGCTTAGGGTAGGGCATCCCTAGGCTTAGGCTAGGGCACCCCTAGGCTTAGGCTAAGGCTAGGGCTCCCCTAGCTTAAGGCTAGCGCACACCTAGGCTTAGGCTAGGGCACCCCTAGGCTTAGGCTAGGGCACCACTAGGCTTAGGCTTGGGCACCCCTATGCTTAGGTTAGGGCACCCCTAGGCTTAAGCTAAGGCTAGGGGTCCCCTATCCTAAGGCTAAGGCACCACTAGGCTTAGGCTAGGGCACCCCTAGTCTTAGGTTAGGGCACCCCTAGGCTTAGGCTAAGACTAGGGCTCCCCTAGCCTAAGGCTAGGGCAACCCTCGGCTTAGGCTAGGGCACACCAAGGCTTAGGCTAGGGCACACCTAGGCTTAGGCTAAGGCTAGGGCTCCCCTAGCCAAGGCTAGGGCACCCCTAGGCTTAGGATAGGGCACCCCTAGGCTTAGGCTAAGGCACGACTTGGCTTAGAATAGGGGACCCCTATGCTTAGGCTAGGGCACACCTAGGTTTAGGCTAAGGCTAGGGCTCCCCTAGCCTAAGCCTTGGGCACCTCTAGGCTTAGGCTAGGGTACCCCAAGGCTTAGGTTAGGGCACCCGTAGGCTTAGGCTAGGGCACCCCTAGGCTTAGGCTAGGGCACCCCTAAGCTTAGGCTAAGACTAGGGCTCCCCTAGCCTAAGGCTAAGGCACCCCTAGGCTTGGGCTAAGGTACCCCTAGGCTTGGGCTAGGGCACCCCTAGGCTTATGCTAAGACTAGGGCTCCCCTAGCCTAAGGGTAGGGCACCCCTAAGCTTAGGCTAGGGCACCCCAAGGCTTAAGCTAGAGCACCCCTAGGCTTAGGCTAGGGCACCCCTAGGCTTAGGCTAAGGCTAGGGCTCCCATAGCCTAAGGCTAGTGCACCCCTAGGCTTAGGCTAGGGCACCCCTAGGCTTAGTCTAGGGCACCCCAAGGCTTACGCTAAGGCTAGGGCACCCCTTGGCTTAGGCTAGGGCACCCCTAGGCTTAGGCTAAGGCTAGGGCTCCCCTAGCCTAAGGCTAGGGCACCCCTAGCCTAAGGCTAGGGCACCTCTAGGCTTAGGCTTGGGCACCCCTAGGCTTAGGCCAGGGCACCCCTAGGCTTAGGCCAGGGCACCCCTAGGCTAAGGATAAGGCTAGGGCTCCCCTACACTAAAGCTAGGGCACCCCTAGACTTAGGCTAGGGCACCCCTAGGCTTAGGCTAAGGCTAGGGTACCCCTAGACTTAGGGTAGGGCACCCCTAGACTTAGGCTAGGGCACCCCTAGACTTAGGATAGGGCACCCCTAGGCTTAGGCTAGGGCACCCCTAGACTTAGGCAAGGGCACGACTAGGCTTAGCATAAGGCTAGGTCTCCCCTAGCCTAATGCTAGGGCACCCCTAGGCTTAGGCTAGGGCAACCCTAGGCTTAGGCTAGGGCACCCCTAGGCTTAGGGAGGGCATGACTAGCCTTAGCATAAGGCTAGGGCTCCCCTAGCCTAATGCTAGGGCACCCCTAGGCTTAGGCTAGGGCACCCCTAGGCTTACGCTAGGGCAACCCTAGGCTTAGGCTAGGGCAACACTAGGCTTAGGCTAGGGCACCCCTAGCTTAGTCTAAGGCTATGGCTCCCCTAGCCTATGGCTAGGGCACCCCTAGGTTTAGGCTACGGCACCCCTAGGCTTAGGCTAAGGCTAGGGCTCCCGTAGCCTAAGGCTAGGGCACCCCTAGGCTTAGGGTAGTGCACCCCTAGGTTTAGGCTAGGACACCCCTAGGCTTAGGCTAGGACACCCCTAGGATTAGGCTAAGGCTGGGGCTCCCCTAGCCTAAGGCTAGGGCACTCCTAGGCTTAGGCTAGGGCACCATTAAGCTTAGGCTAGGACACCCCAGGATTTGGCTAGGACACCCCTAGGCTTAGGCTAAGGCTGGGGCTCCCCTAGCCTAAGGCTTGGGCACCCCTAGCCTTAGGCAGGGCACCCGTAGGCTTACTAGGGCACCCCTAGGCTTACTAGGGCACCCCTAGGCTTACTAGAGCACCCCTAGGCTTAGGCTTAGGCTAGGGCTCCCCTAGCCTAAGGCTAGGGCTCCATTAGGCTTAGGCTTGGACATCCCTAGGCTTAGGCTATGGCACCCCTGGGCTTAGGCTAGTGCACCCCTATGCTTAGGCTAACGATAGGGCTCCCCTAGCCGAAGGCTAGGGCACCCCTAGGCTTGGGCTAGGGCAACCCTAGGCTTAGGCTAGGGCACCCCTAGGCTTAAGCTAAGGCTAGGGCTCCCCTAGCCTAAGGCTAGGGCACCCCTAGGCTTCGGCTAGGGCACCCCTAGGCTTAGGCTAAGGCTGAGGCACCCCTAGCCTAAGGCTACGGAACCCCTATGCATAGGCTAGGGCACCCCTAGGCTTAGGCTAGGGCACCCTAGGCTTAGGTTAGGGCACCCCTAGGATTAGGCTAGGGCACCCCTAGGCTTAGCCTAAGTCTAGGGCTCCCCTAGCCTAAGGCTAGGGCACCCCTAGGCATAAGCAGGGCACCCGTAGGCTTACTTAGGCACCCCTAGGCTTACTAGGGCACCCCTAGGCTTAGGCTAGGGCACCCTTAGGCTTAGGCTAGGGCACCCCTAGGCATAGGCTAAGGCTAGGGCTCCCCTAGCCTTAAGCTAAGGCACCCCTAGGCTTAGGCTAGGGCACCCCTAGGCTTGGGCTACGGCTAGGACTCCCCTACCTTAAGGCTAGGGCACACCGAGGCTTAGACTAGGGCACCCCTAGGCTTAGGCTAGGGCACCACTAGGCTTAGGCTTAGGCTAGCGCTCCCCTAGCCTAAGGTTAGGGCACCCTTAGGCTTAGGCTTGGGCAGCCCTAGGCTTACGTTATGGTACCCCTAGGCTTAGGCTACGGAACCCCTAGGCTTAGGCTAAGGCTAGGGCTCCCCTATCCTAAGGCTAAGGCACCACAAGGCTTAGGCTAGGGCATCCCTAGTCTTAGGGTAGGGCAGCCCTAGGCTTAGGCTATGACTAGGGCTCCCCTAGCCTAAGGCTAGGGCACCCCTAGGCTTAGGCTAGGGCACCGCAAGGCTTAGGCCAGGGCACCCCTAGGCTTAGGCCAAGGCACCCCTAGGCTTAGGCTAAGGCTAGGGCTCTCCTACCCTAAGGCTAGGGCACCCCTAATCTTAGGCTAGGGCACCCCTAGGCTTAGGCTAGGGCACACCTAAGCTTAGGCTAGGGCACCCCTAGAATTAGACTAGGGCACCCCTAGATTTAGCCTAAGGCTAGGGATCACCTAGCCTATGGTTAGGGCACCACTAAACTTAGGCTAGGGCACCCCTAAGCTTAGGATAGGGCACCCCTAGGCTTAGGATAGGGCACCCCTAGGCTTAGGCTAGGGCACCCCTAGGCTTAGACTAAGGCTAGTGCTTCCCTAGCTTACGGCTAGGGCACCCCTAGGGTTAGGCTAGGGCACTCCTAGGCTTAGGCTTGGGCACCTCTAGGCTTTGGCTAAGGCTAGGGCTCCCCTAGCCTAAGGCTAAGGCACCCCTAGGCTTAGGCTAGGACACCCCTAGGCTTACGATAGGGCATCCCTAGGCTTAGGTTATGGCTAGAGCTCCCCTATCTTAAGGCTTGGGCACCCCTAGGCTTAGGCTAGGGCACCGTAGGCCTAGGCTAGGGCAACACTAGTCTTAGGCTTAGGGTAGGGCTCCCCGATCCTAATGCTAGGACGCCCGTACGCTTAGGCTTGGGCACCCCTAGGCTTAGGCTAGGGCACCCCTAGGCTTAAGCTAAGGCTAGGGCTCCCCTAGCCTAAGGCTAGGGCACCCCTAGGCTTAGGTTAGGGCACCCCTAGGCTTAGGCTAGGGCACCCAGAGGCATAGGCTAAGGCTAGGGCTCCCCTAGACTAAGGCTAGGGCACTCCTAGGCTTAGGCTAGGGCACCCCTAGGCTTAGGGTAGGGCACCCCTAGGCTTAGGCTAAGGCTAGGGCTCCCCTAGCCTAAGGCTAGGGCACCCCTAGGCTTAGGCTAGGGCACCCCTAGGCTTAGGCTAGGGCATCACTAGGCTTAGGCTTAGGCTAGCGCTCCACTAGCCTAAGGCTAGGTCACCCTTAGGCTTATGCTTGGGCACCCCTAGGCTTAGGCTATCGTACCCCTAGGCTTAGGCTAGGGCACCCCTAGGCTTAGGCTAAGGCTAGGGCTCCCCTAGCCTAAGGCTAGAGCACCCCTGGGCTTAGGCTTGGGCACCCCTAGGCTTTGGCTAGGGCACACCTAGGCTTAAGCTAAGGCTAGGGCTCCCCTAGCCTAAGGCTAAGGCACCTCTAGGCTTAGGCTAGGGCACCCCTAGGCTTAGGCTAGGGCACCCCTAGGCTTAGGCTAAGGCTAGGGCTCCCCTAGCCTAAGGCTAGGGCACCCCTTGGCTTAGGCTAGGGCAAACCTAGGCTTAGACTAGGGCACCCCTAGGCTTAAGCTAAGGCTAGGGCTCCCCTAGCCTAAGGCTAAGGCACCCCTAGGCTTAGGCTAGGGCACCCCTAGGCTTAGGCTAGGGCACCCCTAGGCTTAGGCTAAGGCTAGGGCTCCCCTAGCCTAAGGCTAGGGCACCCCTTGGCTTAGGCTAGGGCAACCCTAGGCTTAGACTAGGGCACCCCTAGGCTTAAGCTAAGGCTAGGGTTTCCCTAGCCTAAGGCTAGGGAACGCCTAGGCTTAGGCTAGGGTACCCCTAGGCTTAGGCTAGGGCACCCCTAGGCTTAGGCTAGGGTACAACTAGGCTTAGGCTATGGGCCCCTAGGATTAGGCTAGGGCACCCCTAGAATTAGCCTAAGGCTAGGGATCCCATAGCCTAAGGTTAGGGCACCACTAGGCTTAGGCTAGGGCACCCCTAGGCTTAGGCTAGGGAACCCCTAGGCTTAGGATAGGGAACCCCTAGCTTAGGCTAAGGCTAGGGCTCCCCTAGGCTTAGGCTAGGGCACCCCTAGGCTTAGGCTAAGGCTAGGGCTCCCCTAGCCTAAGGCTAGGGCACCCCTAATCTTAGGCTAGGGCACCCCTAGGCTTAGGCTAGGGCACACCTAAGCTTAGGCTAGGGCACCCCAAGAATTAGACTAGGGCACCCCTAGATTTAGCCTAAGGCTAGGGATCCCCTAGCCTATGGTTAGGGCACCACTAAGCTTAGGCTAGGGCACCCCTAGGCTTAGGATAGGGCACCCCTAGGCTTAGGCTAGGGCACCCCTACGCTTAGGCTAAGGCTAGGGCTTCCCTAGCTTACGGCTAGGGCACCCCTAGGGTTAGGCTAGGGCACTCCTAGGCTTAGGCTTGGGCACCCCTGGGTTTTGGCTAAGGCTAGGGCTCCCCTAGCCTAAGGCTAAGGCACCCCTAGGCTTAGGCTAGGGCACCCCTAGGCTTACGATAGGGCATCCCTAGGCTTAGGTTATGGCTAGAACTCCCCTATCTTAAGGCTTGGGCACCCCTAGGCTTAGGCTAGGGCACCGTAGGCTTAGGCTAGGGCAACACTAGTCTTAGGCTTAGGGTAGGGCTCCCCGATCCTAAGGCTAGGACGCCCGTACGCTTAGGCTTGGGCACCCATAGGCTTAGGCTATGGCATCCCAAGGCTTAGGCTAGGGCACCCCAGGCTTAGGCTAAGGCTAGGGCTGCCCTAGCCTAAGTCTAAGGCACCCCTAGGCTTAGGCTAGGGCACCCCTAGGCTTAGGCTAGGGCACCCCTAGGCTTAAGCTAAGGCTAGGGCTCCCCTAGCCTAAGGCTAGGGCACCCCTAGGCTTAGGCTGGGGCACCCCTAGGCTTAGGGTAAGGCTAGGGTTACCCTAGCCTAAGGCTAAGGCACCCTTAGGCTTAGGCTAGGGCACCCCTAGGCTTAGGCTAGGGCACCCCTAGGCTTAGGCTAGGATACACCTAGGCTTAGGCTAGGGCACCCATAGGATTAGGCTAGGGTACCCCTAAGCTTAGGCTAGGGCACCCCTAGGCTTAGGCTTGGGCACCCCTAGGCTTAAGCTAAGGCTAGGGCTCACCTAGCCTAAGGCTAGGGCACCCCTAGGCTTAGGCTAGGGTACACCTAGGCTTAGGCTAGGGCACCACTAGTCTTAGGCTAGGGCACCCCTAGGCTTAGGCTAAGTCTAGGGCTCCCCTCGACTAAGTCTAGGGCACCCCTAGGCTTAGGCTATGGCACCCCTAGGCTTAGGCTAGGGCATCCCTTGGCTTAGGCTAGGGCACCCCTACGCTTAGGCTAGGGCACCCCTAGACTTAGGCTAGGGCACCCCTAGGCTTAGGACAGGGCACCCCTAGGCTTAGGCTAGGGCACCGCTAGGCTTAGGCTAGGGCACCCCTAGGCTTAAGCTAAGGCTAGGGCTCCCCTAGCCTAAGGCTAGGGCACCCCTAGGCTTAGGCTAGGGCACCCCTAGTCTTAGGCTAAGGCTAGGGTTACCCTAGCCTAAGGCTAAGGCACCCCTAGGCTTTGGCTAGGGCACCCCTAGTCTTAGGCTAGGGCACCCCTTGGCTTAGGCTAGGATACATATAGGCTTAGGCTAGGGCACCCCTAGGCTTAGGCTAGGGCACCCCTAGTCTTAGGCTAGGGCACCCCTAGGCTTAGGCTAGGATACACCTAGGCTTAGGCTAGGGCACTACTATGCTTAGGCTAAGTCTAGGGCTCCCCTAGACTAAGTCTAGGGCACCCCTAGGCTTAGGCTAGGGCACCCCTAGGCTTAGGATAGGGCACCCCTAGGCTTAGGCTAGGGCACCCCTAGGCTTAGGCTAAGTCTAGGGCTCCCCTAGACTAAGTCTAGGGCACCCCTAGGCTTAGGCTAGGGCACCCTTAGGCTTAGGCTAGGGCACCCCTAGCTTAGGCTAAGGCTATGGCTCAACTAGCCTAAGGCTAGGGCACCCCTAGGCTCAGGCTAGGGCACCCCTAGGCTTAGGCTAGGGCACCCCTAGGCTTAGGTTAGGGCACCCCTAGGCTTAGGCTAGGGCACCCCTAGGCTTAGGCTAGGGCTAGGGCTCCCCTAGCCTAAGGCTAGGGCACCCCTTGGCTTAGGCTAGGGCAACCCTAGGCTTAGGCTAGGGCACCCCTAGGATTAAGCTAAGGCTAGGGCTCCCCTAGCCTAAGGCTAGGGCACCCCAAGGCTTAGGCTAGGGCACCCCTAGGCTTAGGCTTGGGAACCCCTAGGCTTAGGATAAGGCATAGGCTAGGGCACCTCTAGGCTTAGGCTAAGGCTGGGGCTCCCCTAGCCTAAGGCTACGGCACCCCTATGCATAGGCTAGGGCACCCCTAGGCTTAGGCTAGGGCACCCCAAGGCTTAGGTTAGAGCACACCTAGACTTAGGCTAGGGCACCCCTAGGATTAGGCTAAGGCTAGGGCTCCCCTAGCCTAAGGCGAGGGCACCCCTAGGCTTAGGCAGGGCACCCGTAGGCTTACTAGTGCACCCCTAGGCTTACTAGGGCACCCCTAGGCTTATGTTAGGGCACCCCTAGGCTTAGGCTAGGGCACCCCTAGGCATAGCCTTAAGCTAGGGCTCCCTTAGACTAAGGCTAGGGCACCCCTAGGCTTAGGCTAGGGCACCCCTAGGCTTAGGCTAGGGCACCCCTAGGCTTAGGGTAGGGCACCCCTAGGCTTAGGCTAAGGCTAGGGATCCCCTAGCCTAAGGCTAGGGCACCCCTAGGCTTAGGCTTAGGCTAGCGCTCCACTAGCCTAAGGCTAGGGCACCCTTAGGCTTATGCTTGAGCACCCCTAGGCTTAGGCTATGGTACCCCTAGGCTTAGGCTAGGGCACCCCTAGGCTTAGGCTAAGGCTAGGGCTCCCCTAGCCTAAGGCTAGGGCACCCCTAGGCTTAGGCTAGGGCACCCCTAGGCTTAGGCTAGGGCATCACTAGGCTTAGGCTAGCGCTCCACTAGCCTAAGGCTAGGGCACCCTTAGGCTTATGCTTGGGCACCCCTAGTCTTAGGCTATGGTACCCCTAGGCTTAGGCTAGGGCACCCCTAGGCTTAGGCTAAGGCT
The DNA here is from genome assembly GCF_050624435.1 of Tenrec ecaudatus. Classification (NCBI taxonomy): domain Eukaryota; kingdom Metazoa; phylum Chordata; class Mammalia; order Afrosoricida; family Tenrecidae; genus Tenrec; species Tenrec ecaudatus. The sequence continues at coordinate 500,127 of NW_027459356.1, forward strand.
AGGGCTCCCCTAGCCTAAGGCTAGAGCACCCCTGGGCTTAGGCTTGGGCACCCCTAGGCTTAGGCTAGGGCACCCCTAGGCTTAAGCTAAGGCTAGGGCTCCCCTAGCCTAAGGCTAAGGCACCCCTAGGCTTAGGCTAGGGCACCCCTAGGCTTAGGCTAGGGCACCCCTAGGCTTAGGCTAGGATACATATAGGCTTAGGCTAGGGCACCCCTAGGCTTAGGCTAGGGCACCCCTAGTCTTAGGCTAGGGCACCCCTAGGCTTAGGCTAGGATACACCTAGGCTTAGGCTAGGGCACCCCTAGGCTTAGGCTTGGGCACCCCTAGGCTTAAGCTAAGGCTAGGGCTCACATAGCCTTAGGCTAGGGCACCCCTAGGCTTAGGCTAGGGTACACCTAGGCTTAGGCTAGGGCACCACTAGTCTTAGGCTAGGGCACCCCTAGGCTTAGGCTAAGTCTAGGGCTCCCCTAGACTAAGTCTAGGGCACCCCTAGGCTTAGGCTAGGGCACCCTTAGGCTTAGGCTAGGGCACCCCTAGCTTAGGCTAAGGCTATGGCTCAACTAGCCTAAGGCTAGGGCACCCCTAGGCTCAGGCTAGGGCACCCCTAGGCTTAGGCTAGGGCACCCCTAGGCTTAGGTTAGGGCACCCCTAGGCTTAGGCTAGGGCACCCCTAGGCTTAGGCTAAGGCTAGGGCTCCCCTAGCCTAAGGCTAGGGCACCCCTTGGCTTAGGCTAGGGCAACCCTAGGCTTAGGCTAGGGCACCCCTAGGCTTAGGCTATGGCACCCCTAGGCTTAGGCTAGGGCATCCCTTGGCTTAGGCTAGGGCACCCCTACGCTTAGGCTAGGGCACCCCTAGACTTAGGCTAGGGCACCCCTAGGCTTAGGATAGGGCACCCCTAGGCTTAGGCTAGGGCACCGCTAGGCTTAGGCTAGGGCACCCCTAGGCTTAAGCTAAGGCTAGGGCTCCCCTAGCCTAAGGCTAGGGCACCCCTAGGCTTAGGCTATGGCATCCCTATTCTTAGGCTAAGGCTAGGGTTACCCTAGCCTAAGGCTAAGGCACCCCTAGGCTTTGGCTAGGGCACCCCTAGTCTTAGGCTAGGGCACCCCTTTGCTTAGGTTAGGATACATATAGGCTTAGGATAGGTCACCCCTAGGCTTAGGCTAGGGCACCCCTAGTCTTAGGCTAGGGCACCCCTAGGCTTAGGCTGGGATACACCTAGGCTTAGGCTAGGGCACCACTACGCTTAGGCTAAGTCTAGGGCTCCCCTAGACTAAGTCTAGGGCACCCCTAGGCTTAGGCTAGGGCACCCCTAGGCTTAGGATAGGGCACCCCTAGGCTTAGGATAGGGCACCCCTAGGCTTAGGCTAGGGCACCCCTAGGCTTAAGCTAAGGCTAGGGCTCCCCTAGCCTAAGGCTAGGGCACCCCTAGGCTTAGGCTGGGGCACCCCTAGGCTTAGGGTAAGGCTAGGGTTACCCTAGCCTAAGGCTAAGGCACCCTTAGGCTTAGGCTAGGGCACCCCTAGGCTTAGGCTAGGGCACCCCTAGGCTTAGGCTAGGATACACCTAGGCTTAGGCTAGGGCACCCATAGGATTAGGCTAGGGTACCCCTAAGCTTAGGCTAGGGCACCCCTAGGCTTAGGCTTGGGCACCCCTAGGCTTAAGCTAAGGCTAGGGCTCACCTAGCCTAAGGCTAGGGCACCCCTAGGCTTAGGCTAGGGTACACCTAGGCTTAGGCTAGGGCACCACTAGTCTTAGGCTAGGGCACCCCTAGGCTTAGGCTAAGTCTAGGGCTCCCCTCGACTAAGTCTAGGGCACCCCTAGGCTTAGGCTATGGCACCCCTAGGCTTAGGCTAGGGCATCCCTTGGCTTAGGCTAGGGCACCCCTACGCTTAGGCTAGGGCACCCCTAGACTTAGGCTAGGGCACCCCTAGGCTTAGGACAGGGCACCCCTAGGCTTAGGCTAGGGCACCGCTAGGCTTAGGCTAGGGCACCCCTAGGCTTAAGCTAAGGCTAGGGCTCCCCTAGCCTAAGGCTAGGGCACCCCTAGGCTTAGGCTAGGGCACCCCTAGTCTTAGGCTAAGGCTAGGGTTACCCTAGCCTAAGGCTAAGGCACCCCTAGGCTTTGGCTAGGGCACCCCTAGTCTTAGGCTAGGGCACCCCTTGGCTTAGGCTAGGATACATATAGGCTTAGGCTAGGGCACCCCTAGGCTTAGGCTAGGGCACCCCTAGTCTTAGGCTAGGGCACCCCTAGGCTTAGGCTAGGATACACCTAGGCTTAGGCTAGGGCACTACTATGCTTAGGCTAAGTCTAGGGCTCCCCTAGACTAAGTCTAGGGCACCCCTAGGCTTAGGCTAGGGCACCCCTAGGCTTAGGATAGGGCACCCCTAGGCTTAGGCTAGGGCACCCCTAGGCTTAGGCTAAGTCTAGGGCTCCCCTAGACTAAGTCTAGGGCACCCCTAGGCTTAGGCTAGGGCACCCTTAGGCTTAGGCTAGGGCACCCCTAGCTTAGGCTAAGGCTATGGCTCAACTAGCCTAAGGCTAGGGCACCCCTAGGCTCAGGCTAGGGCACCCCTAGGCTTAGGCTAGGGCACCCCTAGGCTTAGGTTAGGGCACCCCTAGGCTTAGGCTAGGGCACCCCTAGGCTTAGGCTAGGGCTAGGGCTCCCCTAGCCTAAGGCTAGGGCACCCCTTGGCTTAGGCTAGGGCAACCCTAGGCTTAGGCTAGGGCACCCCTAGGATTAAGCTAAGGCTAGGGCTCCCCTAGCCTAAGGCTAGGGCACCCCAAGGCTTAGGCTAGGGCACCCCTAGGCTTAGGCTTGGGAACCCCTAGGCTTAGGATAAGGCATAGGCTAGGGCACCTCTAGGCTTAGGCTAAGGCTGGGGCTCCCCTAGCCTAAGGCTACGGCACCCCTATGCATAGGCTAGGGCACCCCTAGGCTTAGGCTAGGGCACCCCAAGGCTTAGGTTAGAGCACACCTAGACTTAGGCTAGGGCACCCCTAGGATTAGGCTAAGGCTAGGGCTCCCCTAGCCTAAGGCGAGGGCACCCCTAGGCTTAGGCAGGGCACCCGTAGGCTTACTAGTGCACCCCTAGGCTTACTAGGGCACCCCTAGGCTTATGTTAGGGCACCCCTAGGCTTAGGCTAGGGCACCCCTAGGCATAGCCTTAAGCTAGGGCTCCCTTAGACTAAGGCTAGGGCACCCCTAGGCTTAGGCTAGGGCACCCCTAGGCTTAGGCTAGGGCACCCCTAGGCTTAGGGTAGGGCACCCCTAGGCTTAGGCTAAGGCTAGGGATCCCCTAGCCTAAGGCTAGGGCACCCCTAGGCTTAGGCTTAGGCTAGCGCTCCACTAGCCTAAGGCTAGGGCACCCTTAGGCTTATGCTTGAGCACCCCTAGGCTTAGGCTATGGTACCCCTAGGCTTAGGCTAGGGCACCCCTAGGCTTAGGCTAAGGCTAGGGCTCCCCTAGCCTAAGGCTAGGGCACCCCTAGGCTTAGGCTAGGGCACCCCTAGGCTTAGGCTAGGGCATCACTAGGCTTAGGCTAGCGCTCCACTAGCCTAAGGCTAGGGCACCCTTAGGCTTATGCTTGGGCACCCCTAGTCTTAGGCTATGGTACCCCTAGGCTTAGGCTAGGGCACCCCTAGGCTTAGGCTAAGGCTAGGGCTCCCCTAGCCTAAGGCTAGAGCACCCCTGGGCTTAGGCTTGGGCACCCCTAGGCTTAGGCTAGGGCACCCCTAGGCTTAAGCTAAGGCTAGGGCTCCCCTAGCCTAAGGCTAAGGCACCCCTAGGCTTAGGCTAGGGCACCCCTAGGCTTAGGCTAGGGCACCCCTAGGCTTAGGCTAGGATACATATAGGCTTAGGCTAGGGCACCCCTAGGCTTAGGCTAGGGCACCCCTAGTCTTAGGCTAGGGCACCCCTAGGCTTAGGCTAGGATACACCTAGGCTTAGGCTAGGGCACCCCTAGGCTTAGGCTTGGGCACCCCTAGGCTTAAGCTAAGGCTAGGGCTCACATAGCCTTAGGCTAGGGCACCCCTAGGCTTAGGCTAGGGTACACCTAGGCTTAGGCTAGGGCACCACTAGTCTTAGGCTAGGGCACCCCTAGGCTTAGGCTAAGTCTAGGGCTCCCCTAGACTAAGTCTAGGGCACCCCTAGGCTTAGGCTAGGGCACCCTTAGGCTTAGGCTAGGGCACCCCTAGCTTAGGCTAAGGCTATGGCTCAACTAGCCTAAGGCTAGGGCACCCCTAGGCTCAGGCTAGGGCACCCCTAGGCTTAGGCTAGGGCACCCCTAGGCTTAGGTTAGGGCACCCCTAGGCTTAGGCTAGGGCACCCCTAGGCTTAGGCTAAGGCTAGGGCTCCCCTAGCCTAAGGCTAGGGCACCCCTTGGCTTAGGCTAGGGCAACCCTAGGCTTAGGCTAGGGCACCCCTAGGCTTAGGCTATGGCACCCCTAGGCTTAGGCTAGGGCATCCCTTGGCTTAGGCTAGGGCACCCCTACGCTTAGGCTAGGGCACCCCTAGACTTAGGCTAGGGCACCCCTAGGCTTAGGATAGGGCACCCCTAGGCTTAGGCTAGGGCACCGCTAGGCTTAGGCTAGGGCACCCCTAGGCTTAAGCTAAGGCTAGGGCTCCCCTAGCCTAAGGCTAGGGCACCCCTAGGCTTAGGCTATGGCATCCCTATTCTTAGGCTAAGGCTAGGGTTACCCTAGCCTAAGGCTAAGGCACCCCTAGGCTTTGGCTAGGGCACCCCTAGTCTTAGGCTAGGGCACCCCTTTGCTTAGGTTAGGATACATATAGGCTTAGGATAGGTCACCCCTAGGCTTAGGCTAGGGCACCCCTAGTCTTAGGCTAGGGCACCCCTAGGCTTAGGCTGGGATACACCTAGGCTTAGGCTAGGGCACCACTACGCTTAGGCTAAGTCTAGGGCTCCCCTAGACTAAGTCTAGGGCACCCCTAGGCTTAGGCTAGGGCACCCCTAGGCTTAGGATAGGGCACCCCTAGGCTTAGGATAGGGCACCCCTAGGCTTAGGCTAGGGCACCCCTAGGCTTAGGCTAAGTCTAGGGCTCCCCTAGACTAAGTCTAGGGCACCGCTAGGCTTAGGCTAGGGCACCCTTAGGCTTAGGCTAGGGCACCCCTAGCTTAGGCTATGGTACCCCTAGGCTTAGGCTAGGGCACCCCTAGGCTTAGGCTAAGGCTAGGGCTCCCCTAGCCTAAGGCTAGAGCACCCCTGGGCTGAGGCTTGGGCACCCCTAGGCTTAGGCTAGGGCACCCCTAGGCTTAAGCTAAGGCTAGGGCTCCCCTAGCCTAAGGCTAAGGCACCCCTAGGCTTAGGCTAGGGCACCCCTAGGCTTAGGCTAGGGCACCCCTAGGCTTAGGCTAGGATACATATAGGCTTAGGCTAGGGCACCCCTAGGCTTAGGCTAGGGCACCCCTAGTCTTAGGCTAGGGCACCCCTAGGCTTAGGCTAGGATACACCTAGGCTTAGGCTAGGGCACCCCTAGGCTTAGGCTTGGGCACCCCTAGGCTTAAGCTAAGGCTAGGGCTCACATAGCCTTAGGCTAGGGCACCCCTAGGCTTAGGCTAGGGTACACCTAGGCTTAGGCTAGGGCACCACTAGTCTTAGGCTAGGGCACCCCTAGGCTTAGGCTAAGTCTAGGGCTCCCCTAGACTAAGTCTAGGGCACCCCTAGGCTTAGGCTAGGGCACCCTTAGGCTTAGGCTAGGGCACCCCTAGCTTAGGCTAAGGCTATGGCTCAACTAGCCTAAGGCTAGGGCACCCCTAGGCTCAGGCTAGGGCACCCCTAGGCTTAGGCTAGGGCACCCCTAGGCTTAGGTTAGGGCACCCCTAGGCTTAGGCTAGGGCACCCCTAGGCTTAGGCTAAGGCTAGGGCTCCCCTAGCCTAAGGCTAGGGCACCCCTTGGCTTAGGCTAGGGCAACCCTAGGCTTAGGCTAGGGCACCCCTAGGCTTAGGCTATGGCACCCCTAGGCTTAGGCTAGGGCATCCCTTGGCTTAGGCTAGGGCACCCCTACGCTTAGGCTAGGGCACCCCTAGACTTAGGCTAGGGCACCCCTAGGCTTAGGATAGGGCACCCCTAGGCTTAGGCTAGGGCACCGCTAGGCTTAGGCTAGGGCACCCCTAGGCTTAAGCTAAGGCTAGGGCTCCCCTAGCCTAAGGCTAGGGCACCCCTAGGCTTAGGCTATGGCATCCCTATTCTTAGGCTAAGGCTAGGGTTACCCTAGCCTAAGGCTAAGGCACCCCTAGGCTTTGGCTAGGGCACCCCTAGTCTTAGGCTAGGGCACCCCTTTGCTTAGGTTAGGATACATATAGGCTTAGGATAGGTCACCCCTAGGCTTAGGCTAGGGCACCCCTAGTCTTAGGCTAGGGCACCCCTAGGCTTAGGCTGGGATACACCTAGGCTTAGGCTAGGGCACCACTACGCTTAGGCTAAGTCTAGGGCTCCCCTAGACTAAGTCTAGGGCACCCCTAGGCTTAGGCTAGGGCACCCCTAGGCTTAGGATAGGGCACCCCTAGGCTTAGGATAGGGCACCCCTAGGCTTAGGCTAGGGCACCCCTAGGCTTAGGCTAAGTCTAGGGCTCCCCTAGACTAAGTCTAGGGCACCGCTAGGCTTAGGCTAGGGCACCCTTAGGCTTAGGCTAGGGCACCCCTAGCTTAGGCTAAGGCTATGGCTCAACTAGCCTAAGGCTAGGGCACCCCTAGGCTTAGGCTAGGGCACCCCTAGGCTTAGGCTAGGGCTAGGGCTCCCCTAGCCTAAGGCTAGGGCACCCCTTGGCTTAGGCTAGGGCATCCCTAGGCTTAGGCTAGGGCACCCCTAGGATTAAGCTAAGGCTAGGGCTCCCCTAGCCTAAGGCTAGGGCACCCCAAGGCTTAGGCTAGGGCACCCCTAGGCTTAGGCTTGGGAACCCCTAGGCTTAGGATAAGGCATAGGCTAGGGCACCTCTAGGCTTAGGCTAAGGCTGGGGCTCCCCTAGCCTAAGGCTACGGCACCCCTATGCATAGGCTAGGGCACCCCTAGGCTTAGGCTAGGGCACCCCAAGGCTTAGGTTAGAGCACACCTAGACTTAGGCTAGGGCACCCCTAGAATTAGGCTAAGGCTAGGGCTCCCCTAGCCTAAGGCGAGGGCACCCCTAGGCTTAGGCAGGGCACCCGTAGGCTTACTAGTGCACCCCTAGGCTTACTAGGGCACCCCTAGGCTTAGGATAGGGCACCCCTAGGCTTAGGCTAGGGCACCCCTAGGCATAGCCTTAAGCTAGGGCTCGCTTAGACTAAGGCTAGGGCACCCCTAGGCTTAGGCTAGGGCACCCTTAGGCTTAGGCTAGGGCACCCCTAGGCTTAGGCTAGGGCACCCCTAGGCTTAGGCTAGGGCATCACTAGGCTTAGGCTAGCGCTCCACTAGCCTAAGGCTAGGGCACCCTTAGGCTTATGCTTGGGCACCCCTAGTCTTAGGCTATGGTACCCCTAGGCTTAGGCTAGGGCACCCCTAGGCTTAGGCTAAGGCTAGGGCTCCCCAAGCCTAAGGCTAGAGCACCCCTGGGCTTCGGCTTGGGCACCCGTAGGCTTAGGCTAGGGCACCCCTAGGCTTAAGCTAAGGCTAGGGCTCCCCTAGCCTAAGGCTAAGGCACCCCTAGGCTTAGGCTAGGGCACCCCTAGGCTTAGGCTAGGGCACCCCTAGGCTTAGGCTAGGATACATATAGGCTTAGGCTAGGGCACCCCTAGGCTTAGGCTAGGGCACCCCTAGTCTTAGGCTAGGGCACCCCTAGGCTTAGGCTAGGATACACCTAGGCTTAGGCTAGGGCACCCCTAGGCTTAGGCTTGGGCACCCCTAGGCTTAAGCTAAGGCTAGGGCTCACATAGCCTTAGGCTAGGGCACCCCTAGGCTTAGGCTAGGGTACACCTAGGCTTAGGCTAGGGCACCACTAGTCTTAGGCTAGGGCACCCCTAGGCTTAGGCTAAGGCTAGGGCTCCCCTAGCCTAAGGCTAGGGCACCCCTTGGCTTAGGCTAGGGCAACCCTAGGCTTAGACTAGAGCACCCCTAGGCTTAAGCTAAGGCTAGGGCTCCCCTAGGCTATGGCTAAGACATCCCTAGGCTTAGGCTAGGGCACCCCTAGGCTTAGGCTAGGGCACCCTTAGGCTTAGGCTTGGGCACCCCTATGCTTAGGCTATGGCACCCCTAGGCTTAGGCTACTGCCCGGGCACCCCTAGGCTTAGGCTAAGGCACCACTAGGCTTAGGCTAAGGATAGGGATTCCCTAGCCTAAGGCTACGGCACCCGTAGGCTTTGGCTAGGGCACCCCTAGGCTTAGGCTAGGGCACCCCTAGGCTTAGGTTAGGGTACACCTAGGCTTAGGCTATGGGCCCCTAGGATTAGGCTAGGGCACCCCTAGAATTAGCCTAAGGCTAGGGATCCCATAGCCTAAGGTTAGGGCACCACTAGGCTTAGGCTTGGGCACCCCTAGGCTTAGGCTAGGGCACCCCTAGGCTTAGGCTAGGGCACCCCTAGTTTTAGGATAGGGAACCCCTAACTTAGGCTAAGGCTAGGGCTTCCCTAGCTTACGGCTAGGGCACCCCTACGGTTAGGCTAGGGCACTCCTAGGCTTAGGCTAGGGCAACACTAGTCTTAGGCTTAGGGTAGGGCTCCCCGATCCTAAGGCTAGGACGCCCGTACGCTTAGGCTTGGGCACCCCTAGGCTTAGGCTATGGCATCCCAAGGCTTAGGTTAGGGCACCCCAGGCTTAGGCTAAGGCTAGCGCTGCCCTAGCCTAAGGCTATGGCACCCCTAGGCTTAGGCTAGCACACCCCTAGGCTTAGGCTAGGGCACCCCTTGGCTTAGGCTAGGATACATATAGGCTTAGGCTAGGGCACCCCTAGGCTTAGGCTAGGGCACCCCTAGTCTTAGGCTAGGGCACCCCTAGGCTTAGGCTAGGATACACCTAGGCTTAGGCTAGGGCACTACTATGCTTAGGCTAAGTCTAGGGCTCCCCTAGACTAAGTCTAGGGCACCCCTAGGCTTAGGCTAGGGCACCCATAGGCTTAGGATAGGGCACCCCTAGGCTTAGGCTAGGGCACCCCTAGGCTTAGGCTAAGTCTAGGGCTCCCCTAGACTAAGTCTAGGGCACCCCTAGGCTTAGGCTAGGGCACCCTTAGGCTTAGGCTAGGGCACCCCTAGCTTAGGCTAAGGCTATGGCTCAACTAGCCTAAGGCTAGGGCACCCCTAGGCTCAGGCTAGGGCACCCCTAGGCTTAGGCTAGGGCACCCCTAGGCTTAGGTTAGGGCACCCCTAGGCTTAGGCTAGGGCACCCCTAGGCTTAGGCTAGGGCTAGGGCTCCCCTAGCCTAAGGCTAGGGCACCCCTTGGCTTAGGCTAGGGCAACCCTAGGCTTAGGCTAGGGCACCCCTAGGATTAAGCTAAGGCTAGGGCTCCCCTAGCCTAAGGCTAGGGCACCCCAAGGCTTAGGCTAGGGCACCCCTAGGCTTAGGCTTGGGAACCCCTAGGCTTAGGATAAGGCATAGGCTAGGGCACCTCTAGGCTTAGGCTAAGGCTGGGGCTCCCCTAGCCTAAGGCTACGGCACCCCTATGCATAGGCTAGGGCACCCCTAGGCTTAGGCTAGGGCACCCCAAGGCTTAGGTTAGAGCACACCTAGACTTAGGCTAGGGCACCCCTAGGATTAGGCTAAGGCTAGGGCTCCCCTAGCCTAAGGCGAGGGCACCCCTAGGCTTAGGCAGGGCACCCGTAGGCTTACTAGTGCACCCCTAGGCTTACTAAGGCACCCCTAGGCTTAGGTTAGGGCACCCCTAGGCTTAGGCTAGGGCACCCCTAGGCTTAGGTTAGGGCACCCCTAGGCTTAGGCTAGGGCACCCCTAGGCTTAGGCTAAGGCTAGGGCTCCCCTAGCCTAAGGCTAGGGCACCCCTTGGCTTAGGCTAGGGCAACCCTAGGCTTAGGCTAGGGCACCCCTAGGCTTAGGCTATGGCACCCCTAGGCTTAGGCTAGGGCATCCCTTGGCTTAGGCTAGGGCACCCCTACGCTTAGGCTAGGGCACCCCTAGACTTAGGCTAGGGCACCCCTAGGCTTAGGCTAGGGCACCCCTAGGCTTAGGCTAGGGCACCGCTAGGCTTAGGCTAGGGCACCCCTAGGCTTAAGCTAAGGCTAGGGCTCCCCTAGCCTAAGGCTAGGGCACCCCTAGGCTTAGGCTATGGCATCCCTATTCTTAGGCTAAGGCTAGGGTTACCCTAGCCTAAGGCTAAGGCACCCCTAGGCTTTGGCTAGGGCACCCCTAGTCTTAGGCTAGGGCACCCCTTTGCTTAGGTTAGGATACATATAGGCTTAGGATAGGTCACCCCTAGGCTTAGGCTAGGGCACCCCTAGTCTTAGGCTAGGGCACCCCTAGGCTTAGGCTAGGATACACCTAGGCTTAGGCTAGGGCACCACTACGCTTAGGCTAAGTCTAGGGCTCCCCTAGACTAAGTCTAGGGCACCCCTAGGCTTAGGCTAGGGCACCCCTAGGCTTAGGATAGGGCACCCCTAGGCTTAGGATAGGGCACCCCTAGGCTTAGGCTAGGGCACCCCTAGGCTTAGGCTAAGTCTAGGGCTCCCCTAGACTAAGTCTAGGGCACCCCTAGGCTTAGGCTAGGGCACCCTTAGGCTTAGGCTAGGGCAACCCCTAGCTTAGGCTAAGGCTATGGCTCAACTAGCCTAAGGCTAGGGCACCCCTAGGCTCAGGCTAGGGCACCCCTAGGCTTAGGCTAGGGCACCCCTAGGCTTAGGTTAGGGCACCCCTAGGCTTAGGCTAGGGCACCCCTAGGCTTAGGCTAGGGCTAGGGCTCCCCTAGCCTAAGGCTAGGGCACCCCTTGGCTTAGGCTAGGGCAACCCTAGGCTTAGGCTAGGGCACCCCTAGGATTAAGCTAAGGCTAGGGCTCCCCTAGCCTAAGGCTAGGGCACCCCAAGGCTTAGGCTAGGGCACCCCTAGGCTTAGGCTTGGGAACCCCTAGGCTTAGGATAAGGCATAGGCTAGGGCACCTCTAGGCTTAGGCTAAGGCTGGGGCTCCCCTAGCCTAAGGCTACGGCACCCCTATGCATAGGCTAGGGCACCCCTAGGCTTAGGCTAGGGCACCCCAAGGCTTAGGTTAGAGCACACCTAGACTTAGGCTAGGGCACCCCTAGAATTAGGCTAAGGCTAGGGCTCCCCTAGCCTAAGGCGAGGGCACCCCTAGGCTTAGGCAGGGCACCCGTAGGCTTACTAGTGCACCCCTAGGCTTACTAGGGCACCCCTAGGCTTAGGATAGGGCACCCCTAGGCTTAGGCTAGGGCACCCCTAGGCATAGCCTTAAGCTAGGGCTCCCTTAGACTAAGGCTATGGCACCCCTAGGCTTAGGCTAGGGCACCCCTAGGCTTAGGCTAGGGCACCCCTAGGCTTAGGCTAGGGCACCCCTAGGCTTAGGCTAGGGCATCACTAGGCTTAGGCTAGCGCTCCACTAGCCTAAGGCTAGGGCACCCTTAGGCTTATGCTTGGGCACCCCTAGTCTTAGGCTATGGTACCCCTAGGCTTAGGCTAGGGCACCCCTAGGCTTAGGCTAAGGCTAGGGCTCCCCAAGCCTAAGGCTAGAGCACCCCTGGGCTTAGGCTTGGGCACCCCTAGGCTTAGGCTAGGGCACCCCTAGGCTTAAGCTAAGGCTAGGGCTCCCCTAGCCTAAGGCTAAGGCACCCCTAGGCTTAGACTAGGGCACCCCTAGGCTTAGGCTAGGGCACCCCTAGGCTTAGGCTAGGATACATATAGGCTTAGGCTAGGGCACCCCTAGGCTTAGGCTAGGGCACCCCTAGTCTTAGGCTAGGGCACCCCTAGGCTTAGGCTAGGATACACCTAGGCTTAGGCTAGGGCACCCCTAGGCTTAGGCTTGGGCACCCCTAGGCTTAAGCTAAGGCTAGGGCTCACATAGCCTTAGGCTAGGGCACCCCTAGGCTTAGGCTAGGGTACACCTAGGCTTAGGCTAGGGCACCACTAGTCTTAGGCTAGGGCACCCCCAGGCTTAGGCTAAGTCTAGGGCTCCCCTAGACTAAGTCTAGGGCACCCCTAGGCTTAGGCTAGGGCACCCTTAGGCTTAGGCTAGGGCACCCCTAGCTTAGGCTAAGGCTATGGCTCAACTAGCCTAAGGCTAGGGCACCCCTAGGCTCAGGCTAGGGCACCCCTAGGCTTAGGCTAGGGCACCCCTAGGCTTAGGTTAGGGCACCCCTAGGCTTAGGCTAGGGCACCCCTAGGCTTAGGCTAAGGCTAGGGCTCCCCTAGCCTAAGGCTAGGGCACCCCTTGGCTTAGGCTAGGGCAACCCTAGGCTTAGGCTAGGGCACCCCTAGGCTTAAGCTAAGGCTAGGGCTCCCCTAGCCTAAGGCTAGGGCACCCCTAGGCTTAGGCTAGGGCACCCCTAGGCTTAGGCTTGGGCACCCCTAGGCTTAGGATAGGGCATAGGCTAGGGCACCTCTAGGCTTAGGCTAAGGCTGGGGATCCCCTAGCCTAAGATTACGGCACCCCTATGCATAGGCTAGGGCACCCCTAGGCTTAGGCTAGGGCACCCCAAGGCTTAGGTTAGAGCACACCTAGACTTAGGCTAGGGCACCCCTAGGATTAGGCTAAGGCTAGGGCTCCCCTAGCCTAAGGCGAGGGCACCCCTAGGCTTAGGCAGGGCACCCGTAGGCTTACTAGTGCACGCCTAGGCTTACTAGGGCACCCCTAGGCTTAGGTTAGGGCACCCCTAGGCTTAGGCTAGGGCACCCCTAGGCATAGGCTTAAGCTAGGGCTCCCTTAGACTAAGGCTAGGGCACCCCTAGGCTTAGGCTAGGGCACCCCTAGGCTTAGGCTAGGGCACCCCTAGGCTTAGGGTAGGGCACCCCTAGGCTTAGGCTAAGGCTAGGGCTCCCCTAGCCTAAGGCTAGGGCACCCCTAGGCTTAGGCTAGGGCACCCCTAGGCTTAGGCTAGGGCATCACTAGGCTTAGGCTTAGGCTAGCGCTCCACTAGCCTAAGGCTAGGGCACCCTTAGGCTTATGCTTGAGCACCCCTAGGCTTAGGCTATGGTAACCCTAGGCTTAGGCTAGGGCACCCCTAGGCTTAGGCTAAGGCTAGGGCTCCCCAAGCCTAAGGCTAGAGCACCCCTGGGCTTAGGCTTGGGCACCCCTAGGCTTAGGCTAGGGCACCCCTAGGCTTAAGCTAAGGCTAGGGCTCCCCTAGCCTAAGGCTAAGGCACCCCTAGGCTTAGGCTAGGGCACCCCTAGGCTTAGGCTAGGGCACCCCTAGGCTTAGGCTAGGATACATATAGGCTTAGGCTAGGGCACCCCTAGGCTTAGGCTAGGGCACCCCTAGTCTTAGGCTAGGGCACCCCTAGGCTTAGGCTAGGATACACCTAGGCTTAGGCTAGGGCACCCCTAGGCTTAGGCTTGGGCACCCCTAGGCTTAAGCTAAGGCTAGGGCTCACATAGCCTTAGGCTAGGGCACCCCTAGGCTTAGGCTAGGGTACACCTAGGCTTAGGCTAGGGCACCACTAGTCTTAGGCTAGGGCACCCCCAGGCTTAGGCTAAGTCTAGGGCTCCCCTAGGCTTAGGCTAGGGCACCCTTAGGCTTAGGCTAGGGCACCCCTAGCTTAGGCTAAGGCTATGGCTCAACTAGCCTAAGGCTAGGGCACCCCTAGGCTCAGGCTAGGGCACCCCTAGGCTTAGGCTAGGGCACCCCTAGGCTTAGGTTAGGGCACCCCTAGGCTTAGGCTAGGGCACCCCTAGGCTTAGGCTAAGGCTAGGGCTCCCCTAGCCTAAGGCTAGGGCACCCCTAGGCTTAGGCTAGGGCACCCCTAGGCTTAGGCTTGGGCACCCCTAGGCTTAGGATAGGGCATAGGCTAGGGCACCTCTAGGCTTAGGCTAAGGCTGGGGATCCCCTAGCCTAAGATTACGGCACCCCTATGCATAGGCTAGGGCACCCCTAGGCTTAGGCTAGGGCACCCCAAGGCTTAGGTTAGAGCACACCTAGACTTAGGCTAGGGCACCCCTAGGATTAGGCTAAGGCTAGGGCTCCCCTAGCCTAAGGCGAGGGCACCCCTAGGCTTAGGCAGGGCACCCGTAGGCTTACTAGTGCACGCCTAGGCTTACTAGGGCACCCCTAGGCTTAGGTTAGGGCACCCCTAGGCTTAGGCTAGGGCACCCCTAGGCATAGGCTTAAGCTAGGGCTCCCTTAGACTAAGGCTAGGGCACCCCTAGGCTTAGGCTAGGGCACCCCTAGGCTTAGGCTAGGGCACCCCTAGGCTTAGGGTAGGGCACCCCTAGGCTTAGGCTAAGGCTAGGGCTCCCCTAGCCTAAGGCTAGGGCACCCCTAGGCTTAGGCTAGGGCACCCCTAGGCTTAGGCTAGGGCATCACTAGGCTTAGGCTTAGGCTAGCGCTCCACTAGCCTAAGGCTAGGGCACCCTTAGGCTTATGCTTGAGCACCCCTAGGCTTAGGCTATGGTACCCCTAGGCTTAGGCTAGGGCACCCCTAGGCTTAGGCTAAGGCTAGGGCTTCCCTAGCCTAAGACTAGAGCACCCCTGGGCTTAGGCTTGGGCACCGCTAGGCTTAGGCTAGGGCACCCCTAGGCTTAAGCTAAGGCTAGTGCTCCCCTAGCCTAAGGCTAAGGCACCCCTAGGCTTAGGCTAGGGCACCCCTAGGCTTAGGCTAGGGCACCCCTAGGCTTAGGCTAAGGCTAGGGCTCCCCTAGCCTAAGGCTAGGGCACCCCTTGGCTTAGGCTAGGGCAACCCTAGGCTTAGACTAGAGCACCCCTAGGCTTAAGCTAAGGCTAGGGCTCCCCTAGGCTATGGCTAAGACATCCCTAGGCTTAGGTTAGGGCACCCCTAGGCTTAGGCTAGGGCACCCTTAGGCTTAGGCTTGGGCACCCCTATGCTTAGGCTATGGCACCCCTAGGCTTAGGCTACTGCCCGGGCACCCCTAGGCTTAGGCTAAGGCACCACTAGGCTTAGGCTAAGGATAGGGATTCCCTAGCCTAAGGCTACGGCACCCGTAGGCTTCGGCTAGGGCACCCCTAGGCTTAGGCTAGGGCACCCCTAGGCTTAGGTTAGGGTACACCTAGGCTTAGGCTATGGGCCCCTAGGATTAGGCTAGGGCACCCCTAGAATTAGCCTAAGGCTAGGGATCCCATAGCCTAAGGTTAGGGCACCACTAGGCTTAGGCTTGGGCACCCCTAGGCTTAGGCTAGGGCACCCCTAGGCTTAGGCTAGGGCACCCCTAGGTTTAGGATAGGGAACCCCTAACTTAGGCTAAGGCTAGGGCTTCCCTAGCTTACGGCTAGGGCACCCCTACGGTTAGGCTAGGGCACTCCTAGGCTTAGGCTAGGGCAACACTAGTCTTAGGCTTAGGGTAGGGCTCCCCGATCCTAAGGCTAGGACGCCCGTACGCTTAGGCTTGGGCACCCCTAGGCTTAGGCTATGGCATCCCAAGGCTTAGGTTAGGGCACCCCAGGCTTAGGCTAAGGCTAGCGCTGCCCTAGCCTAAGGCTATGGCACCCCTAGGCTTAGGCTAGCACACCCCTAGGCTTAGGCTAGGGCACCCCTAGGCTTAAGATAAGGCTAGGGCTCCCCTAGCCTAAGGCTAGGGCACCCCTAGGCTTAGGCTAGGGCACCGCTAGGCTTAGGCTAGGGCACCCCTAGGCTTAAGCTAAGGCTAGGGCTCCCCTAGCCTAAGGCTAGGGCACCCCTAGGCTTAGGCTAGGGCACCCCTAGGCTTAGGCTAAGGCTAGGGTTACCCTAGCCTAAGGCTAAGGAACCCCTAGGCTTAGGCTAGGGCACCCCGAGGCTTAGGCTAAGGCTAGGGCTTCCTTAGCCTAAGACTAGAGCACCCCTGGGCTTAGGCTTGGGCACCGCTAGGCTTAGGCTAGGGCACCCCTAGGCTTAAGCTAAGGCTAGTGCTCCCCTAGCCTAAGGCTAAGGCACCCCTAGGCTTAGGCTAGGGCACCCCTACACTTAGGCTAGGGCACCCCTAGACTTAGGCTAGGGCACCCCTAGGCTTACTAGGGCACCCCTAGGATTAGTCTAGGGCGCCCCTAGGCTTAGGCAGGGCACCCGTAGGCATACTAGGGCAACCCATAGGCTTACTAGAGCACCCCTAGGCTGAGGCTAGGCCACCCCTAGGCTTAGGCTAAGGCTAAGCGTCCCCTAGCCTAAGGCTAGGGAACCCCTAGGCTTAGGCTAGGGCACCCGTAGGCTTAGGCTAAGGCTAGGGCTCCCCTAGCCTAAGGTTAGGGCACCCCTTGGCTTAGGCTAGGGCAACCCTAGGCTTAGGCTAGGGCACCCCTAGGCTTAAGCTAAGGCTAGGGCTCCCCTAACCTAAGGCTAGGGCACCCCTATGCTTAGGCTAGGGCACCCCTAGGCTTAGGCTAGGGTACACCTAGGCTTAGGCTAGGGCACCACTAGTCTTAGGCTAGGGCACCCCTAGGCTTAGGCTAAGTCTAGGGCTCCCCTAGACTAAGTCTTGGGCACCCCTAGGCTTAGGCTATGGCACCTCTAGGCTTAGGCTAGGGCACCCCTTGTCTTAGGGTAGGGCACCCCTACGCTTAGGCTAGGGCACCCCTAGACTTAGGCTAGGGCACCCCTAGGCTTAGGATGGGCACCCCTAGGCTTAGGCTAGGGCACCCGTCGGCTTAGGCTAAGACTAGGACTCCCCTAGCCTAAGGCTAGGGCACCCCTAGGCTTAGGCAAGGGCACACCAAGGCTTTGGCTAAGTCTAGGGCACCCCTAGGGTTAGGCAAGGGCAATCTCAGGCTAAGGCTTGGGCACCCCTAGGCTTAGGCTAAGGCTAGGGCTCCCCTAGCCTAAGGCGTGGGCACCCCAAGGCTTATGCTAGGGCACCCCTAGGCTTTGGCTAGGGCACCCCTAGGCTTAGGGTAGGCCCCCTCGGCTTAGGCTAAGGCTAGGACTCCCCTAGCCTAAGGCTAGGGCACCCCTAGGCTTAGGCAAGGGCACCCCTAGGCTTTGGCTAGGGCACCCCTAGGCTTAGGCTAGGTCACCCCTAGGCTTAGGCTAGGGCACCCCTAGCTTAGGCTAAGGCTATGGCTCAACTAGCCTAAGGCTAGGGCACCCCTAGGCTTCGGCTAGGGCACCCCTAGGCTTAGGCTAGGGCACCCCTAGGCTTAGGTTAGGGCACCCCTCTGCTTAGGCTAGGGCACCCCTAGGCTTAGGCTAAGGCTAGGGCTCCCCTAGCCTAAGGCTAGGGCACCCCTTGGCTTAGGCTAGGGCAACCCTAAGCTTAGGCTAGGGCACCCCTAGACTTAGGCTAGGGCACCCCTAGGCTTAGGATAGGGCACCCCTAGGCTTAGGCTAGGGCACCCGTCGGCTTAGGCTAAGACTAGGACTCCCCTAGCCTAAGGCTAGGGCACCCCTAGGCTTAGGCAAGGGCACACCTAGGCTTTGGCTAAGTCTAGGGCACCCGTAGGGTTAGGCAAGGGCACTCTCAGGCTTAGGCTTGGGCACCCCTAGGTTTAGGCTAAGGCTAGGGCTCCCCTAGCCTAAGGTGAGGGCACCCCAAGACTTAGGCTAGGGCACCCCTAGGCTTATGCTATGGCACCCCTAGGCTTAGGGTAGGGCACCCATCGGCTTAGGCTAAGGCTAGGACTCCCCTAGCCTAAGGCTAGGGCACCCCTAGGCTTAGGCAAGGGCACACCTAGGGTTTGGCTAGGGCACCCCTAGGCTTAGGCTAGGTCACCCCTAGGCTTAGGCTAGGGCACCCCTAGGCTTAGGCTAGGGCACCCCTAGCTTAGGCTAAGCCTATGGCTCAACTAGCCTAAGGCTAGGGCACCCCTAGGCTTAGGCTAGGGCACCCCTAGGCTTAGGCTAGGGCACCCCTAGGCTTAGGTTAGGGCACCCCTAGGCTTAGGCTAGGACACCCCTAGGCTTAGGCTAAGGCTAGGGCTCCCCAAGCCTAAGGCTAGGGCACCCCTTGGCTTAGGCTAGGGCAACCCTAGGCTTAGGCTAGGGCACCCCTAGGCTTAGGCTAGGGCACCCCTAGGTTTAGGATAGGGCAACCCTAGACTTAGGATAGGGCACCTCTAGGCTTAGGCTAAGGCTGGGGCTCCCCTAGCCTAAGGCTACGGCACCCCTATGCATACGCTAGGGCACCCCTAGGCTTAGGCTAGGGCACCCCAAGGCTTAGGTTAGAGCACACCTAGGCTTAGGCTAGGTCACCCCTAGGATTAGGCTAAGGCTAGGGCTCCCCTAGCCTAAGGCGAGGGCACCCCTAGGCTTAGGCAGGGCACCCGTAGGCTTACTAGTGCACCCGTAGGCTTACTAGGGCACCCCTAGGCTTAGGTTAGGGCACCCCTAGGCTTAGGCTAGGGCACCCCTAGGCATAGGCTAAGCCTAGGGCTCCCCTAGACTAAGGCTAGGGCACCCCTAGGCTTAGGCTAGGGCACCCCTAGGCTTAGGGTAGGGCACCCCTAGGCTTAGGCTAAGGCTAGGGCTCCCCTAGCCTAAGGCTAGGGCACCCCTAGGCTTAGGCTAGGGCACCCCTAGGCTTAGGCTAGGGCATCACTAGGCTTAGGCTTAGGCTAGCGCTCCACTAGCCTAAGGCTAGGGCACCCTTAGGCTTATGCTTGGGCACCCCTAGGCTTAGGCTATGGTACCCCTAGGCTTAGGCTAGGTCAACCCTAGGCTTAGGCTAAGGCTAGGGCTCCCCTAGCCTAAGGCTAGAGCACCCCTGTGCTTAGGCTTGGGCACCCCTAGGCTTAGGCTAGGGCACCCCTAGGCTTAAGCTAACGCTAGGGCTCCCCTAGACTAAGGCTAAGGCACCCCTAGGCTTAGGCTAGGGCACCCCTAGGCTTAGGCTAGGTCACCCCTAGGCTTAGGCTAAGGCTAGGGCTCCCCTAGCCTAAGGCTAGGGCACCCCTTGGCTTAGGCTAGGGCAACCCTAGGCTTAGACTAGGGCACCCCTAGGCTTAAGCTAAGGCTACGGCTCCCCTAGCCTAAGGCTAAGGCACCCCTAGGCTTAGGCTAGGGCACCCCTAGGCTTAGGCTAGGGCACCCCTAGGCTTAGGCTAAGGCTAGGGCTCCCCTAGCCTAAGGCTAGGGCACCCCTTGGCTTAGGCTAGGGCAAACCTAGGCTTAGACTAGGGCACCCCTAGGCTTAAGCTAAGGCTAGGGCTCCCCTAGCCTAAGGCTAGGGCACCCCTAGGCTTAGGCTAGGGTACCCCTAGGCTTAGGCTAGGCCACCCCTAGGCTGAAGCTAAGGCTAGGGTTTCCCTAGCCTAAGGCTAGGGAACGCCTAGGCTTAGGCTAGGGCACCCCTAGGCTTAGGCTTAGGCTAGGGCTCCCCTATGCTTAGGCTATGGCACCCCTAGGCTTAGGCTAGTGCCAGGGCACCCCTTGGCTTAGGCTAGGGCACCACTAGGCTTAGGCTAAGGATAGGGATTCCCTATCCTAAGGCTACGGCACCCGTAGGCTTCGGCTAGGGCACCCCTAGGCTTAGGCTAGGGCACCCCTAGGCTTAGGCTAGGGTACACCTAGGCTTAGGCTATGGGCCCCTAGGATTAGGCTAGGGCACCCCTAGAATTAGCCTAAGGCTAGGGATCCCATAGCCTAAGGTTAGGGCACCACTAGGCTTAGGCTAGGGCACCCCTAGGCTTAGGCTAGGGCACCCCTAGGCTTAGGCTAGGGCACCCCAAAGCTTAGGCTAAGGCTAGGGCTCCCCTAGCCAAGGCTATGGCACCCCTAAGCTTAGGCTAGGGCACCCCTAGGCTTAGGCTAGGGCACCCCTAGGCTTAGGTTAAGGCTAGGGCTCCCATATCCTAAGGCTAGGGCACCCCTAGTCTTAGGCTAGGGCACCACAAGGCTTAGGCCAGGGCACCCCTAGGATTAAGCCAGGGCACCCCTAGGCTTAGGCTAAGGCACGACTTGGCTTAGCCTAAGGCTAGGGCTCCCCTAGCCTAATACTAGGGCACCTCTAGGCTTAGGCTAGCATACACCTAGGCTTAGGCTAGGGCACCCCTAGACTTAGGATAGGGCACTCCTAGGCTTAGGCTAGGGCACCCCTAGACTTAGGCTAGGGCACGACTAGGCTTAGCATAAGGCTAGGCCTCCCTTGGCCTAATGCTAGGGCACCCCTAGGCTTAGGCTAGGGCAACCCTAGGCTTAGGCTAGGGCACCCCTAGGCTTAGGTAGGGCACGACTAGGCTTAGCATAAGGCTAGGGCTCCCCTAGCCTAATGCTAGGGCACCTCTAGGCTTAGGCTAGGGCACCCCTAGGCTTAGGCTAGGTCAACCCTAGGCTTAGGCTAGGGAACGCCTAGCTTTGTCTAAGGTTTTGGCTCCCCTAGCCTATGGCTAGGGCACCCCTACGTTTAGGCTACGGCACCCCTAGGCTTAGGCTAAGGCTAGGGCTCCCCTAGCCTAAGGCTAGGGCACCCCTAGGATTAGGCTAGGGCACCACTACGCTTAGGCTAGGACACCCCAAGGATATGGCTAGGACACCCCTAGGCTTAGGCTAAGGCTGGGGCTCCCCTAGCCTAAGGCTTGGGCACCCCTGCCTTAGGCAGGGCACCTTTAGGCTTACTAGGGCACCCCTAGGCTTACTAGGGCACCCCTAGGATTAGTCTAGGGCACCCCTAGGCTTCGGCAGGGCACCCGTAGGCATACTAGGGCACCCCTAGGCTTACTAGAGCACCCCTAGGCTGAGGCTAGGCCACCCCTAGGCTTAGGCTAAGGCTAAGCGTCCCCTAGCCTAAGGTTAGGGAACCCCTAGGCTTAGGCTAGGGCACCCGTAGGCTTAGGCTAAGGCTAGGGCTCCCCTAGCCTAAGGCTAGGGCACCCCTTGGCTTAGGCTAGGGCAAACCTAGGCTTAGGCTAGGGCACCCCTAGGCTTAAGCTAAGGCTAGGGCTCCCCTAACCTAAGGCTTGGGCACCCCTAAGCTTGGGCTATGGCACCCCTAGGCTTAGGCTAGTGCACTCCTATGCTTAGGCTAACGCTAGGGCTCCCCTAGCCTAAGGCTAGAGCAACCCTAGGCTTAGGCTAGGGCACCCCAAGGCTTAAGCTAAGGCTAGGGCTCCCCTAGCCTAAGGCTAGGGCACCCCGAGGCATATGCAGGGCACCCGTAGGCTTACTAGGGCACCCCTAGGCTTACTAGGGCACCCCTAGGCTTAGGCTAGAGCACCCCTAGGCTTAGGCTAGGGCACCCCTAGGCATAGGCTAAGGCTAGGGCTCCCCTAGCCTAAAGCTAGGGCACCCCTAGGCTTAGGGTAGGGCACCCCTAGGCTTAGGCTAGGGCACCCCTAGGCTTAGGCTAAGGCTAGGGCTCCCCTAGCTTAAGGCTAGCGCACACCTAGGCTTAGGCTAGGGCACCCCTAGGCTTAGGCTAGGGCACCACTAGGCTTAGGCTTAGGCTAGCGCTCCCCTAGCCTAAGGTTAGGGCACCCTTAGGCTTAGGCTTGGACACCCCTAGGCTTACGTTATGGTACCCCTAGACTTAGGCTAGGGCACCCCTAGGCTTAGGCTAAGGCTAAGGCTCCGCTAGCCTAAGGCTAGGTTACCCCTAGGCTTAGGCTTGGGCACCCCTATGCTTAGGTTAGGGCACCCCTAGGCTTAAGCTAAGGCTAGGGCTCCCCTATCCTAAGGCTAAGGCACCACTAGGCTTAGGCTAGGGCACCCCTAGTCTTAGGTTAGGGCACCCCTAGGCTTAGGCTAAGACTAGGGCTCCCCTAGCCTAAGGCTAGGGCAACCCTAGGCTTAGGCTAGGGCACACCAAGGGTTAGGCTAGGGCACACATAGGCTTAGGCTAAGGCTAGGGCTCCCCTAGCCAAGGCTAGGGCACCCCTAGGCTTAGGATAGGGCACCCCTAGGCTTAGGCTAAGGCACGACTTGGCTTAGAATAGGGGACCCCTATGCTTAGGCTAGGGCACCCCTAGGTTTAGGCTAAGGCTAGGGCTCCCCTAGCCTAAGCCTTGGGCACCTCTAGGCTTAGGCTAGGGTACCCCAAGGCTTAGGCTAGGGCACCCGTAGGCTTAGGCTAGGGCACCCCTAGGCTTAGGCTAGGGCACCCCTAAGCTTAGGCTAAGACTAGGGCTCCCCTAGCCTAAGGCTAGGGCACCCCTAAGCTTAGGCTAGGGCACCCCAAGGCTTAGGCTAGGGCACCCCTAGGCTTAGGCTAGGGCACCCCTAGGCTTAGGCTAAGGCTAGGGTTCCCATAGCCTAAGGCTAGTGCACCCCTAGGCTTAGGCTAGGGCACCCCTAGGCTTAGTCTAGGGCACCCCAAGGCTTACGCTAAGGCTAGGGCACCCCTTGGCTTAGGCTAGGGCACCCCTAGGCTTAGGCTAAGGCTAGGGCTCCCCTAGCCTAAGGCTAGGGCACCCCTAGCCTAAGGCTAGGGCACCCCTAGGCTTAGGATTGGGCACCCCTAGGCTTAGGCCAGGGCACCCCTAGGCTTAGGCCAGGGCACCCCTAGGCTAAGGATAAGGCTAGGGCTCCCCTACACTAAAGCTAGGGCACCCCTAGACTTAGGCTAGGGCACCCCTAGGCTAAGGCTAAGGCTAGGGTACCCCTAGACTTAGGGTAGGGCACCCCTAGACTTAGGCTAGGGCACCCCTAGACTTAGGATAGGGCACCCCTAGGCTTAGGCTAGGCCACCCCTAGACTTAGGTTAGGGCATGACTAGGCTTAGCATAAGGCTAGGTCTCCCCTAGCCTAATGCTAGGGCACCCCTAGGCTTAGGCTAGGGCAAGCCTAGGCTTAGGCTAGGGCACCCCTAGGCTTAGGGAGGGCATGACTAGGCTTAGCATAAGGCTAGGGCTCCCCTAGCCTAATGCTAGGGCACCCCTAGGCTTAGGCTAGGGCACCCCTAGGCTTAGGCTAGGGCAAACCTAGGCTTAGGCTAGGGCACCCCTAGCTTAGTCTAAGGCTATGGCTCCCCTAGCCTATGGCTAGGGCCCCCCTAGGTTTAGGCTACGGCAACCCTAGGCTTAGGCTAAGGCCAGGGCTCCCCTAGCCTAAAGCTAAGGCACCCCTAGGCTTAGGCTAGGGCACCCCTAGGCTTAGGCTAGGGCACCCCTAGGCTTAGGCTAAGGCTAGGGCTCCCCTAGCTTAAGGCTAGGGCACACCGAGGCTTAGACTAGGGCACCCCTAGGCTTAGGCTAGGGCACCACTAGGCTTAGGCTTAGGCTAGCGCTCCCCTAGCCTAAGGTTAGGGCACCCTTAGGCTTAGGCTTGGGCAGCCCTAGGCTTACGTTATGGTACCCCTAGGCTTAGGCTAGGGAACCCCTAGGCTTAGGCTAAGGCTAGGGCTCCCCTATCCTAAGGCTAAGGCACCACTAGGCTTAGGCTAGGGCACCCCTAGTCTTAGGGTAGGGCACCCCTAGGCTTAGGCTATGACTAGGGCTCCCCTAGCCTAAGGCTAGGGCACCCCTAGGCTTAGGCTAGGGCACACCAAGGCTTAGGCTAGGGCACCCCTAGGCTTAGGCTAAGGATAGGGCTCCCCTAGCCAAGGCTATGGCACCCCTAAGCTTAGGCTAGGGCAACCCTAGGCTTAGGTTAAGGCTAGGGCTCCCATATCCTAAGGCTAGGGCACCCCTAGGCTTAGGCTAGGGCACCGCAAGGCTTAGGCCAGGGCACCTCTAGACTTAGGCTAGGGCACCACTAGGCTTAGGCTAGGGCACGCCTAGACTTTGGATAGGGCACCCCTAGGCTTAGGCTAGGGCACCCCTAGGCTTAGGCTAGGGCACGACTAGGCTTAGCATAAGGCTAGGGATCCCCTAGCATAATGCTAGGGCACCCCTAGGCTTAGGATAGGGCACCCCTAGGCTTAGGCTAGGGCACCCCTAGGCTTAGGCTAGGGCACCCCTAGCTTAGGCTAAGGCTATGGCTCAACTAGCCTAAGGCTAGGGCACCCCTAGGCTTAGGCTAGGGCACCCCTAGTCTTAGGCTAGGGCACCCCTAGGCTTAGGTTAGGGCACCCCTAGGCTTAGTCTAGGGCACCCCTAGGCTTAGGCTAAGGCTAGGGCTCCCCTAGCCTAAGGCTAGGGCACCCCTTGGCTTAGGCTAGGGCAACCCTAGGCTTAGGCTAGGGCACCCCTAGGCTTAAGCTTAGGCTAGGGCTCCCCTAGCCTAAGGCTAGGGCACCCCTAGGCATAGGCTAGGGCACCCCTAGGCTTAGGCTAGGGCACCCCTAGGCTTAGGATAGGGCAACCCTAGACTTAGGCTAGGGCACCTCTAGGCTTAGGCTAAGGCTGGGGCTCCCCTAGCCTAAGGCTACGGCACCCCTATGCATAGGCTAGTGCCCCCCTAGACTTAAGCTAGGGCACCATTAGGATTAGGCTAAGGCTAGGGCTCCCTTAGCCTAAGGCGAGGGCACCCCCTAGGCTTAGGCAGGGCACCCGTAGGCTTACTAGTGCACCCCTAGGCTTACTAGGGCACCCCTAGGCTTAGGTTAGGGCACCCCTAGGCTTAGGCTAGGGCACCCCTAGGCATAGGCTAAGGCTAGGGCTCCCCTAGACTAAGGCTAGGGCACCCCTAGGCTTAGGCTAGGGCACCCCTAGGCTTAGGGTAGGGCACCCCTAGGCTTAGGCTAAGGCTAGGGCTCCCCTAGCCTAAGGCTAGGGCACCCCTAGGCTTAGACTAGGGCACCCCTAGGCTTAGGCTAGGGCATCACTAGGCTTAGGCTAAGGCTAGGGCTCCCCTAGCCTAAGGCTAGGGCACCCCTTGGCTTAGGCTAGGGCAACCCTAGGCTTAGACTAGGGCACCCCTATGCTTAAGCTAAGGCTAGCGCTCCACTAGCCTAAGGCTAGGGCACCCTTAGGCTTATGCTTGGGCACCCCTAGTCTTAGTTTATGGTACCCCTAGGCTTAGGCTAGGGCACCCCTAGGCTTAGGCAAAGGCTAGGGCTCCCCTAGCCTAAGACAAGAGCACCCGGGGCTTAGGCTTGGGCACCCCTAGGCTTAGGCTAGGGCACCCCTAGGCTTAAGCTAAGGCTAGGGCTCCCCTAGCCTAAGGCTAAGGCACCCCAAGGCTTAGGCTAGGGCACCCCTAGGCTTAGGCTAGGGCACCCCTAGGCTTAGGCTAAGGCTAGGGCTCCCCTAGCCTAAGGCTAGGGCACCCCTTGGCTTAGGCTAGGGCAACCCTAGGCTTAGACTAGGGCACCCCTATGCTTAAGCTAAGGCTAGGGCTCCCCTAGCCTAAGGCTAAGGCACCCCTAGGCTTAGGCTAGGGCACCCCTAGGCTTAGGCTAGGGCACCCCTAGGCTTAGGCTAGGGCACCCCTAGGCTTAGGCTAAGGCTAGGGCTCCCCTTGCCTAAGGCTAGGGCACCCCTTGGCTTAGGCTAGGGCACCCCTAGGCTTAGGCTTAGGCTAGGGCTCCCCTAGCCTAAGGCTAGGGCACCCTTAGGCTTAGGCTTGGGTACCCCTATGCTTAGGCTATGGCACCCCTAGGCTTAGGCTAGTGCCAGGGCACCCCTAGGCTTAGGCTAGGGCACCATTAGGCTTAGGCTAAGGATAGGGATTCCCTAGCCTAAGGCTACGGCACCCGTAGGCTTCGGCTAGGGCACACCTAGGCTTAGGCTAGGGCACCCCTAGGCTTAGGCTAGGGTACACCTAGGCTTAGGCTATGGGCCCCTAGGATTAGGCTAGGGCACCCCTAGAATTAGCCTAAGGCTAGGGATCCCATAGCCTAAGGTTAGGGCACCACTAGGCTTAGGCTAGGGCACCCCTAGGCTTAGGCTAGGGCACCCCTAGGCTTAGGCTAGGGCACCCCTAGGCTTAGGATAGGGAAGCCCTAGCTTAGGCTAAGGCTAGGGCTCCCCTAGGCTTAGGCTAGGGCACCCCTAGGCTTAGGCTAAGGCTAGGGCTCCCCTAGCCTAAGGCTAGGGCACCCCTAATCTTAGGCTAGGGCACCCCTAGGCTTAGGCTAGGGCACACCTAAGCTTAGGCTAGGGCACCCCTAGAATTAGATTAGGGCACCCCTAGATTTAGCCTAAGGCTAGGGATCCCCTAGCCTATGGTTAGGGCACCACTAAGCTTAGGCTAGGGCACCCCTAGGCTTAGGATAGGGCACCCCTAGGCTTAGGATAGGGCACCCCTTGGCTTAGGCTATGGCACCCCTAGGCTTAGGCTAAGGCTAGTGCTTCCCTAGCTTACGGCTAGGGCACCCCTAGGGTTAGGCTAGGGCACTCCTAGGCTTAGGCTTGGGCACCTCTAGGCTTTGGCTAAGACTAGGGCTCCCCTAGCCTAAGGCTAAGGCACGCCTAGGCTTAGGCTAGGACACCCCTAGGCTTACGATAGGGCATCCCTAGGCTTAGGTTATGGCTAGAGCTCCCCTATCTTAAGGCTTGGGCACCCCTAGGCTTAGGCCAAGGCACCGTAGGCTTAGGCTAGGGCAACACTAGTCTTAGGCTTAGGGTAGGGCTCCCCGATCCTAAGGCTAGGACGCCCGTACGCTTAGGCTTGGGCACCCCTAGGCTTAGGCTATGGCATCCCAAGGCTTAGGCTAGGGCACCCCAGGCTTAGGCTAAGGCTAGGGCTGCCCTAGCCTAAGGCTATGGCACCCCTAGGCTTAGGCTAGGGCACCCGTAGGCTTAGGCTAGGGCACCCCTAGGCTTAAGCTAAGGCTAGGGCTCCCCTAGCCTAAGGCTAGGGCACCCATTGGCTTAGGCTAGGGCAACCCTAGGCTTAGACTAGGGCACCCCTAGGCTTAAGCTAAGGCTAGGGCTCCCCTAGCCTAAGGCTAAGGCACCCCTAGGCTTAGGCTAGGGCACCCCTAGGCTTAGGCTAGGGCACCCCTAGTCTTAAGCTAAGGCTAGGGTTTCCCTAGCCTAAGGCTAGGGAACGCCTAGGCTTAGGCTAGGGTACCCCTAGGCTTAGGCTAGGGCACCCCTAGGCTTAGGCTAGGGTACACCTAGTCTTAGGCTATTGGCCCCTAGAATTAGGCTAGGGAACCCCTAGAATTAGCCTAAGGCTAGGGATCCCCTAGCCTATGGTTAGGGCACCACTAAGCTTAGGCTAGGGCACCCCTAGGCTTAGGATAGGGCACCCCTAGGCTTAGGATAGGGCACCCCTAGGCTTAGGCTAGGGCACCCCTAGGCTTAGGCTAAGGCTAGGGCTTCCCTAGCTTACGGCTAGGGCACCCCTAGGGTTAGGCTAGGGCACTCCTGGGCTTAGGCTTTGGCACCCCTAGGCTTTGGCTAAGGCTAGGGCTCCCCTAGCCTAAGCTAAGGCACCCCTAGGCTTAGGCTAGGGCACCCCTAGGCTTACGATAGGGCATCCCTAGGCTTAGGTTATGGCTAGAGCTCCCCTATCTTAAGGCTTGGGCACCCATAGGCTTAGGCTATGGCATCCCCAGGCTTAGGCTAGGGCACCCCAGGCTTAGGCTAATGCTAGGGCTGCCCTAGCCTAAGGCTAAGGCACCCCAGGCTTAGGCTAGGGCACCCCTAGGCTTAAGCTTAGGCTAGGGCTCCCCTAGCCTAAGGCTAGGGCACCCCTAGGCTTAGGCTGGGGCACCCCTAGGCTTAGGCTAAGGCTAGGGTTACCCTAGCCTAAGGCTAAGGCACCCTTAGGCTTAGGCTAGGGCACCCCTAGGCTTAGGCTAGGGCACCCCTAGGCTTAGGCTAGGATACACCTAGGCTTAGGCTAGGGCACCCATAGGATTAGGCTAGGGCACCCCTAAGCTTAGGCTAGGGCACCCCTAGGCTTAGGCTTGGGCACCCCTAGGCTTAAGCTAAGGCTAGGGCTCACCTAGCCTAAGGCTAGGGCACCCCTAGGCTTAGGCTAGGGTACACCTAGGCTTAGGCTAGGGCACCACTAGTCTTAGGCTAGGGCACCCCTAGTCTTAGGCTAAGTCTAGGGCTCCCCTCGACTAAGTCTAGGGCACCCCTAGGCTTAGGCTATGGCACCACTAGGCTTAGGCTATGGCATCCCTTGGCTTAGGCTAGGGCACCCCTACGCTTAGGCTAGGGCACCGCTAGGCTTAGGCTAGGGCACCCCTAGGCTTAAGCTAAGGCTAGGGCTCCCCTAGCCTAAGGCTAGGGCACCCCTAGACTTAGGCTAGGGCACCCCTAGGCTTAGGATAGGGCACCTCTAGGCTTAGGCTAGGGCACCGCTAGGCTTAGGCTAGGGCACCACTAGGCTTAAGCTAAGGCTAGGGCTCCCCTAGCCTAAGGCTAGGGCACCCCTAGGCTTAGGCTAGGGCACCCCTAGGCTTAGGCTAAGGCTAGGGTTACCCTAGCCTAAGGCTAAGGCACCCCTAGGCTTTGGCAAGGGCACCCCTAGTCTTAGGCTATGGCACCCCTAGGCTTAGGCTAGGATACATATAGGCTTAGGCTAGGGCACCCCTAGGCTTAGGCTAGGGCACCCCTAGTCTTAGGCTTGGGCACCCCTAGGCTTAGGCTAGGATACACCTAGGCTTAGGCTAGGGCACCCCTAGGCTTAGGCTTGGGCACCCCTAGGCTTAAGCTAAGGCTAGGGCTCACCTAGCCTAAGGCTAGGGCACCCCTAGGCTTAGGCTTGGGTACACCTAGGCTTAGGCTAGGGCACCACTAGTCTTAGGCTAGGGCACCCCTAGGCTTAGGCTAAGTCTAGGGCTCCCCTAGACTAAGTCTAGGGCACCCCTAGGCTTAGGCTAGGGCACCCTTAGGCTTAGGCTAGGGCACCCCTAGCTTAGGCTAAGGCTATGGCTCAACTAGCCTAATGCTAGGGCACCCCTAGTCTCAGGCTAGGGCACCCCTAGGCTTAGGCTAGGGCACCCCTAGGCTTAGGCTAGGGCACCCCAGGCTTAGGCTAAGGCTAGGGCTCCCCTAGCCTAAGGCTAGGGCACCCCTTGGCTTAGGGTAGGGCAACCCTAGGCTTAGGCTAGGGCACCCCTAGGCTTAAGCTAAGGCTAGGGCTCCCCTAGCCTAAGGCTAGGGCACCCCTAGGCTTAGGCTAGGGCACCCCTAGGCTTAGGCTTGGGCACCCCTAGGCTTAGGATAGGGCATAGGCTAGGGCACCTCTAGGCTTAGGCTAAGGCTGGGGCTCCCCTAGCCTAAGGCTACGGCACCCCTATGCATAGGCTAGGGCACCCCTAGGCTTAGGCTAGGGCACCCCAAGGCTTAGGTTAGAGCACACCTAGACTTAGGCTAGGGCACCCCTAGGATTAGGCTAAGGCTAGGGCTCCCCTAGCCTAAGGCGAGGGCACCCCTAGGCTTAGGCAGGGCACCCGTAGGCTTACTAGTGCACCCCTAGGCTTACTAGGGCACCCCTAGGCTTAGGTTAGGGCACCCCTAGGCTTAGGCTAGGGCACCCCTAGGCATAGGCTTAAGCTAGGGCTCCCTTAGACTAAGGCTAGGGCACCCCTAGGCTTAGGCTAGGGCACCCCTAGGCTTAGGCTAGGGCATCACTAGGCTTAGGCTTAGGCTAGCGCTCCACTAGCCTAAGGCTAGGGCACCCTGAGGCTTATGCTTGAGCACCCCTAGGCTTAGGCTATGGTACCCCTAGGCTTAGGCTAGGGCACCCCTAGGCTAAGGCTAAGGCTAGGGCTTCCCTAGCCTAAGACTAGAGCACCCCTGGGCTTAGGCTTGAGCACCCCTAGGCTTAGGCTAGGGCACCCCTAGGCTTAAGCTAAGGCTAGTGCTCCCCTAGCCTAAGGCTAAGGCACCCCTAGGCTTAGGCTAGGGCACCCCTAGGCTTAGGCTAGGGCACCCCAAGGCTTAGGCTAAGGCTAGGGCTCCCCTAGCCTAAGGCTAGGGCACCCCTTGGCTTAGGCTAGGGCAACCCTAGGCTTAGACTAGAGCACCCCTAGGCTTAAGCTAAGGCTAGGGCTCCCCTAGGCTAAGGGTAAGACATCCCTAGGCTTAGGCTAGGGCACCCCTAGGCTTAGGCTAGGGCACCCCTAGGCTTAGGCTAAGGCTAGGGCTCCCCTAGCCTAAGGCTAGGGCACCCCTTGGCTTAGGCTAGGGCAACCCTAGGCTTAGACTAGGGCACCCCTAGGCTTAATCTAAGGCTAGGGTTTCCCTAGCCTAAGGCTAGGGAACGCCTAGGCTTAGGCTAGGGCACCCCTAGGCTTAGGCTTAGGCTAGGGCTACCCTAGTCTAAGTCTAGGGCACCCTTAGGCTTAGGCTTGGGCACCCCTATGCTTAGGCTATGGCACCCCTAGGCTTAGGCTAGTGCCCGGGCACCCCTACGCTTAGGCTAGGGCACCACTAGGCTTAGGCTAAGGATAGGGATTCCCTAGCCTAAGGCTACGGCACCCGTAGGCTTCGGCTAGGGCACCCCTAGGCTTAGGCTAGGGCACCCCTAGGCTTAGGTTAGGGTACACCTAGGCTTAGGCTATGGGCCCCTAGGATTACGCTAGGGCACCCCTAGAATTAGCCTAAGGCTAGGGATCCCATAGCCTAAGGTTAGGGGCACCACTAGGCTTAGGCTAGGGCACCCCTAGGCTTAGGCTAGGGCACCCCTAGGCTTAGGCTAGGGCACCCCTAGGCTTAGGATAGGGCACCCCTAGGCTTAGGCTAAGGCTAGGGCTCCCCTAGCCTAAGGCTAGGGCACCCCTTGGCTTAGGCTAGGGCAACCCTAGGCTTAGACTAGGGCACCCCTATGCTTAAGCTAAGGCTAGGGCTCCCCTAGCCTAAGGCTAAGGCACCCCTAGGCTTAGGCTAGGGCACCCCTAGGCTTAGGCTAAGGCTAGGGCTCCCCTTGCCTAAGGCTAGGGCACCCCTTGGCTTAGGCTAGGGCAACCTTAGGCTTAGACTAGGGCACCCCTAGGCTTAAGCTAAGGCTAGGGTTTCCATAGCCTAAGGCTAGGGAACGCCTAGGCTTAGGCTAGGGCACCCCTAGGCTTAGGCTTAGGCTAGGGCTCCCCTAGCCTAAGGCTAGGGCACCCTTAGGCTTACGCTTGGGCACCCCTATGCTTAGGCTATGGCACCCCTAGGCTTAGGCTAGTGCCAGGGCACCCCTAGGCTTAGGCTAAGGCACCACTAGGCTTAGGCTAAGGATAGGGATTCCCTAGCCTAAGACTACGGCACCCGTATGCTTCGGCTAGGGCACCCCTAGGCTTAGGCTAGGGCACCCCTAGGCTTAGGCTAGGGTACACCTAGGCTTAGGCTATGGGCCCCTAGGATTAGGCTAGGGCACCCCTAGAATTAGCCTAAGGCTAGGGATCCCATAGCCTAAGGTTAGGGCACCACTAGGCTTAGGCTAGCGCACCCCTAGGCTTAGGCTAGGGCACCCCTAGGCTTAGGCTAGGGCACCCCTAGGCTTAGGATAGGGAACCCCTAGCTTAGGCTAAGGCTAGGGCTCCCCTAGGCTTAGGCTAGGGCACCCCTAGGCTTAGGCTAAGGCTAGGGCTCCCCTAGCCTAAGGCTAGGGCACCCCTAATCTTAGGCTAGGGCACCCCTAGGCTTAGGCTAGGGCACACCTAAGCTTAGGCTAGGGCACCCCTAGAATTAGACTAGGGCACCCCTAGATTTAGCCTAAGGCTAGGGATCCCCTAGTCTATGGTTAGGGCACCACTAAGCTTAGGCTAGGGCACCCCTAGGCTTAGGATAGGGCACCCCTAGGCTTAGGATAGGGCACCCCTAGGCTTAGGATAGGGCACCCCTAGGCTTAGGCTAAGGCTAGGGCTTCCCTAGCTTACGGCTAGGGCACCTCTAGGGTTAGGCTAGGGCACTCCTAGGCTTAGGCTTTTGCACCTCTAGGCTTTGGCTAAGGCTAGGGCTCCCCTAGCGTAAGGCTAAGGCACCCCTAGGCTTAGGCTAGGACACCCCTAGGCTTACGATAGGGCATCCCTAGGCTTAGGTTATGGCTAGAGCTCCCCTATCTTAAGGCTTGGGCACCCTAGGCTTAGGCTAGGGCACCGTAGGCTTAGGCTAGGGCAACACTAGTCTTAGGCTTAGGGTAGGGCTCCCCGATCCTAAGGCTAGGACGCCCGTACGCTTAGGCTTGGGCACCCCTAGGCTTAGGCTATGGCATCCCAAGGCTTAGGCTAGGGCACCCCAGGCTTAGGCTAAGGCTAGGGGTGCCCTAGCCTAAGGCTATGGCACCCCTAGGCTTAGGCTAGGGCACCCGTAGGCTTAGGCTAGGGCA
The DNA here is from genome assembly GCF_050624435.1 of Tenrec ecaudatus. Taxonomy (NCBI): domain Eukaryota; kingdom Metazoa; phylum Chordata; class Mammalia; order Afrosoricida; family Tenrecidae; genus Tenrec; species Tenrec ecaudatus. The sequence continues at coordinate 532,182 of NW_027459356.1, forward strand.
CCCCTAGGCTTAAGCTAAGGCTAGGGCTCCCCTAGCCTAAGGCTAGGGCACCCCTAGGCTTAGGTTAGGGCACCCCTAGGCTTAGGCTAGGGCACCCAGAGGCATAGGCTAAGGCTAGGGCTCCCCTAGACTAAGGCTAAGGCACCCCTAGGCTTAGGCTAGGGCACACCTAGGCTTAGGGTAGGGCACCCCTAGCCTTAGGCTAAGGCTAGGGCTCCTTTAGCCTAAGGCTAGGGCACCCTTAGGCTTAGGCTAGGGCACCCCTAGGCTTAGGCTAGGGCATCACTAGGCTTAGGCTTAGGCTAGCGCTCCACTAGCCTAAGGCTAGGGCACCCCTAGGCTTTGGCTATGGTACCCCTAGGCTTAGGCTAGGGCACCCCTAGGCTTAGGCTAGGGCAACCCTAGGCTTAGATTAGGGCACCCCTAGGCTTAAGCTAAGGCTAGGGCTCCCCTAGCCTAAGGCTAAGGCACCCCTAGGCTTAGGCTAGGGCACCCCTAGGCTTAGGCTAGGGCACCCCTAGGCTTAGGCTAAGGCTAGGGCTCCCCTAGCCTAAGGCTAGGGCACCCCTTGGCTTAGGTTAGGGCAACCCTAGGCTTAGACTAGGGCACCCCTAGGCTTAAGCTAAGGCTAGGGTTTCCCTAGCCTAAGGCTAGGGAACGCCTAAGCTTAGGCTAGGGCACCCCTAGGCTTAGGCTTAGGCTAGGGCTCCCCTAGCCTAAGGCTAGGGCACCCCTAGGCTTAGGCTTGGGCACCACGATGCTTAGGCTATGGCACCCCTAGGCTTAGGGTAGTGCCAGGGCACCCCTAGGCTTAGGCTAGGGCACCCCTAGGCTTAAGCTAAGGCTAGGGCTCCCCTAGCCTAAGGCTAAGGCACCCCTAGGCTTAGGCTAGGGCACCCCTAGGCTTAGGCTAAGGCTAGGGCTCCCCTAGCCTAAGGCTAGGGCACCCCTTGGCTTAGGCTAGGGCACCCTTAGGCTTAGGCTTGGGCACCCCTATGCTTAGGCTATGGCACCCCTAGGCTTAGGCTAGTGCCAGGGCGCCCCTAGGCTTAGGCTAGGGCACCACTAGGCTTAGGCTAAGGATAGGGATTCCCTAGCCTAAGGCTACGGCACCCGTAGGCTTCGGCTAGGGCACCCCTAGGCTTAGGCTAGGGCACCCCTAGGCTTAGGCTAGGGTACACCTAGGCTTAGGCTATGGGCCCCTAGGATTAGGCTAGGGCACCCCTAGAATTAGCCTAAGGCTAGGGATCCCATAGCCTAAGGTTAGGGCACCACTAGGCTTAGGCTAGGGCACCCATAGGCTTAGGCTAGGGCACCCCTAGGCTTAGGCTAGGGCACCCCTTGGCTTAGGACAGGGAACCCCTAGCTTAGTCTAAGGCTAGGGCTCCCCTAGGCTTAGGCTAGGGCACCCCTAGGCTTAGGCTAAGGCTCGGGCTCCCCTAGCCTAAGGCTAGGGCAACCCTAATCTTAGGCTAGGGCACCCCTAGGCTTAGGCTAGGGCACACCTAAGCTTAGGCTAGGGCACCCCTAGAATTAGACTAGGGCACCCCTAGATTTAGCCTAAGGCTAGGGATCCCCTAGTCTATGGTTAGGGCACCACTAATCTTAGGCTAGGGCACCCCTAGGCTTAGGATAGGGCACCCCTAGGCTTAGGATAGGGCACCCCTAGGCTTAGGCTAGGGCACCCCTAGGCTTAGGCTAAGGCTAGGGCTTCCGTAGCTTACGGCTAGGGCACCCCTAGGGTTAGGCTAGGGCACTCCTAGGCTTAGGCTTGGGCACCCCTAGGCTTTGGCTAAGGCTAGGGCTCCCCTAGCCTAAGGCTAAGGCACGCCTAGGCTTAGGCTAGGACACCCCTAGGCTTACGATAGGGCATCCCTAGGCTTAGGTTATGGCTAGAGCTCCCCTATCTTAAGGCTTGGGCACCCCTAGGCTTAGGCTAGGGCACCGTATGCTTAGGCTAGGGCAACACTAGTCTTAGGCTTAGGGTACGGCTCCCCGATCCTACGGCTAGGACGCCCGTACGCTTAGGCTTGGGCACCCCTAGGCTTAGGCTATGGCATCCCAAGGCTTAGGTTAGGGCACCCCTTGGCTTAGGTTAGGGCACCCCTAGGATTAAGCTAAGGCTAGGGCTCCCCTAGCCTAAGGCTAGGGCACCCCTAGGCTTAGGCTAGGGCACCGCTAGGCTTAGGCTAGGGCACCCCTAGGCTTAAGCTAAGGCTAGGGCTCCCCTAGCCTAAGGCTAGGGCACCCCTAGGCTTAGGCTAGGGCACCCCTAGGCTTAGGCTAAGGCTAGGGTTACCGGAGCCTAAGGCTAAGGCACCCCTAGGCTTAGGCTAGGGCACCCCTAGGCTTAGGCTAGGGCACCCCTAGGCTTAGGCTAGGGTACACCTAGGCTTAGGCTAGGGCACCACTAGTCTTAGGCTAGGGAACCCCTAGGCTTAGGCTAAGTCTAGGGCTCCCCTAGACTAAGTCTAGGGCACCCCTAGGCTTAGGCTATGGCACCCCTAGGCTTAGGCTAGGGCACCCCTTGGCTTAGGCTAGGGCACCCCTACGCTTAGGCTAGGGCACCCCTAGACTTTGGCTAGGGCACCCCTAGGCTTAGGATAGGGCACCCCTAGGCTTAGGCTAGGGCACCCGTCGGCTTAGGCTAAGACTAGGACTCCCCTAGCCTAAGGCTAGGGCACCCCTAGGCTTAGGCAAGGGCACACCTAGGCTTTGGCTAAGTCTAGGGCACCCCTAGGGTTAGGCAAGGGCACTCTCAGGCTTAGGCTTGGGCACCCCTAGGCTTAGGCTAAGGCTAGGGCTCCCCTAGCCTAAGGCGAGGGCACCCCAAGGCTTAGGCTAGGGCACCCCTAGGCTTATGCTATGGCACCCCTAGGCTTAGGGTAGGCCACCCTCGGCTTAGGCTAAGGCTAGGACTCCCCTAGCCTAAGGCTAGGGCACCCCTAGGCTTAGGCAAGGGCACCCCTAGGCTTTGGCTAGGGCACCCCTAGGCTTAGGCTAGGTCACCCCTAGGCTTAGGCTAGGGCACCCCTAGGCTTAGGCTAGGGCACCCCTAGGCTTAGGCTAGGGCACCCCTAGCTTAGGCTAAGGCTATGGCTCAACTAGCCTAAGGCTAAGGCACCCCTAGGCTTCGGCTAGGGCACCCCTAGGCTTAGGCTAAGGCACCCCTAGGCTTAGGCTAGGGCACCCCTAGGCTTAGGCTAAGGCTAGGGCTCCCCTAGCCTAAGGCTAGGGCACCCCTTGGCTTAGGCTAGGGCACCCTTAGGCTTAGGCTTGGGCACCCCTATGCTTAGGCTATGGCACCCCTAGGCTTAGTGTAGGGCACCCCTAGGCTTAGGATAGTGCACCCCTAGGCTTAGGCTAGGGCACCCCTAGGCTTAGGCTAAGGCTAGGGCTTCCCTAGCTCACGGCTAGGGCACCCCTAGGGTTAGGCTAGGGCACTCCTAGGCTTAGGCTTGGGTACCCCTAGGCTTTGGCTAAGGCTAGGGCTCCCCTAGCCTAAGGCTAAGGCACCCCTAGGCTTAGGCTAGGGCACCCCTAGGCTTACGATAGGGCATCCCTAGGCTTAGGTTATGGCTAGAGCTCCCCTATCTTAAGGCTTGGGCACCACTAGGCTTAGGCTAGGGCACCGTAGGCTTAGGCTAGGGCAACACTAGTCTTAGGCTTAGGGTAGGGCTCCCCGATCCTAAGGCTAGGACGCCCGTACGCTTAGGCTTGGGCACCCCTAGGCTTAGGCTATGGCATCCCAAGGCTTAGGCTAGGGAACCCCAGGCTTAGGCTAAGGCTAGGGCTGCCCTAGCCTAAGGCTATGGCACCCCTAGGCTTAGGCTAGGGCACCCCTAGGCTTAGGCTAGGGCACCCCTAGGCTTAAGCTAAGGCTAGGGCTCCCCTAGCCTAAGGCTAGGGCACCCCTAGGCTTAGGCTGGGGCACCCCTAGGCTTAGGCTAAGGCTAGGGTTACCCTAGCCTACGGCTAAGGCACCCTTATGCTTAGGCTAGGGCACCCCTAGGCTTAGGCTAGGGCACCCCTAGGCTTAGGCTAGGATACACCTAGGCTTAGGCTAGGGCACCCATAGGATTAGGCTAGGGCACCCCTAAGCTTAGGCTAGGGCACCCCTAGGCTTAGGCTTGGGCACCCCTAGGCTTAAGCTAAGGCTAGGGCTCACCTAGCCTAAGGCTAGGGCACCCCTAGGCTTAGGCTAGGGTACACCTAGGCTTAGGCTAGGGCACCACTAGTCTTAGGCTAGGGCACCCCTAGGCTTAGGCTAAGTCTAGGGCTCCCCTCGACTAAGTCTAGGGCACCCCTAGGCTTAGGCTAGGGCACCCCTTGGCTTAGGCTAGGGCACCCCTACGCTTAGGTTAGGGCACCCCTAGACTTAGGCTAGGGCACCCCTAGGCTTAGGATAGGGCACCCCTAGGCTTAGGCTAGGGCAACGCTAGGCTTAGGCTAGGGCACCCCTAGGCTTAAGCTAAGGCTAGGGCTCCCCTAGCCTAAGGCTAGGGCACCCCTAGGCTTAGGCTAGGGCACCCCTAGGCTTAGGCTAAGGCTAGGGTTACCCTACCCTAAGGCTAAGGCACCCCTAGGCTTAGGCTAGGGCACCCCTAGTCTTAGGCTAGGCCACCCCTAGGCTTAGGCTAGGATACACATAGGCTTAGGCTAGGGCACCCCTAGGCTTAGGCTAGGGCACCCCTAGTCTTAGGCTAGGGCACCCCTAGGCATAGGCTAGGATACACCTAGGCTTAGGCTAGGGCACCGCTAGGCTTAGGCTAAGTCTAGGGCTCCCCTAGACTAAGTCTAGGGCACCCCTAGGCTTAGGCTATGGCACCCCTAGGCTTAGGCTAGGGCACCCTTAGGCTTAGGCTAGGGCACCCCTAGCTTAGGCTAAGGCTATGGCTCAACTAGCCTAAGGCTAGGGCACCCCTAGGCTCAGGCTAGGGCACCCCTAGGCTTTGGCTAGGGCACCCCTAGGCTTAGGTTAGGGCACCCCTAGGCTTAGGCTAGGGCACCCTAGGCTTAGGCTAAGGCTAGGGCTCCCCTATCCTAAGGCTAGGGCACCCCTTGGCTTAGGCTGGGCAACCCTAGGCTTAGGCTAGGGCACCCCAAGGCTTAGGTTAGAGCACACCTAGACTTAGGCTAGGGAACCCCTAGGATTAGACTAAGGCTAGGGCTCCCCTAGCCTAAGGCGAGGGCACCCCTAGGCTTAGGCAGGGCACCCGTAGGCTTACTAGTGCACCCCTAGGCTTACTAGGGCACCCCTAGGCTTAGGTTAGGGCACCCCTAGGCTTAGGCTATGGCACCCCTAGGCATAGGCTTAAGCTAGGGCTCCCTTAGACTAAGGCTAGGGCACCCCTAGGCTTAGGCTAGGGCACCCCTAGGCTTAGGCTAGGGCACCCCTAGGCTTAGGGTAGGGCACCCCTAGGCTTAGGCTAAGGCTAGGGCTCCCCTAGCCTAAGGCTAGGGCACCCCTAGGCTTAGGCTAGGGCACACCTAGGCTTAGGCTAGGGCATCACTAGGCTTAGGCTTAGGCTAGCGCTCCACTAGCCTAAGGCTAGGGCACCCTTAGGCTTATGCTTGAGCACCCCTAGGCTTAGGCTATGGTACCCCTAGGCTTAGGCTAGGGCACCCCTAGGCTTAGGCTAAGGCTAGGGCTTCCCTAGCCTAAGACTAGAGCACCCCTGGGCTTAGGCTTGGGCACCCCTAGGCTTAGGCTAGGGCACCCCTAGGCTTAAGCTAAGGCTAGGGCTCCCCTAGCCTAAGGCTAGGGCACCCCTTGGCTTAGGCTAGGGCAACCCTAGGCTTAGACTAGGGCACCCCTAGGCTTAAGCTAAGGCTAGGGCTCCCCTAGGCTAAGGCTAAGACATCCCTAGGCTTAGGCTAGGGCACCCCTAGGCTTAGGCTAGGGCACCCCTAGGCTTAGGCTAAGGCTAGGGCTCCCCTAGCCTAAGGCTAGGGCACCCCTTGGCTTAGGCTAGGGCAACCCTAGGCTTAGACTAGGGCACCCCTAGGCTTAAGCTAAGGCTAGGGTTTCCCTAGCCTAAGGCTAGGGAACGCCTAGGCTTAGGCTAGGGCACCCTTAGTCTTAGGCTTGGGCACCCCTATGCTTAGGCTATGGCACCCCTATGCTTAGGCTAGTGCCAGGGCGCCCCTAGGCTTAGGCTAGGGCACCACTAGGCTTAGGCTAAGGATAGGGATTCCCTAGCCTAAGGCTACGGCACCCGTAGGCTTCGGCTAGGGCACCCCTAGGCTTAGGCTAGGGCACCCCTAGGCTTAGGCTAGGGTACACCTAGGCTTAGGCTATGGGCCCCTAGGATTAGGCTAGGGCACCCCTAGAATTAGCCTAAGGCTAGGGATCCCATAGCCTAAGGTTAGGGCACCACTAGGCTTAGGCTAGGGCACCCATAGGCTTAGGCTAGGGCACCCCTAGGCTTAGGCTAGGGCACCCCTAGGCTTAGGCTAGGGCACCCCTAGGCTTAAGCTAAGGCTTGGGCTCCCCTAGCCTAAGGCTAGGGCACCCCTAGGCTTAGGCTGGGGCACCCCTAGGCTTAGGCTAAGGCTAGGGTTACCCTAGCCTACGGCTAAGGCACCCTTATGCTTAGGCTAGGGCACCCCTAGGCTTAGGCTAGGGCACCCCTAGGCTTAGGCTAGGATACACCTAGGCTTAGGCTAGGGCACCCATAGGATTAGGCTAGGGCACCCCTAAGCTTAGGCTAGGGCACCCCTAGGCTTAGGCTTGGGCACCCCTAGGCTTAAGCTAAGGCTAGGGCTCACCTAGCCTAAGGCTAGGGCACCCCTAGGCTTAGGCTAGGGTACACCTAGGCTTAGGCTAGGGCACCACTAGTCTTAGGCTAGGGCACCCCTAGGCTTAGGCTAAGTCTAGGGCTCCCCTCGACTAAGTCTAGGGCACCCCTAGGCTTAGGCTAGGGCACCCCTTGGCTTAGGCTAGGGCACCCCTACGCTTAGGTTAGGGCACCCCTAGACTTAGGCTAGGGCACCCCTAGGCTTAGGATAGGGCACCCCTAGGCTTAGGCTAGGGCAACGCTAGGCTTAGGCTAGGGCACCCCTAGGCTTAAGCTAAGGCTAGGGCTCCCCTAGCCTAAGGCTAGGGCACCCCTAGGCTTAGGCTAGGGCACCCCTAGGCTTAGGCTAAGGCTAGGGTTACCCTACCCTAAGGCTAAGGCACCCCTAGGCTTAGGCTAGGGCACCCCTAGTCTTAGGCTAGGCCACCCCTAGGCTTAGGCTAGGATACACATAGGCTTAGGCTAGGGCACCCCTAGGCTTAGGCTAGGGCACCCCTAGTCTTAGGCTAGGGCACCCCTAGGCATATGCTAGGATACACCTAGGCTTAGGCTAGGGCACCGCTAGGCTTAGGCTAAGTCTAGGGCTCCCCTAGACTAAGTCTAGGGCACCCCTAGGCTTAGGCTATGGCACCCCTAGGCTTAGGCTAGGGCACCCTTAGGCTTAGGCTAGGGCACCCCTAGCTTAGGCTAAGGCTATGGCTCAACTAGCCTAAGGCTAGGGCACCCCTAGGCTCAGGCTAGGGCACCCCTAGGCTTAGGCTAGGGCACCCCTAGGCTTAGGTTAGGGCACCCCTAGGCTTAGGCTAGGGCACCCTAGGCTTAGGCTAAGGCTAGGGCTCCCCTATCCTAAGGCTAGGGCACCCCTTGGCTTAGGCTGGGCAACCCTAGGCTTAGGCTAGGGCACCCCAAGGCTTAGGTTATAGCACACCTAGACTTAGGCTAGGGCACCCCTAGGATTAGGCTAAGGCTAGGGCTCCCCTAGCCTAAGGCGAGGGCACCCCTAGGCTTAGGCAGGGCACCCGTAGGCTTACTAGTGCACCCCTAGGCTTACTAGGGCACCCCTAGGCTTAGGTTAGGGCACCCCTAGGCTTAGGCTATGGCACCCCTAGGCATAGGCTTAAGCTAGGGCTCCCTTAGACTAAGGCTAGGGCACCCCTAGGCTTAGGCTAGGGCACCCCTAGGCTTAGGCTAGGGCACCCCTAGGCTTAGGGTAGGGCACCCCTAGGCTTAGGCTAAGGCTAGGGCTCCCCTAGCCTAAGGCTAGGGCACCCCTAGGCTTAGGCTAGGGCACACCTAGGCTTAGGCTAGGGCATCACTAGGCTTAGGCTTAGGCTAGCGCTCCACTAGCCTAAGGCTAGGGCACCCTTAGGCTTATGCTTGAGCACCCCTAGGCTTAGGCTATGGTACCCCTAGGCTTAGGCTAGGGCACCCCTAGGCTTAGGCTAAGGCTAGGGCTTCCCTAGCCTAAGACTAGAGCACCCCTGGGCTTAGGCTTGGGCACCCCTAGGCTTAGGCTAGGGCACCCCTAGGCTTAAGCTAAGGCTAGGGCTCCCCTAGCCTAAGGCTAGGGCACCCCTTGGCTTAGGCTAGGGCAACCCTAGGCTTAGACTAGGGCACCCCTAGGCTTAAGCTAAGGCTAGGGCTCCCCTAGGCTAAGGCTAAGACATCCCTAGGCTTAGGCTAGGGCACCCCTAGGCTTAGGCTAGGGCACCCCTAGGCTTAGGCTAAGGCTAGGGCTCCCCTAGCCTAAGGCTAGGGCACCCCTTGGCTTAGGCTAGGGCAACCCTAGGCTTAGACTAGGGCACCCCTAGGCTTAAGCTAAGGCTAGGGTTTCCCTAGCCTAAGGCTAGGGAACGCCTAGGCTTAGGCTAGGGCACCCTTAGGCTTAGGCTTGGGCACCCCTATGCTTAGGCTATGGCACCCCTATGCTTAGGCTAGTGCCAGGGCGCCCCTAGGCTTAGGCTAGGGCACCACTAGGCTTAGGCTATGGATAGGGATTCCCTAGCCTAAGGCTACGGCACCCGTAGGCTTCGGCTAGGGCACCCCTAGGCTTAGGCTAGGGCACCCCTAGGCTTAGGCTAGGGTACACCTAGGCTTAGGCTATGGGTCCCTAGGATTAGGCTAGGGCACCCCTAGAATTAGCCTAAGGCTAGGGATCCCATAGCCTAAGGTTAGGGCACCACTAGGCTTAGGCTAGGGCACCCATAGGCTTAGGCTAGGGCACCCCTAGGCTTAGGCTAGGGCACCCCTAGGCTTAGGATAGGGAACCCCTAGCTTAGTCTAAGGCTAGGGCTCCCCTAGGCTTAGGCTAGGGCACACCTAAGCTTAGGCTAGGGCACCCCTAGAATTAGACTAGGGCACCCCTAGATTTAGCCTAAGGCTAGGGATCCCCTAGTCTATGGTTAGGGCACCACTAATCTTAGGCTAGGGCACCCCTAGGCTTAGGATAGGTCACCCCTAGGCTTAGGATAGGGCACCCCTAGGCTTAGGCTAGGGCACCCCTAGGCTTAGGCTAAGGCTAGGGCTTCCGTAGCTTACGGCTAGGGCACCCCTAGGGTTAGGCTAGGGCACTCCTAGGCTTAGGCTTGGGCACCCCTAGGCTTTGGCTAAGGCTAGGGCTCCCCTAGCCTAAGGCTAAGGCACCCCTAGGCTTAGGCTAGGACACCCCTAGGCTTACGATAGGGCATCCCTAGGCTTAGGTTATGGCTAGAGCTCCCCTATCTTAAGGCTTGGGCACCCCTAGGCTTAGGCTAGGGCACCGTATGCTTAGGCTAGGGCAACACTAGTCTTAGTCTTAGGGTAGGGCTCCCCGATCCTACGGCTAGGACGCCCGTACGCTTAGGCTTGGGCACCCCTAGGCTTAGGCTATGGCATCCCAAGGCTTAGGTTAGGGCACCCCTTGGCTTAGGCTAGGGCACCCCTAGGCTTAAGCTAAGGCTAGGGCTCCCCTAGCCTAAGGCTAGGGCACCCCTAGGCTTAGGCTGGGGCACCGCTAGGCTCAGGCTAGGGCACCCCTAGGCTTAAGCTAAGGCTAGGGCTCCCCTAGCCTAAGGCTAAGGCACCCCTAGGCTTAGGCTAGGGCACCCCTAGGCTTAGGCTAAGGCTAGGGTTACCCGAGCCTAAGGCTAAGGCACCCCTAGGCTTAGGCTAGGGCACCCCTAGGCTTAGGCTAGGGCACCCCTAGGCTTAGGCTAGGGTACACCTAGGCTTAGGCTAGGGCACCACTAGTCTTAGGCTAGGGAACCCCTAGGCTTAGGCTAAGTCTAGGGCTCCCCTAGACTAAGTCTAGGGCACCCCTAGGCTTAGGCTATGGCACCCCTAGGCTTAGGCTAGGGCACCCCTTGGCTTAGGCTAGGGCACCCCTACGCTTAGGCTAGGGCACCCCTAGACTTTGGCTAGGGCACCCCTAGGCTTAGGATAGGGCACCCCTAGGCTTAGGCTAGGGCACCCGTCGGCTTAGGCTAAGACTAGGACTCCCCTAGCCTAAGGCTAGGGCACCCCTAGGCTTAGGCAAGGGCACACCTAGGCTTTGGCTAAGTCTAGGGCACCCCTAGGGTTAGGCAAGGGCACTCTCAGGCTTAGGCTTGGGCACCCCTAGGCTTAGGCTAAGGCTAGGGCTCCCCTAGCCTAAGGCGAGGGCACCCCAAGGCTTAGGCTAGGGCACCCCTAGGCTTATGCTATGGCACCCCTAGGCTTAGGGTAGGCCACCCTCGGCTTAGGCTAAGGCTAGGACTCCCCTAGCCTAAGGCTAGGGCACCCCTAGGCTTAGGCAAGGGCACCCCTAGGCTTTGGCTAGGGCACCCCTAGGCTTAGGCTAGGTCACCCCTAGGCTTAGGCTAGGGCACCCCTAGGCTTAGGTTAGGGCACCCCTAGGCTTAGGCTAGGGCACCCCTAGCTTAGGCTAAGGCTATGGCTCAACTAGCCTAAGGCTAAGGCACCCCTAGGCTTCGGCTAGGGCACCCCTAGGCTTAGGCTAAGGCACCCCTAGGCTTAGGCTAGGGCACCCCTAGGCTTAGGCTAAGGCTAGGGCTCCCCTAGCCTAAGGCTAGGGCACCCCTTGGCTTAGGCTAGGGCACCCTTAGGCTTAGGCTTGGGCACCCCTATGCTTAGGCTATGGCACCCCTAGGCTTAGGGTAGGGCACCCCTAGGCTTAGGATAGTGCACCCCTAGGCTTAGGCTAGGGCACCCCTAGGCTTAGGCTAAGGCTAGGGCTTCCCTAGCTCACGGCTAGGGCACCCCTAGGGTTAGGCTAGGGCACTCCTAGGCTTAGGCTTGGGCACCCCTAGGCTTTGGCTAAGGCTAGGGCTCCCCTAGCCTAAGGCTAAGGCACCCCTAGGCTTAGGCTAGGGCACCCCTAGGCTTACGATAGGGCATCCCTAGGCTTAGGTTATGGCTAGAGCTCCCCTATCTTAAGGCTTGGGCACCACTAGGCTTAGGCTAGGGCACCGTAGGCTTAGGCTAGGGCAACACTAGTCTTAGGCTTAGGGTAGGGCTCCCCGATCCTAAGGCTAGGACGCCCGTGCGCTTAGGCTTGGGCACCCCTAGGCTTAGGCTATGGCATCCCAAGGCTTAGGCTAGGGAACCCCAGGCTTAGGCTAAGGCTAGGGCTGCCCTAGCCTAAGGCTATGGCACCCCTAGGCTTAGGCTAGGGCACCCCTAGGCTTAGGCTAGGGCACCCCTAGGCTTAAGCTAAGGCTAGGGCTCCCCTAGCCTAAGGCTAGGGCACCCCTAGGCTTAGGCTGGGGCACCCCTAGGCTTAGGCTAAGGCTAGGGTTACCCTAGCCTACGGCTAAGGCACCCTTATGCTTAGGCTAGGGCACCCCTAGGCTTAGGCTAGGGCACCCCTAGGCTTAGGCTAGGATACACCTAGGCTTAGGCTAGGGCACCCATAGGATTAGGCTAGGGCACCCCTAAGCTTAGGCTAGGGCACCCCTAGGCTTAGGCTTGGGCACCCCTAGGCTTAAGCTAAGGCTAGGGCTCACCTAGCCTAAGGCTAGGGCACCCCTAGGCTTAGGCTAGGGTACACCTAGGCTTAGGCTAGGGCACCACTAGTCTTAGGCTAGGGCACCCCTAGGCTTAGGCTAAGTCTAGGGCTCCCCTCGACTAAGTCTAGGGCACCCCTAGGCTTAGGCTAGGGCACCCCTTGGCTTAGGCTAGGGCACCCCTACGCTTAGGTTAGGGCACCCCTAGACTTAGGCTAGGGCACCCCTAGGCTTAGGATAGGGCACCCCTAGGCTTAGGCTAGGGCAACGCTAGGCTTAGGCTAGGGCACCCCTAGGCTTAAGCTAAGGCTAGGGCTCCCCTAGCCTAAGGCTAGGGCACCCCTAGGCTTAGGCTAGGGCACCCCTAGGCTTAGGCTAAGGCTAGGGTTACCCTACCCTAAGGCTAAGGCACCCCTAGGCTTAGGCTAGGGCACCCCTAGTCTTAGGCTAGGGCACCCCTAGGCATAGGCTAGGATACACCTAGGCTTAGGCTAGGGCACCGCTAGGCTTAGGCTAAGTCTAGGGCTCCCCTAGACTAAGTCTAGGGCACCCCTAGGCTTAGGCTATGGCACCCCTAGGCTTAGGCTAGGGCACCCTTAGGCTTAGGCTAGGGCACCCCTAGCTTAGGCTAAGGCTATGGCTCAACTAGCCTAAGGCTAGGGCACCCCTAGGCTCAGGCTAGGGCACCCCTAGGCTTAGGCTAGGGCACCCCTAGGCTTAGGTTAGGGCACCCCTAGGCTTAGGCTAGGGCACCCTAGGCTTAGGCTAAGGCTAGGGCTACCCTATCCTAAGGCTAGGGCACCCCTTGGCTTAGGCTGGGCAACCCTAGGCTTAGGCTAGGGCACCCCTAGGCTTAAGCTAAGGCTAGGGCTCCCCTAGCCTAAGGCTAGGGCACCCCTAGGCTTAGGCTAGGGCACCCCTAGGCTTAGGCTTGGGCACCCCTAGGCTTAGGATAGGGCATAGGCTAGGGCACCTCTAGGCTTAGGCTAAGGCTGGGGCTCCCCTAGCCTAAGGCTACGGCACCCCTATGCATAGGCTAGGGCACCCCTAGGCTTAGGCTAGGGCACCCCAAGGCTTAGGTTAGAGCACAACTAGACTTAGGCTAGGGCACCCCTAGGATTAGGCTAAGGCTAGGGCTCCCCTAGCCTAAGGCGAGGGCACCCCTAGGCTTAGGCAGGGCACCCGTAGGCTTACTAGTGCACCCCTAGGCTTACTAGGGCACCCCTAGGCTTAGGTTAGGGCACCCCTAGGCTTAGGCTATGGCACCCCTAGGCATAGGCTTAAGCTAGGGCTCCCTTAGACAAAGGCTAGGGCACCCCTAGGCTTAGGCTAGGGCACCCCTAGGCTTAGGCTAGGGCACCCCTAGGCTTAGGGTAGGTCACCCCTAGGCTTAGGCTAAGGCTAGGGCTCCCCTAGCCTAAGGCTAGGGCACCCCTAGGCTTAGGCTAGGGCACACCTAGGCTTAGGCTAGGGCATCACTAGGCTTAGGCTTAGGCTAGCGCTCCACTAGCCTAAGGCTAGGGCACCCTTAGGCTTATGCTTGAGCACCCCTAGGCTTAGGCTATGGTACCCCTAGGCTTAGGCTAGGGCACCCCTAGGCTTAGGCTAAGGCTAGGGCTTCCCTAGCCTAAGACTAGAGTACCCCTGGGCTTAGGCTTGGGCACCCCTAGGCTTAGGCTAGGGCACCCCTAGGCTTAAGCTAAGGCTAGTGCTCCCCTAGCCTAAGGCTAAGGCACCCCTAGGCTTAGGCTAGGGCACCCCTAGGCTTAGGCTAGGGCACCCCTAGGCTTAGGCTAAGGCTAGGGCTCCCCTAGCCTAAGGCTAGGGCACCCCTTGGCTTAGGCTAGGGCAACCCTAGGCTTAGACTAGGGCACCCCTAGGCTTAAGCTAAGGCTAGGGCTCCCCTAGGCTAAGGCTAAGACATCCCTAGGCTTAGGCTAGGGCACCCCTAGGCTTAGGCTAGGGCACCCCTAGGCTTAGGCTAAGGCTAGGGCTCCCCTAGCCTAAGGCTAGGGCACCCCTTGGCTTAGGCTAGGGCAACCCTAGGCTTAGACTAGGGCACCCCTAGGCTTAAGCTAAGGCTAGGGTTTCCCTAGCCTAAGGCTAGGGAACGCCTAGGCTTAAGCTAGGGCACCCTTAGGCTTAGGCTTGGGCACCCCTATGCTTAGGCTATGGCACCCCTATGCTTAGGCTAGTGCCAGGGCGCCCCTAGGCTTAGGCTAGGGCACCACTAGGCTTAGGCTAAGGATAGGGATTCCCTAGCCTAAGGCTACGGCACCCGTAGGCTTCGGCTAGGGCACCCCTAGGCTTAGGCTAGGGCACCCCTAGGCTTAGGCTAGGGTACACCTAGGCTTAGGCTATGGGCCCCTAGGATTAGGCTAGGGCACCCCTAGAATTAGCCTAAGGCTAGGGATCCCATAGCCTAAGGTTAGGGCACCACTAGGCTTAGGCTAGGGCACCCATAGGCTTAGGCTAGGGCACCCCTAGGCTTAGGCTAGGGCACCCCTAGGCTTAGGATAGGGAACCCCTAGCTTAGTCTAAGGCTAGGGCTCCCCTAGGCTTAGGCTAGGGCACCCCTAGGCTTAGGCTAAGGCTCGGGCTCCCCTAGCCTAAGGCTAGGGCAACCCTAATCTTAGGCTAGGGCACCCCTAGGCTTAGGCTAGGGCACACCTAAGCTTAGGCTAGGGCACCCCTAGAATTAGACTAGGGCACCCCTAGATTTAGCCTAAGGCTAGGGATCCCCTAGTCTATGGTTAGGGCACCACTAATCTTAGGCTAGGGCACCCCTAGGCTTAGGATAGGGCACCCCTAGGCTTAGGATAGGGCACCCCTAGGCTTAGGCTAGGGCACCCCTAGGCTTAGGCTAAGGCTAGGGCTTCCGTAGCTTACGGCTAGGGCACCCCTAGGGTTAGGCTAGGGCACTCCTAGGCTTAGGCTTGGGCACCCCTAGGCTTTGGCTAAGGCTAGGGCTCCCCTAGCCTAAGGCTAAGGCACCCCTAGGCTTAGGCTAGGACACCCCTAGGCTTACGATAGGGCATCCCTAGGCTTAGGTTATGGCTAGAGCTCCCCTATCTTAAGGCTTGGGCACCCCTAGGCTTAGGCTAGGGCACCGTATGCTTAGGCTAGGGCAACACTAGTCTTAGGCTTAGGGTAGGGCTCCCCGATCCTACGGCTAGGACGCCCGTACGCTTAGGCTTGGGCACCCCTAGGCTTAGGCTATGGCATCCCAAGGCTTAGGTTAGGGCACCCCTTGGCTTAGGCTAGGGCACCCCTAGGCTTAAGCTAAGGCTAGGGCTCCCCTAGCCTAAGGCTAGGGCACCCCTAGGCTTAGGCTAGAGCACCGCTAGGCTTAGGCTAGGGCACCCCTAGGCTTAAGCTAAGGCTAGGGCTCCCCTAGCCTAAGGCTAGGGCACCCCTAGGCTTAGGCTAGGGCACCCCTAGGCTTAGGCTAAGGCTAGGGTTACCCGAGCCTAAGGCTAAGGCACCCCTAGGCTTAGGCTAGGGCACCCCTAGGCTTAGGCTAGGGCACCCCTAGGCTTAGGCTAGGGTACACCTAGGCTTAGGCTAGGGCACCACTAGTCTTAGGCTAGGGCACCCCTAGGCTTAGGCTAGGTCACCCCTAGGCTTAGGCTAAGGCTTGGGCTCCCCTAGCCTAAGGCTAGGGCACCCCTTGGTTTAGGCTAGGGCAAACCTAGGCTTAGACTAGGGCACCCCTAGGCTTAAGCTAAGGCTAGAGATCCCCTAGCCTAAGGCTAAGGCACCCCTAGGCTTAGGCTAGGGCACCCCTAGGCTTAGGCTAGGGCACCCCTAGGCTTAGGCTAAGGCAAGGGTTCCCCTAGCCTAAGGCTAGGGCACCCCTTGGCTTAGGCTAGGGCAACCCTAGGCTTAGACTAGGGCACCCCTAGGCTTAAGCTAAGGCTAGGGCTCCCCTAGCCTAATGCTAGGGCACCCCTAGGCTTAGGCTAGGGCACCCCTAGGCTTAGGCTAGGGCACCCCTAGGCTTAAGCTAAGGCTAGGGTTTCCCTAGCCTAAGGCTAGGGAACGCCTAGACTTAGGCTAGGGCACCCCTAGGCTTAGGCTTAGGCTAGGGCTCCCCTAGCCTAAGGCTAGGGCACCCTTAGGCTTAGGCTTGGGCACCCCTATGCTTAGGCTATGGCACCCCTAGGCTTAGGCTAGTGCCAGGGCACCCCTTGGCTTAGGCTAGGGCACCACTAGGCTTAGGCTAAGGATAGGGATTCCCTATCCTAAGGCTACGGCACCCGTAGGCTTCGGCTAGGGCACCCCTAGGCTTAGGCTAGGGCACCCCTAGGCTTAGGCTAGGGTACACCTAGTCTTAGGTTATGGGCCCGTAGGATTAGGCTAGGGCACCCCTAGAATTAGCCTAAGGCTAGGGATCCCATAGCCTAAGGTTAGGGCACCACTAGGCTTAGGCTAGGGCACCCCTAGGCTTAGGCTAGGACACCCCTAGGCTTAGGCTAGGGCACCCCTAGGCTTAGGATAGGGAACCCCTATCTTAGGCTAAGGCTAGGGCTCCCCTAGGCTTAGGCTAAGGCTAGGGCTCCCCTAGCCTAAGGCTAGGGCACCCCTAATCTTAGGCTAGGGCACCCCTAGGCTTAGGCTAGGGCACACCTAAGCTTAGGCTAGGGCACCCCTAGAATTATACTAGGGCACCCCTAGATTTAGCCTAAGGCTATGGATCCCCTAGCCTATGGTTAGGGCACCACAAAGCTTAGGCTAGGGCACCCCTAGGCTTAGGATACGGCACCCCTAGGCTTAGGATAGGGCACCCCTAGGCTTAGGCTAGGGCACCACTCGGCTTAGGCTAAGGCTAGGGCTTCCGTAGCTTACGGCTAGGGCACCCCTAGGGTTAGGCTAGGGCACTCCTAGGCTTAGGCTTGGGCACCCCTAGGCTTTGGCTAAGGCTAGGTCTCCCCTAGCCTAAGGCTAAGGCACCCCTAGGCTTAGGCTAAGGAACTCCTAGGCTTAGGCTAGGGCACCCCTAGGATTAGGTTATGGCTAGAGCTCCCCTATCTTAAGGCTTGGGCACCCCTAGGCTTAGGCTAGGGCACCGTAGGCTTAGGCTAGGGCAACACTAGTCTTAGGCTTAGGGTAGGGCTCCCCGATCCTAAGGCTACGACGCCCGTACGCTTAGGCTTGGGCACCCCAAAGCTTAGGCTATGGCATCCCAAGGCTTAGGCTAGGGCACCCCAGGCTTAGGCTAAGGCTAGGGCTGCCCTAGCCTAAGGCTATGGCACCCCTAGGCTTAGGCTCGGGCACCCCTAGGCTTAGGCTAGGGCACTCCTAGGCTTAAGCTAAGGCTAGGGCTCACCTAGCCTAAGGCTAGGGCACCCCTAGGATTAGGCTAGGGCACCCCTAAGCTTAGGCTAGGGCACCCCTAGGCTTAGGCTTGGGCACCCCTAGGCTTAAGCTAAGGCTAGGGCTCACCTAGCCTAAGGCTAGGGCACCCCTAGGCTTAGGCTAGGGTACACATAGGCTTAGGCTAGGGCACCACTAATCTTAGGCTAGGGCACCCCTAGGCTTAGGCTAAGTCTAGGGCTCCCCTAGACTAAGTCTAGGGCACCCCTAGACTTAGGCTATGGCACCCCTAGGCTTAGGCTAGGTGACCCCTAGGCTTAGGCTAGGGCACCCCTACGCTTAGGCTAGGGCACCCCTAGACTTAGGCTAGGGCACCCCTAGGCTTATGCTATGGCATAAGGTAGGGCACCCGTCGGCTTATGCTTAGGCTAGGACTCCCCTAGACTAAGGCTAGGGCACCCCTAGCCCTAGCCTTAGGCTAGGGGAGCCCTAGCCTTCGCCTAAGCCTAGGAGTGCACTAGCCTAAGCCTAGGGGTGCCATAGCCTAAGCCTAGGGGTGTCCAAGCCTAAGTCTAGGGGTGCCCTAGCCTTAGGCTAGGGAAACCCTAGCCTTAGCCTAAGCCTAGGGGTGCCCTAGCCTAAGCCTAGGGGTGCCCTACCCTAAGCCTATTGGTGCCCTAGCCTTAGGCTAGGAGAGCCCTAGCCTTAGCTTAAGCCTATGGGTGTTCTAGCCTAAGCCAAGGGGTGCCCTAGCCTAAGCCTAGGGGTGCCCTAGCCTAAGCCTAGGGGTGCCTTATCCTAAGCCTAGGGGTGTCCTAGCCTAAGCCTAGGGGTGTCCTATCCTAAGCTTAGGGGTGCCCTAGCCTAAGCCTAGGGGTGCCCTAGCCTTAGGCTAGGGGAGCCCCAACGTTAGCCAAAGCCTAGGGGTGTCCTAGCCTAAGACTAGGGGTGCCCTATCCTTTGGCTTGGGGTTCCGTAGCCATTGGCGTGGGGAGCCCTAGCCTTAGCCTAAGACTAGGGGTGCCGTAGCCTAAGCCTTGGGGTGCCCTAGCCTAAGCCTAGAGGTGCCCTAGCCTAAGCCTGGGGGTACCCTAGCCTTAGGCTAGGGGAGCCCTAGCATTAGCCTAAGCATAGGGGTGCCTAGCCTAAGCCTAGGGGTACCCTAGCCTAAGCCTAGGGATGCCCTAGCCTTAGGCTAGGGGAGACCTAGCCTTAGCCTAAGCCTAGTGGTGCCCTATCCTAAGCCTAGGGGTGCCCTTGCTTTAGCCTAGTGGTACCCTAGCCTAAGCCTACGGGTGTCCTATCCTTAGGCTAGGGGATCCCTACCCTTAGGCTAATTCTAGGGGTGCCCTAGCCTAAACCTAGGGGTGCCCCAGCCTAAGCCTAGGGGTGCCCTAGCCTTGGGCTATGGGAGCACTAGCCTTAGCCTAAGCCTAGGGGTTCCCTAGCCTAAGCCTAGGGGTGCCCTAGCCTAAGCTTAGGGGTGCCCTAGCCTAAGCCTAGGGGTGCCCTAGACTTATGCTATGGGAGCCCTAGCCTTAGCCTAAGCCTAGGGGTGTCCTAGTATAAGCCTAGGGGTGCCCAAGCCTAAGCCTAGGGGTGCCATAGCCTAAGCCTAGGGGGGCCCTAGTAAGCCTAGGGGTGCCCTAGTAAGCCTACGGGTGCCCTGCCTAAGCCTAGGGGTGCCCTAACCTTAGGCTATGGGAGCCCTATCCTTAGCCTAAGCCTAGGGGTTCCCTAGCCTAAGCCTAGGGGTGTCCTGGCCTAAGCCTAGGAGTGCCCTGGCCTAAGCCTAGGGGTGCCCTGGCCTAAGCCTAGGGGTGCCCTGGCCTAAACCTAGGGGTGCCCTAGTCTTAGGTTAAGGGAGCCCTAGCCTTAGCCTAAGCCTAGTGATGCCCTAACCTAAGCCTAGGGGTGCCCTAGCCTAAGCCTAGGGGTGCCGTTGCCTAAGCCTATGGATGCCTTGGCCTAAGCCTAGGGGTGCACTGGCCTAAGCCTAGGGGTGCCCTAGTCTTAGGCTAGGGGAGCCCTAGCCTTAGCCGAAGCCTAGGGGTGCCCTGGCCTAAGCTAGGGTGCCCTAATCTTAGGCTGGGGAAGCCCTAGCCTAAGCCTAAGCCTAGGGGTGCCCTGGCCTAAGCCTAGGGGTGCCCTGGCCTAAGCCTAGGGGTGCCCTAGTCTTAGTCTAGGGGAGCCCTAGCCTTAGGCTAAACCTACGGGTGCCCTAAACTAAGCCTAGGGGTACCCTATCCTAAGCATAGGGGTGCCCTAGCCTTAGGCTATGGGAGACCTAGCCTTAGCCTAAGCCTAGGGGTGCCCTAGGCTAAGCCTAGGGGTGCCCTAACCTAAGCCTAGGGGTGCCCTAGCCTAAGCCTAGGGTTGCCGTGGCCTAAGCCTAGGGGTGCCCTGGCCTAAGCCTAAAGGTGCCCTGGCCTAAGCCTAGGGGTGCCTAGTCTTAGGCTAGGGGAGCCCTAACCTTAGCCTAAGCCTAGGGTTGCCCTAACCTAAGCCTAGGGGTGCCCTAGCCTAAGCCTAGGGGTGACGTGGCCTAAGCCTAGGGGTGCCCTGGCCTAAGCCTAAGGGTGCCCTGGCCTAAGCCTAGGGGTGCCCTAGTCTTAGGCTAGGGGAGCCCTAGCCTTAGCCTAAGCCTAGGGGTGCCCTGGCCTAAGCTAGGGGTGCCCTAGTCTTAGGCTGGGGGAGCCCTAGCCTTAGCCTAAGCCTAGGGGTGCCCTAAGCTAAGCCTAGGGGTGCCCTAGCCTAAGCCTAGGGGTGCCCTGGCCTAAGCCTAGGGGTGCCCTGGCCTAAGCCTAGGGGTGCCCTGGCCTAAGCTTAGGGGTGCCCTAGTCTTAGGCTAGGGGTGCCCTAGCCTTAGGCTAGTCGAGCCGCATCCTTAGCCTAAGCCTGGGGGTGCCCTAGCCTATGCCAAAGGGTGCCCTAGCCTAAGCTTAGGGGTGCCCTAGCCTATGCCTAGGGGTGCCCTAGCCTAAGCATAGGGGTGCCATAGCCTAAGCCTAGGGGTTCCCTAGCCTTAGGCTAGGGGAGCCCTAGCCTTAGCTTAAGCCTAGGGGTGCCCTAGCCTAAGCCTAGGGTTTCCCTAGCCTAAGCCTAGGGGAGCCCTAGCCTTAGCCTAAGCCTAGGGGTGCACTAGCCTAAGCCTAGGGTTGCCATAGCCTAAGCGTTGGGGTGCCCAAGCCTAAGCCTAAGGGTGCCCTAGCCTTAGGCTAGGGGAGCCCTAGCCTAAGCCTAAGCCTAGGGGTGCCCTAGCCTAATCCTAGGGGTTCCCTTGCCTAAGCCTAGGGGTGCCCTAGTAAGCCTAGGTGTGCCCTAGGAAGCCTATGGGTGCCCTGCCTAAGCCTAGGGGTGCCCTAGCCTTAGGCTAGGGGAACCCTAGCCTAAGCCTAAGCCTAGGGGTGCCCTAGTCTAAGCCTAGGGGTTCCCTAGCCTTAGGCTAAGGAAACCCTAGCCTTAGCCTAAGCCTAGGGGTACCCTAGCCTATGCCTAGGGGTGCCATAGCCTAAGCCTAGGGGTGCCCTAGCCTAAGGCTAGGGGAGCCCTAGCCTTAAGTTAAGCCTAGGGGTGCTCTAGCCTAAGTCTAGGGTTGCCCTAGCATAAGCAAAGGGGTGCCCTAGCCTTAGGCTAGGGGAGCCCTATCCTTAGCCTAAGCCTAGGGGTGCCCTAGCCTAAGCCTAGCATTGCCATAGCCTAAGCCTCGGGGTGCCCAACCTAAGCCTAAGGGTGCCTTAGCCTAAGGCTAGGAGAGCCCTAGCCTAAGCCTAAGCCTAGTGGTGCCCTAACCTAAGCTTAGGGGTGCCCTAACTAAGCCTAGGGGTGCCCTAGACTAAGCATACGGGTTCCCTAGCCTTAGGCTAGTCGAACCGTAGCCTTAGCCTAAGCCTGGGGGTGCCCTAGCCCATGCCTAGGGGTGCCAGAGCCTAAGCTTAGGGGTGCCCTAGCCTAAGGCTAGGGGAGCCCTAGCCTTAACTTAAGCCTAGGGGTGCTCTAGCCTAAGTCTAGGGTTGCCCTAGCATAAGCCAAGGGGTGCCCTAGCCTTAGGCTAGGGGAGCCCTATCCTTAGCCTAAGCCTAGGGGTGCCCTAGCCTAAGCCTAGCGGTGCCATAGCCTAAGCCTCGGGGTGCCCAACCTAAGCCTAAGGGTGCCCTAGCCTAAGGCTAGGAGAGCCCTAGCCTAAGCCTAAGCCTAGGGGTGCCCTAACCTAAGCTTAGGGGTGCCCTAATCTAAGCCTAGGGGTGCCCTAGCCTAAGCATAGGGGAGCGCTAGCCTAAGCCTAAGCCTAAGCCTAGTGTGCCCTAGCCTAAGCCTAGGGGTGCCCTTGCCTTAGGCTAAGGGAGCCCAAGCCTTAGCCTAAGCCTAGGGGTGCACTAGCCTAAGCCTAGGGGTGCCCTAGCCTAAGCCTAGGGGTGCCCTAGTAAGCCTAGGGGTGCCCTAGTAAGCCTACGGGTGCCCTGCCTTAGCCTAGGGGTGCCCTAGCCTTAGGCTAGGGGAGCCCTAGCCTTAGCCTAAGCCTAGTGGTGCCCTAGCCTAAGCCTAGTGGTGCCCTAACCTAAGCTTAGGGGTTCCCTCGCCTAAGCCTAGGGGTGCCCTCTCATAAGTCTAGGGGTGCCATAGCCTTAGGCTAGGGGAGCCCCAGCCTTAGCCTAAGCCTAGGGGTGCCCTATCCTAAGCCTAGGGGTGCCCTAGCCTAAGCCTAGGGGTTCCCTAGCCTTAGGCTAGGGGAGTCCTAGCCTTAGCCTAAGCCTAGGGGTGCACTAGCCTAAGCCTAGGGATGCCATAGCCTAAGCCTAGGGGTGCCCTAGCCTTAGGCTAGGGGAGCCGTAGCCTTAGCTTAAGCCTAGGGATGCACTAGCCTAAGCAAAGGGTTGCCTTAGCCTAAGCCTAGGGGTGCCCTAGCCTTAGGCTAGGGGATCCCTAGCCTTCGCCTAAGCCTAGGAGTGCACTAGCCTAAGCCTAGGGGTGCCATAGCCTAAGCCTAGGGGTGCCCAAGCCTAAGCCTATGGGTGCCCTATCCTAAGCCTAGGGATGCCCTAGCCTAAGCCTAGGGGTGCCCTACCCTAAGCCTAGGGGTACCCTAGCCTTAGGCTAGGGGAGCCCTAGCCTTAGCTTAAGCCTAGGGGTGCTCTAGCCTAAGCCTAGGGGTGCCCTAGTCTAAGCCTAGGGGTGCCCTAGCCTAAGCCTAGGGGTGCCTTATCCTAAGCCTAGGGGTGTCCTAGCCTAATCCTAGGGGTTTCCAATCCTAAGCCTAGGGGTGCCCTATCCTAAGCCTAGGGGTGCCCTAGCCTTAGGCTAGGGGAGCCCCACCGTTAGCCAAAGCATTGGGGTGTCCTCGCCTAAGACTAGGGGTGCCCTAGACATAGCCTTGGGATGCCGTAGCCTTTGGCTAGGGGTGCCCTAGCGTAAGCCTTGGGGTGCCCTAGCCTAAACATGGAGGTGCCTTAGCTTAAGCCTAGGGGTACCCTAGCCTTAGGCTAGGGGAGCCCTAGCATTAGGCTAAGCCTAGGGGTGCCTTAGCCAAAGCCTTGGGGTGCCCTAGCCTAAGCCTATAGGTGCCCTAGCTTTAGCCTAGTGGTGCCCTAGCCTATGCCTAGTGGTGCCCTAGCCTAAGCCTAGGGGTGCCCAAGCTTTAGCCTAGTGGTGCCGTAGCCTAAGCCTAGGGGTGCCCTAGCCTAAGCCTACGGGTGTCCTAACCTTAGGCTAGGGGATCCCTAGCCTTAGGCTAATTCTAGGGGTGCCCTAGCCTAAATCTAGGGGTGCCCTAGCCTTGGGCTAGGGGAGCCCTAGCCTTAGCCTAAGCCTAGGGGTGCCCTAGCCTAAGACTAGGGGTGCCCTAGCCTAAGCTTAGGGGTGCCCTAGCCTAAGCCTAGGGGTGCCCTAGACTTATGCTATGGGAGCCCTAGCCTTAGCCTAAACCTAGGGGTGTCCTAGTATAAGCCTAGGGGTGCCCAAGTCTAAGCCTAGGGGTGCCATAGCGTAAGCCTAGGGGTGCCCTAGTAAGCCTAGGGGTGCCCTAGTAAGCCTACGGGTGCCCTGCCTAAGCCTAGGGGTGCCCTAGCCATAGGCTATCGGAGCCCTAGCCTTAGCCTAAGCCTAGGGGTTCCCTAGCCTAAGCCTAGGGGTGTCCTGGCCTAAGCCTAGGGGTGCCCTGGCCTAAGCCTATGAATGCCCTAGCCTAAGCCTAGGGTTGCCGTGGCCTAAGCCTAGGGGTGCCATGACCTAAGCCTAGGGGTGCCCTAATCTTAGTCTAGGGGAGCCCTAGCCTTAGCCTAAGCCTAGGGGGGCCCTGGCCTAAGCTAGGGGTGCCCTAGTCTTAGGCTGGGGGAGCCCTAGCCTTAGCCTAAGCCTAGGGGTGCCCTAACCTAAGCCTAGGGGTGCCCTAGCCTAAGCCTAGGGGTACCCTGGCCTAAGCCTAGGGGAGCCCTAGCCTTAGGCTAAGCCTAGGTGTGCCCTAGCCTTAGGCTATGGGAGACCTAGCCTTAGCCTAAGCCTAGGGGTTCCCTAACCTAAGCCTAGGGGTGCCCTAACCTAAGCCTAGGGGTGCCCTAGCCTAAGCCTAGGGGTGCCTTATCCTAAGCCTAGGCGTGTCCTAGCCTAATCCTAGGGGTTTCCTATCCTAAGCCTTTGGGTGCCCTAGCCTAAGCCTAGGGGTGCCCTAGCCTTAGGCTAGGGGAGCCCCACCATTAGCCAAAGCATAGGGGTGTCCTAGCCTAAGACTAGGGGTGCCCTAGACATAGCCTTGGGGTGCCCTAGCCTAAACCTGGAGGTGCCCTAGCCTAAGCCTAGGGGTACCCTAGCCTTAGGCTAGGGGAGCCCTAGCATTAGGCTAAGCCTAGGGGTGCCTTAGTCTAAGCCTAGGGGTGCCCTAGCTTAAGCTTAGGGGTGCCCTAGCTTTATCCTAGCGGTGCCCTAGCCTATGCCTAGTGGTGCCCTAGCCTAAGCCTAGGGGTGCCCTAGCCTAAGCCTACGGGTGTCCTAACCTTAGGCTAGGGGATCCCTAGCCTTAGGCTAATTCTAGGGGTGCCCTAGCCTAAACCTAGGGGTGCCCCAGCCTAAGCCTAGGGGTGCCCTAGCCTTGGGCTAGGGGAGCCCTAGCCTTAGCCTAAGCCTAGGGGTGCCCTAGCCTAAGCCTAGGGGTGTCCTAGCCTATGCCTAGGGGTGCCTTAGCCTTAGGCTAGTCGAGCCGTAGCCTTAGTCTAAGCCTAGGGGTGCCCTAGCCTAAGACTATGGGTGCCCTAGACTAATCCTAGGGGTGTCCTACCACTACGCTAGGGGAGCCCTAGCCTTAGCCTAAGCCTAGGGGTGCCCTAGCCTAAGCCTAGGCGTGGCCTAGCCTAAGCCTAGGGGTGCCCTAACCTTAGGCTCGGGATCCCTAGCCTTAGGCTAATTCTAGGGGTGCCCCAGCTTAAACCTAGGGGTGCCCCAGGCTACGCCTAGGGGTGCCCTAGCCTTGGGCTAGGGGAGCCCTACCCTTAGCCTAAGCCTAGGGGTGCCCTAGCCTAAGCCTAGGGGTGCCCTAGCCTAAGCCTAGGGGTGCCCTAGCCTAAGCCTAGGGGTGCCCTAGTCTTAGGCTAGGGGAGCCCTAGCCTTAGCCTAAGCCTAGGGGTGCCCTAAACTAAACCTAGGGGTGCCCTAGCCTATGCCTAGGGGTGCCGTGGCCTAAGCCTAGGGGTGCCCTGGCCTAAGCCTAGGGGTGCCCTGGCCTAAGCATAGGGGTGCCCTAGTCTTAGGCTAGGGGAGCCCTAGCCTTAGCCTAAGCCTAGGGGTGCCCTGACCTAAGCTAGGGGTGCCCTAGTCTTAGGCTGGGGGAGCCCTAGCCTTATCCTAAGCCTAGGGGTGCCCAAGCCTAAGCCTATGGGTGCCCTGGCCTAAGCCTAGGGGTGCCCTGGCCTAAGCCTAGGGGTGCCCTGGCCTAAGCCTAGGGGTGCCCTAGTCTTAGGCTAGGGGTGCCCTAGCCTTAGCCTAATCTAGGGGTGCTGTAGCCTAAGACTAGGGGTGCCCTAGCCTTAGGCTAGTCGATCCGTAGCCTTAGCCTAAGCCTAGGGGTGGCCTAGCCTAAGCCTAGGGGTGCCCTAGCCTTAGCCTAGGGGTGCCCTAGCCTTAGGCTAGAGGAGCCCTAAACTTAGCCTAAGCCGAGGGGTGCCCTAGCCTTAGGCGAGGGGAGCCATGGACTTACCCTAAGCCTTGGGGTGCCCTAGCATAAGCCCAGGGGAGCCCTAGCCTTATGCTATGGGAGCCCTAGCCTTAGCCTAAGCCTAGGGATGAACTAGTATAAGCCTAGGGGTGGCCTAGCCTAAGTCTAGGGGTGCCCTAACCTTAGGCTCAGGATCCCTAGCCTTAGGCTAATTCTAGGGGTGCCCCAGCCTAAACCTAGGTGTGCCCCAGGCTACGCCTAGGGGTGCCCTAGCCTTGGGCTAGGGGAGCCCTACCCTTAGCCTAAGCCTAGGGGTGCCCTAGCCTAAGCCGAGGGGTGCCCTAGCCTAAGCCTAGGGGTGCCCTAGCCTAAGCCTAGGGGTGCCCTAGCCTTAGGCTAGAGGAGCCCTAAACTTAGCCTAAGCCTAGGGGTGCCCTAGCCTAAGCCTATGGGAGCCCTAGCCTTAGCCTAAGCCTGGGGTGTCCTAGTAAAAGCCTAAGGGTGCCCTAGCCTAAGCCTAGGGGTGCCCTAGACTTATGCTATGGGAGCCCTAGCCTTAGCCTAAGCCTAGGGGTTCCCTAGCCTAAGCCTAGGGGTGTACAGGCCTAAGCCTAGGGGTGCCCTGGCCTAAACCTAGGGGTGCCCTGGTCTAAGACTAGGGGTGCCCAAGTCTTAGGCTAGGGGAGCCCTAGCCTTAGCCTAAGCCTAGGGGTGCCCTAAACTAAACCTAGGGGTGCCCTAGCCTATGCCTAGGGGTGCCGTGGCCTAAGCCTAGGGGTGCCCTGGCCTAAGCCTAGGGGTGCCCTGGCCTAAGCATAGGGGTGCCCTAGTCTTAGGCTAGGGGAGCCCTAGCCTTAGCCTAAGCCTAGGGGTGCCCTGGCCTAAGCTATGGGTGCCCTAGTCTTAGGCTGGGGGAGCCCTAGCCTTATCCTAAGCCTAGGGGTGCCCAAGCCTAAGCCTATGGGTGCCCTGGCCTAAGCCTAGGGGTGCCCTGGCCTAAGCCTAGGGGTGCCCTGGCCTAAGCCTAGGGGTGCACTAGTCTTAGGCTAGGGGTGCCCTAGCCTTAGCCTAATCTAGTGGTGCTCTAGCCTAAGCCTAGGGGTGCCCTAGCCTTAGGCTAGTCGATCCGTAGCCTTAGCCTAAGCCTAGGTGTGGCCTAGCCTAAGCCTAGGGGTGCCCTAGCCTTGGGCTAGGGGAGCCCTAGCCTTAGCCTAGGGGTGCCCTAGCCTTAGGCTAGAAGAGCCCTAAACTTAGCCTAAGCCGAGGGGTGCCCTAGCCTTAGGCGAGGGGAGCCATGGACTTACCCTAAGCCTTGGGGTGCCCTAGCATAAGCCCAGGGGAGCCCTAGCCTTATGCTATGGGAGCCCTAGCCTTAGCCTAAGCCTAGGGGTGAACTAGTATAAGCCTAGGGTTGCCCTAGCCTAAGTCTAGGGGTGCCCTAGCCTTAGGGTAGGGGAGCCTTATCCTTAGCCTAAGCCTAGGGGTGCCCTAGCCTAAGCCTAGGGGTACCCTGGCCTAAGCCTAGGGGTGCCCTGCCCTAAGCCTAGGGGTGCCCTAATCTTAGGCTCGAGGAGCCCTAGCCTAAGCCTAAGCCTAGGGGTGCCCTAGTCTAAGCCTAGGGGTTCCCTAGCCTTAGGCTAAGGAAACCCTAGCCTTAGCCTAAGCCTAGGGGTACACTAGCCTAAGCCTAGGGATACCCCATCCTAAGCCTAGGGGTGCCCTAGCCTAAGCCTAGGGGTGCCCTACCCTAAGCCTAGTGGTAGCCTAGCCTTAGGCTAGGGGAACCCTAGCCTTAGCTTAAGCCTAGTGGTGCCCTAGCCTATGCCTAGCGGTGCCATAGCCTAAGCCTAGGGGTGCCCTAGCCTAAGGCTAGGGGAGCCCTAGCCTTAAGTTAAGCCTAGGGGTGCTCTAGCCTAAGTCTAGGGTTGCCCTAGCATAAGCAAAGGGGTGCCCTAGCCTTAGGCTAGGGGTGCCCTATCCTTAGCCTAAGCCTAGGGGTGCCCTAGCCTAAGCCTAGGGGTGCCATAGCCTAAGCCTCGGGGTGCCCAACCTAAGCCTAAGGGTGCCTTAACCTAAGGCTAGGAGAGCCCTAGCCTAAGCCTAAGCCTAGTGGTGCCCTAACCTAAACTTAGGGGTGCCCTAATCTAAGCCTAGGGGTGCCCTAGACTAAGCATAGGGGTTCCCTAGCCTTAGGCTAGTCGAACCGTAGCCTTAGCCTAAGCCTGGGGGTGCCCTAGCCCATGCCTAGGGGTGCCAGAGCCTAAGCTTAGGAGTGCCCTAGCCTAAGGCTAGGGGAGCCCTAGCCTTAACTTAAGCCTAGGGGTGCTCTAGCCTAAGTCTAGGGTTGCCCTAGCATAAGCCAAGGGGTGCCCTAGCCTTAGGCTAGGGGAGCCCTATCCTTAGCCTAAGCCTAGGGGTGCCCTAGCCTAAGCCTAGCGGTGCCATAGCCTAAGCCTCGGGGTGCCCAACCTAAGCCTAAGGGTGCCCTAGCCTAAGGCTAGGAGAGCCCTAGCCTAAGCCTAAGCCTAGGGGTGCCCTAACCTAAGCTTAGGGGTGCCCTAATCTAAGCCTAGGGGTGCCCTAGCCTAAGCATAGGGGAGCGCTAGCCTAAGCCTAAGCCTAAGCCTAGTGTACCCTAGCCTAAGCCTAGGGGTGCCCTTGCCTTAGGCTAGGGGAGCCCTAGCCTTAGCCTAAGCCTAGGGGTGCACTAGCCTAAGCCTAGGGGTGTCCTAGCCTAAGCCTAGGGGTGCCCTAGTAAGCCTAGGGGTGCCCTAGTAAGCCTACGGGTGCCCTGCCTAAGCCTAGGGGTGCCCTAGCCTTAGGCTAGGGGAGCCCTAGCCTTAGCCTAAGCCTAGTGGTGCCCTAGCCTAAGCCTAGTGGTGCCCTAACCTAAGCTTAGGGGTTCCCTCGCCTAAGCCTAGGCGTGCCCTCTCATAAGTCTAGGGGTGCCCTAGCCTTAGGCTAGGGGAGCCCCAGCCTTAGCCTAAGCCTAGGGGTGCCCTATCCTAAGCCTAGGGGTGCCCTAGCCTAAGCCTAGGGGTTCCCTAGCCTTAGGCTAGGGGAGTCCTAGCCTTAGCCTAAGCCTAGGGGTGCACTAGCCTAAGCCTAGGGATGCCATAGCCTAAGCCTAGGGGTGCCCTAGCCTTAGGCTAGGGGAGCCCTAGCCTTAGCTTAAGCCTAGGGATGCACTAGCCTAAGCCTAGGGTTGCCCTAGCCTAAGCCTAGGGGTGCCCTAGCCTTAGGCTAGGGGATCCCTAGCCTTCGCCTAAGCCTAGGAGTGCAGTAGCCTAAGCCTAGGGGTGCCATAGCCTAAGCCTAGGGGTGCCCAAGCTTTAGCCTAGTGGTGCCGTAGCCTAAGCCTAGGGGTGCCCTAGCCTAAGCCTACGGGTGTCCTAACCTTAGGCTAGGGGATCCCTAGCCTTAGGCTAATTCTAGGGGTGCCCTAGCCTAAATCTAGGGGTGCCCTAGCCTTGGGCTAGGGGAGCCCTAGCCTTAGCCTAAGCCTAGGGGTGCCCTAGCCTAAGACTAGGGGTGCCCTAGCCTAAGCTTAGGGGTGCCCTAGCCTAAGCCTAGGGGTGCCCTAGACTTATGCTATGGGAGCCCTAGCCTTAGCCTAAACCTAGGGGTGTCCTAGTATAAGCCTAGGGGTGCCCAAGTCTAAGCCTAGGGGTGCCATAGCGTAAGCCTAGGGGTGCCCTAGTAAGCCTAGGGGTGCCCTAGTAAGCCTACGGGTGCCCTGCCTAAGCCTAGGGGTGCCCTAGCCATAGGCTATCGGAGCCCTAGCCTTAGCCTAAGCCTAGGGGTTCCCTAGCCTAAGCCTAGGGGTGTCCTGGCCTAAGCCTAGGGGTGCCCTGGCCTAAGCCTATGAATGCCCTAGCCTAAGCCTAGGGTTGCCGTGGCCTAAGCCTAGGGGTGCCATGACCTAAGCCTAGGGGTGCCCTAATCTTAGTCTAGGGGAGCCCTAGCCTTAGCCTAAGCCTAGGGGGGCCCTGGCCTAAGCTAGGGGTGCCCTAGTCTTAGGCTGGGGGAGCCCTAGCCTTAGCCTAAGCCTAGGGGTGCCCTAACCTAAGCCTAGGGGTGCCCTAGCCTAAGCCTAGGGGTACCCTGGCCTAAGCCTAGGGGAGCCCTAGCCTTAGGCTAAGCCTAGGTGTGCCCTAGCCTTAGGCTATGGGAGACCTAGCCTTAGCCTAAGCCTAGGGGTTCCCTAACCTAAGCCTAGGGGTGCCCTAACCTAAGCCTAGGGGTGCCCTAGCCTAAGCCTAGGGGTGCCTTATCCTAAGCCTAGGCGTGTCCTAGCCTAATCCTAGGGGTTTCCTATCCTAAGCCTTTGGGTGCCCTAGCCTAAGCCTAGGGGTGCCCTAGCCTTAGGCTAGGGGAGCCCCACCATTAGCCAAAGCATAGGGGTGTCCTAGCCTAAGACTAGGGGTGCCCTAGACATAGCCTTGGGGTGCCCTAGCCTAAACCTGGAGGTGCCCTAGCCTAAGCCTAGGGGTACCCTAGCCTTAGGCTAGGGGAGCCCTAGCATTAGGCTAAGCCTAGGGGTGCCTTAGTCTAAGCCTAGGGGTGCCCTAGCTTAAGCTTAGGGGTGCCCTAGCTTTATCCTAGCGGTGCCCTAGCCTATGCCTAGTGGTGCCCTAGCCTAAGCCTAGGGGTGCCCTAGCCTAAGCCTACGGGTGTCCTAACCTTAGGCTAGGGGATCCCTAGCCTTAGGCTAATTCTAGGGGTGCCCTAGCCTAAACCTAGGGGTGCCCCAGCCTAAGCCTAGGGGTGCCCTAGCCTTGGGCTAGGGGAGCCCTAGCCTTAGCCTAAGCCTAGGGGTGCCCTAGCCTAAGCCTAGGGGTGTCCTAGCCTATGCCTAGGGGTGCCTTAGCCTTAGGCTAGTCGAGCCGTAGCCTTAGTCTAAGCCTAGGGGTGCCCTAGCCTAAGACTATGGGTGCCCTAGACTAATCCTAGGGGTGTCCTACCACTACGCTAGGGGAGCCCTAGCCTTAGCCTAAGCCTAGGGGTGCCCTAGCCTAAGCCTAGGCGTGGCCTAGCCTAAGCCTAGGGGTGCCCTAACCTTAGGCTCGGGATCCCTAGCCTTAGGCTAATTCTAGGGGTGCCCCAGCTTAAACCTAGGGGTGCCCCAGGCTACGCCTAGGGGTGCCCTAGCCTTGGGCTAGGGGAGCCCTACCCTTAGCCTAAGCCTAGGGGTGCCCTAGCCTAAGCCTAGGGGTGCCCTAGCCTAAGCCTAGGGGTGCCCTATCCTAAGCCTAGGGGTGCCCTAGCCTAAGCCTAGGGGTTCCCTAGCCTTAGGCTAGGGGAGTCCTAGCCTTAGCCTAAGCCTAGGGGTGCACTAGCCTAAGCCTAGGGATGCCATAGCCTAAGCCTAGGGGTGCCCTAGCCTTAGGCTAGGGGAGCCCTAGCCTTAGCTTAAGCCTAGGGATGCACTAGCCTAAGCCTAGGGTTGCCCTAGCCTAAGCCTAGGGGTGCCCTAGCCTTAGGCTAGGGGATCCCTAGCCTTCGCCTAAGCCTAGGAGTGCAGTAGCCTAAGCCTAGGGGTGCCATAGCCTAAGCCTAGGGGTGCCCAAGCTTTAGCCTAGTGGTGCCGTAGCCTAAGCCTAGGGGTGCCCTAGCCTAAGCCTACGGGTGTCCTAACCTTAGGCTAGGGGATCCCTAGCCTTAGGCTAATTCTAGGGGTGCCCTAGCCTAAATCTAGGGGTGCCCTAGCCTTGGGCTAGGGGAGCCCTAGCCTTAGCCTAAGCCTAGGGGTGCCCTAGCCTAAGACTAGGGGTGCCCTAGCCTAAGCTTAGGGGTGCCCTAGCCTAAGCCTAGGGGTGCCCTAGACTTATGCTATGGGAGCCCTAGCCTTAGCCTAAACCTAGGGGTGTCCTAGTATAAGCCTAGGGGTGCCCAAGTCTAAGCCTAGGGGTGCCATAGCGTAAGCCTAGGGGTGCCCTAGTAAGCCTAGGGGTGCCCTAGTAAGCCTACGGGTGCCCTGCCTAAGCCTAGGGGTGCCCTAGCCATAGGCTATCGGAGCCCTAGCCTTAGCCTAAGCCTAGGGGTTCCCTAGCCTAAGCCTAGGGGTGTCCTGGCCTAAGCCTAGGGGTGCCCTGGCCTAAGCCTATGAATGCCCTAGCCTAAGCCTAGGGTTGCCGTGGCCTAAGCCTAGGGGTGCCATGACCTAAGCCTAGGGGTGCCCTAATCTTAGTCTAGGGGAGCCCTAGCCTTAGCCTAAGCCTAGGGGGGCCCTGGCCTAAGCTAGGGGTGCCCTAGTCTTAGGCTGGGGGAGCCCTAGCCTTAGCCTAAGCCTAGGGGTGCCCTAACCTAAGCCTAGGGGTGCCCTAGCCTAAGCCTAGGGGTACCCTGGCCTAAGCCTAGGGGAGCCCTAGCCTTAGGCTAAGCCTAGGTGTGCCCTAGCCTTAGGCTATGGGAGACCTAGCCTTAGCCTAAGCCTAGGGGTTCCCTAACCTAAGCCTAGGGGTGCCCTAACCTAAGCCTAGGGGTGCCCTAGCCTAAGCCTAGGGGTGCCTTATCCTAAGCCTAGGCGTGTCCTAGCCTAATCCTAGGGGTTTCCTATCCTAAGCCTTTGGGTGCCCTAGCCTAAGCCTAGGGGTGCCCTAGCCTTAGGCTAGGGGAGCCCCACCATTAGCCAAAGCATAGGGGTGTCCTAGCCTAAGACTAGGGGTGCCCTAGACATAGCCTTGGGGTGCCCTAGCCTAAACCTGGAGGTGCCCTAGCCTAAGCCTAGGGGTACCCTAGCCTTAGGCTAGGGGAGCCCTAGCATTAGGCTAAGCCTAGGGGTGCCTTAGTCTAAGCCTAGGGGTGCCCTAGCTTAAGCTTAGGGGTGCCCTAGCTTTATCCTAGCGGTGCCCTAGCCTATGCCTAGTGGTGCCCTAGCCTAAGCCTAGGGGTGCCCTAGCCTAAGCCTACGGGTGTCCTAACCTTAGGCTAGGGGATCCCTAGCCTTAGGCTAATTCTAGGGGTGCCCTAGCCTAAACCTAGGGGTGCCCCAGCCTAAGCCTAGGGGTGCCCTAGCCTTGGGCTAGGGGAGCCCTAGCCTTAGCCTAAGCCTAGGGGTGCCCTAGCCTAAGCCTAGGGGTGTCCTAGCCTATGCCTAGGGGTGCCTTAGCCTTAGGCTAGTCGAGCCGTAGCCTTAGTCTAAGCCTAGGGGTGCCCTAGCCTAAGACTATGGGTGCCCTAGACTAATCCTAGGGGTGTCCTACCACTACGCTAGGGGAGCCCTAGCCTTAGCCTAAGCCTAGGGGTGCCCTAGCCTAAGCCTAGGCGTGGCCTAGCCTAAGCCTAGGGGTGCCCTAACCTTAGGCTCGGGATCCCTAGCCTTAGGCTAATTCTAGGGGTGCCCCAGCTTAAACCTAGGGGTGCCCCAGGCTACGCCTAGGGGTGCCCTAGCCTTGGGCTAGGGGAGCCCTACCCTTAGCCTAAGCCTAGGGGTGCCCTAGCCTAAGCCTAGGGGTGCCCTAGCCTAAGCCTAGGGGTGCCCTAGCCTAAGCCTAGGGGTGCCCTAGTCTTAGGCTAGGGGAGCCCTAGCCTTAGCCTAAGCCTAGGGGTGCCCTAAACTAAACCTAGGGGTGCCCTAGCCTATGCCTAGGGGTGCCGTGGCCTAAGCCTAGGGGTGCCCTGGCCTAAGCCTAGGGGTGCCCTGGCCTAAGCATAGGGGTGCCCTAGTCTTAGGCTAGGGGAGCCCTAGCCTTAGCCTAAGCCTAGGGGTGCCCTGACCTAAGCTAGGGGTGCCCTAGTCTTAGGCTGGGGGAGCCCTAGCCTTATCCTAAGCCTAGGGGTGCCCAAGCCTAAGCCTATGGGTGCCCTGGCCTAAGCCTAGGGGTGCCCTGGCCTAAGCCTAGGGGTGCCCTGGCCTAAGCCTAGGGGTGCCCTAGTCTTAGGCTAGGGGTGCCCTAGCCTTAGCCTAATCTAGGGGTGCTGTAGCCTAAGACTAGGGGTGCCCTAGCCTTAGGCTAGTCGATCCGTAGCCTTAGCCTAAGCCTAGGGGTGGCCTAGCCTAAGCCTAGGGGTGCCCTAGCCTTAGCCTAGGGGTGCCCTAGCCTTAGGCTAGAGGAGCCCTAAACTTAGCCTAAGCCGAGGGGTGCCCTAGCCTTAGGCGAGGAGAGCCATGGACTTACCCTAAGCCTTGGGGTGCCCTAGCATAAGCCCAGGGGAGCCCTAGCCTTATGCTATGGGAGCCCTAGCCTTAGCCTAAGCCTAGGGATGAACTAGTATAAGCCTAGGGGTGGCCTAGCCTAAGTCTAGGGGTGCCCTAACCTTAGGCTCAGGATCCCTAGCCTTAGGCTAATTCTAGGGGTGCCCCAGCCTAAACCTAGGTGTGCCCCAGGCTACGCCTAGGGGTGCCCTAGCCTTGGGCTAGGGGAGCCCTACCCTTAGCCTAAGCCTAGGGGTGCCCTAGCCTAAGCCGAGGGGTGCCCTAGCCTAAGCCTAGGGGTGCCCTAGCCTAAGCCTAGGGGTGCCCTAGCCTTAGGCTAGAGGAGCCCTAAACTTAGCCTAAGCCTAGGGGTGCCCTAGCCTAAGCCTATGGGAGCCCTAGCCTTAGCCTAAGCCTGGGGTGTCCTAGTAAAAGCCTAAGGGTGCCCTAGCCTAAGCCTAGGGGTGCCCTAGACTTATGCTATGGGAGCCCTAGCCTTAGCCTAAGCCTAGGGGTTCCCTAGCCTAAGCCTAGGGGTGTACAGGCCTAAGCCTAGGGGTGCCCTGGCCTAAACCTAGGGGTGCCCTGGTCTAAGACTAGGGGTGCCCAAGTCTTAGGCTAGGGGAGCCCTAGCCTTAGCCTAAGCCTAGGGGTGCCCTAAACTAAACCTAGGGGTGCCCTAGCCTATGCCTAGGGGTGCCGTGGCCTAAGCCTAGGGGTGCCCTGGCCTAAGCCTAGGGGTGCCCTGGCCTAAGCATAGGGGTGCCCTAGTCTTAGGCTAGGGGAGCCCTAGCCTTAGCCTAAGCCTAGGGGTGCCCTGGCCTAAGCTATGGGTGCCCTAGTCTTAGGCTGGGGGAGCCCTAGCCTTATCCTAAGCCTAGGGGTGCCCAAGCCTAAGCCTATGGGTGCCCTGGCCTAAGCCTAGGGGTGCCCTGGCCTAAGCCTAGGGGTGCCCTGGCCTAAGCCTAGGGGTGCACTAGTCTTAGGCTAGGGGTGCCCTAGCCTTAGCCTAATCTAGTGGTGCTCTAGCCTAAGCCTAGGGGTGCCCTAGCCTTAGGCTAGTCGATCCGTAGCCTTAGCCTAAGCCTAGGTGTGGCCTAGCCTAAGCCTAGGGGTGCCCTAGCCTTGGGCTAGGGGAGCCCTAGCCTTAGCCTAGGGGTGCCCTAGCCTTAGGCTAGAGGAGCCCTAAACTTAGCCTAAGCCGAGGGGTGCCCTAGCCTTAGGCGAGGGGAGCCATGGACTTACCCTAAGCCTTGGGGTGCCCTAGCATAAGCCCAGGGGAGCCCTAGCCTTATGCTATGGGAGCCCTAGCCTTAGCCTAAGCCTAGGGGTGAACTAGTATAAGCCTAGGGTTGCCCTAGCCTAAGTCTAGGGGTGCCCTAGCCTTAGGGTAGGGGAGCCTTATCCTTAGCCTAAGCCTAGGGGTGCCCTAGCCTAAGCCTAGGGGTACCCTGGCCTAAGCCTAGGGGTGCCCTGCCCTAAGCCTAGGGGTGCCCTAATCTTAGGCTCGAGGAGCCCTAGCCTAAGCCTAAGCCTAGGGGTGCCCTAGTCTAAGCCTAGGGGTTCCCTAGCCTTAGGCTAAGGAAACCCTAGCCTTAGCCTAAGCCTAGGGGTACACTAGCCTAAGCCTAGGGATACCCCATCCTAAGCCTAGGGGTGCCCTAGCCTAAGCCTAGGGGTGCCCTACCCTAAGCCTAGTGGTAGCCTAGCCTTAGGCTAGGGGAACCCTAGCCTTAGCTTAAGCCTAGTGGTGCCCTAGCCTATGCCTAGCGGTGCCATAGCCTAAGCCTAGGGGTGCCCTAGCCTAAGGCTAGGGGAGCCCTAGCCTTAAGTTAAGCCTAGGGGTGCTCTAGCCTAAGTCTAGGGTTGCCCTAGCATAAGCAAAGGGGTGCCCTAGCCTTAGGCTAGGGGTGCCCTAGCCTTAGCCTAAGCCTAGGGGTGCCCTAGCCTAAGCCTAGGGGTGCCATAGCCTAAGCCTCGGGGTGCCCAACCTAAGCCTAAGGGTGCCTTAACCTAAGGCTAGGAGAGCCCTAGCCTAAGCCTAAGCCTAGTGGTGCCCTAACCTAAACTTAGGGGTGCCCTAATCTAAGCCTAGGGGTGCCCTAGACTAAGCATAGGGGTTCCCTAGCCTTAGGCTAGTCGAACCGTAGCCTTAGCCTAAGCCTGGGGGTGCCCTAGCCCATGCCTAGGGGTGCCAGAGCCTAAGCTTAGGAGTGCCCTAGCCTAAGGCTAGGGGAGCCCTAGCCTTAACTTAAGCCTAGGGGTGCTCTAGCCTAAGTCTAGGGTTGCCCTAGCATAAGCCAAGGGGTGCCCTAGCCTTAGGCTAGGGGAGCCCTATCCTTAGCCTAAGCCTAGGGGTGCCCTAGCCTAAGCCTAGCGGTGCCATAGCCTAAGCCTCGGGGTGCCCAACCTAAGCCTAAGGGTGCCCTAGCCTAAGGCTAGGAGAGCCCTAGCCTAAGCCTAAGCCTAGGGGTGCCCTAACCTAAGCTTAGGGGTGCCCTAATCTAAGCCTAGGGGTGCCCTAGCCTAAGCATAGGGGAGCGCTAGCCTAAGCCTAAGCCTAAGCCTAGTGTACCCTAGCCTAAGCCTAGGGGTGCCCTTGCCTTAGGCTAGGGGAGCCCTAGCCTTAGCCTAAGCCTAGGGGTGCACTAGCCTAAGCCTAGGGGTGCCCTAGCCTAAGCCTAGGGGTGCCCTAGTAAGCCTAGGGGTGCCCTAGTAAGCCTACGGGTGCCCTGCCTAAGCCTAGGGGTGCCCTAGCCTTAGGCTAGGGGAGCCCTAGCCTTAGCCTAAGCCTAGTGGTGCCCTAGCCTAAGCCTAGTGGTGCCCTAACCTAAGCTTAGGGGTTCCCTCGCCTAAGCCTAGGCGTGCCCTCTCATAAGTCTAGGGGTGCCCTAGCCTTAGGCTAGGGGAGCCCCAGCCTTAGCCTAAGCCTAGGGGTGCCCTATCCTAAGCCTAGGGGTGCCCTAGCCTAAGCCTAGGGGTTCCCTAGCCTTAGGCTAGGGGAGTCCTAGCCTTAGCCTAAGCCTAGGGGTGCACTAGCCTAAGCCTAGGGATGCCATAGCCTAAGCCTAGGGGTGCCCTAGCCTTAGGCTAGGGGAGCCCTAGCCTTAGCTTAAGCCTAGGGATGCACTAGCCAAAGCCTAGGCGTGCCCTCTCATAAGTCTAGGGGTGCCCTAGCCTTAGGCTAGGGGAGCCCCAGCCTTAGCCTAAGCCTAGGGATGCCCTAGCCTAAGCCTAGGGGTGCTCTACCCTAAGCCTAGGGGTACCCTAGCCTTAGGCTAGGGGAGCCCTAGCCTTAGCTTAAGCCTAGGGGTGCTCTAGCCTAAGCCTAGGGGTGCCCTAGTCTAAGCCTAGGGGTGCCCTAGCCTAAGCCTAGGGGTGCCTTATCCTAAGTCTAGGGGTGTCCTAGCCTAATCCTAGGGGTTTCCTATCCTAAGCCTAGGGGTGCCCTAGCCTAAGCCTAGGGGTGCCCTAGCCTTAGGCTAGGGGAGCCCCACCGTTAGCCAAAGCATAGGGGTGTCCTCGCCTAAGACTAGGGGTGCCCTAGACATAGCCTTGGGATGCCGTAGCCTTTGGCTAGGGGTGCCCTAGCGTAAGCCTTGGGGTGCCCTAGCCTAAACATGGAGGTGCCCTAGCCTAAGCCTAGGGGTACCCTAGCCTTAGGCTAGGGGAGCCCTAGCATTAGACTAAGCCTAGGGGTGCCTTAGCCTAAGCCTAGGGATGCCCTAGCCTAAGCCTAGAGGTGCCCTAGCTTTAGCCTAGTGGTGCCCTAGCCTAAGCCTAGGGGTGCCCAAGCTTTAGCCTAGTGGTGCCGTAGCCTAAGCCTAGGGGTGCCCTAGCCTAAGCCTACGGGTGTCCTAACCTTAGGCTAGGGGATCCCTAGCCTTAGGCTTATTCTAGGGTTGCCCTAGCCTAAATCTAGGGGTGCCCCATCCTAAGCCTAGGGGTGCCCTAGCCTTGGGCTAGGGGAGCCCTAGCCTTAGCCTAAGCCTAGGGGTGCCCTAGCCTAAGACTAGGGGTGCCCAAGCCTAAGCTTAGGGGTGCCCTAGCCTAAGCCTAGGGGTGCCCTAGACTTATGCTATGGGAGCCCTAGCCTTAGCCTAAGCCTAGGGGTGCCCAAGTCTAAGCCTAGGGGTGCCCTAGTAAGCCTACGGGTGCCCTGCCTAAGCCTAGGGGTGCCCTAGCCATAGGCTATGGGAGCCCTAGCCTTAGCCTAAGCCTAGGGGTTCCCTAGCCTAAGCCTAGGGGTGTCCTGGCCTAAGCCTAGGGGTGCCCTGGCCTAAGCCTAGGGTTGCCGTGGCCTAAGCCTAGGGGTGCCATGACCTAAGCCTAGGGGTGCCCTAATCTTAGGCTCGAGGAGCCCTAGCCTAAGCCTAAGCCTAGTGGTGCCCTAACCTAAGCTTAGGGGTGCCCTAATCTAAGCCTAGGGGTGCCCTAGACTAAGCATAGGGGTTCCCTAGCCTTAGGCTAGTCGAACCGTAGCTTTAGCCTAAGCCTGGGGGTGCCCTAGCCCATGCCTAGGGGTGCCAGAGCCTAAGCTTAGGGGTGCCCTAGCCTAAGGCTAGGGGAGCCCTAGCCTTAACTTAAGCCTAGGGGTGCTCTAGCCTAAGTCTAGGGTTGCCCTAGCATAAGCCAAGGGGTGCCCTAGCCTTAGGCTAGGGGAGCCCTATCCTTAGCCTAAGCCTGGGGTGCCCTAGCCTAAGCCTAGCGGTGCCATAGCCTAAGCCTCGGGGTGCCCAACCTAAGCCTAAGGGTGCCCTAGCCTAAGGCTAGGAGAGCCCTAGCCTAAGCCTAAGCCTAGGGGTGCCCTAACCTAAGCTTAGGGTTGCCCTAATCTAAGCCTAGGGGTGCCCTAGCCTAAGCATAGGGGAGCGCTAGCCTAAGCCTAAGCCTAAGCCTAGTGTGCCCTAGCCTAAGCCTAGGGGTGCCCTTGCCTTAGGCTAGGGGAGCCCTAGCCTTAGCCTAAGCCTAGGGGTGTACTAGCCTAAGCCTAGGGGTGCCCTAGCCTAAGCCTAGGGGTGCCCTAGTAAGCCTAGGGGTGCCCTAGTAAGCCTACGGGTGCCCTGCATAAGCCTAGGGGTGCCCTAGCCTTAGGCTAGGGGAGCCCTAGCCTTAGCCTAAGCCTAGTGGTGCCCTAGCCTAAGGCTACTGGTGCCCTAACCTAAGCTTAGGGCTTCCCTCGCCTAAGCCTAGGGGTGCCCTCTCATAAGTTTAGGGGTGCCCTAGCCTAAGCCTAGGGGTTCCCTAGCCTTAGGCTAGGGGAGCCCTAGCCTTAGCTTAAGCCTAGGGATGCACTAGCCTAAGCCTAGGGTTGCCCTAGCCTAAGCCTAGGGGTGCCCTAGCCTTAGGCTAGGGGATCCCTAGCCTTCGCCTAAGCCTAGGAGTGCACTAGCCTAAGCCTAGGGGTGCCATAGCCTAAGCCTAGGGGTGCCCAAGCCTAAGCCTATGGGTTCCCTAGCCTTAGGCTAGGGAAACCCTAGCCTTAGCCTAAGACTAGGGGTGCCCTAGCCTAAGCCTAGGGGTGCCCTATCCTAAGCCTAGGGATGCCCTAGCCTAAGCCTAGGGGTGCCCTACCCTAAGCCTAGGGGTACCCTAGCTTTAGGCTAGGGGAGCCCTAGCCTTAGCTTAAGCCTAGGGGTGCTCTAGCCTAAGCCTAGGGGTGCCCTAGTCTAAGTCTAGGGGTGCCCTAGCCTAAGCCTAGGGGTGCCTTATCCTAAGCCTAGGGGTGTCCTAGCCTAATCCTAGGGGTTTCCTATCCTAAGCCTAGGGGTGCCCTAGCCTAAGCCTAGGGGTGCCCTAGCCTTAGGCTAGGGGAGCCCCACCGTTAGCCAAAGCATAGGGGTGTCCTCGCCTAAGACTAGGGGTGCCTTAGACATAGCCTTGGGATGCCGTAGCCTTTGGCTAGGGGTGCCCTAGCGTAAGCCTTGGGGTGCCCTAGCCTAAACATGGAGGTGCCCCAGCCTAAGCCTAGGGGTACCCTAGCCTTAGGCTAGGGGAGCACTAGCATTAGGCTAAGCCTAGGGGTGCCTTAGCCTAAGCCTAGGGGTGCCCTAGCCTAAGCCTAGAGGTGCCCTAGCTTTAGCCTAGTGGTGCCCTAGCCTATGCCTAGTGGTGCCCTAGCCTTAGCCTAGTGGTGCCGTAGCCTAAGCCTAGGGGTTCCCTAGCCTAAGCCTACGGGTGTCCTAACCTTAGGCTAGGGGATCCCTAGCCTTAGGCTAATTCTAGGGGTGCCCTAGCCTTGGGCTAGGGGAGCCCTAGCCTTAGCCTAAGCCTAGGGGTACCCTAGCCTAAGACTAGGGGTGCCCTAGCCTAAGCTTAGGGGTGCCCTAGCCTAAGCCTAGGGGTGCCCTAGACTTATGCTATGGGAGCCCTAGCCTTAGCCTAAGCCTAGGGGTGTCCTAGTATAAGCCTAGGGGTGCCTAAGTCTAAGCCTAGGGGTGCCATAGCGTAAGCCTAGGGGTGCTCTAGTAAGCCTAGGGGTGCCTTAGTAAGCCTACGGGTGCAAGCCTAGGGGTGCCCTAGCCATAGGCTATGGGAGCCCTAGCCTTAGCCTAAGCCTAGGGGTTCCCTAGCCTAAGCCTAGGGGTGTCCTGGCCTAAGCCTAGGGGTGCCCTGGCCTAAGCCTAGGGTTGCCGTGGCCTAAGCCTAGGGGTGCCATGACCTAAGCCTAGGGTTGCCCTAATCTTAGTCTAGGGGAGCCCTAGCCTTAGCCTAAGCCTAGGGGGGCCCTGGCCTAAGCTAGGGGTGCCCTAGTCTTAGGCTGGGGGAGCCCTAGCCTTAGCCTAAGCCTAGGGGTGCCCTAACCTAAGCCTAGGTGTGCCCTAGCCTAAGCCTAGGGGTGCCCTGGCCTAAGCTTAGGGGTGCCCTGGCCTAAGCCTAGGGGTACCCTGGCCTAAGCCTAGGGGAGCCCTAGTCTTAGGCTAGGGGAGCCCTAGCCTTAGGCTAAGCCTAGGGGTGCCCCAGCCTTAGGCTATGGGAGACCTAGCCTTATCCTAAGCCTAGGGGTGCCCTAACCTAAGCCTAGGGGTGCCCTAACCTAAGCCTAGGGGTGCCCTAGCCTAAGCCTAGGGGTGCCTTATCCTAAGCCTAGGCGTGTCCTAGCCTAATCCTAGGGGTTTCCTATCCTAAGCCTTTGGGTGCCCTAGCCTAAGCCTAGGGGTGCCCTAGCCTTAGGCTAGGGGAGCCCCACCATTAGCCAAAGCATAGGGGTGTCCTAGCCTAAGACTAGGGGTTCCCTAGACATAGCCTTGGGGTGCCCTAGCCTAAACCTTGAGGTGCCCTAGCCTAAGCCTAGGGGTACCCTAGCCTTAGGCTAGGGGAGCCCTAGCATTAGGCTAAGCCTAGGGGTGCCTTAGTCTAAGCCTAGGGGTGCCCTAGCTTAAGCTTAGGGGTGCCCTAGCTTTAGCCTAGTGGTGCCCTAGCCTATGCCTAGTGGTGCCCTAGCCTAAGCCTAGGGGTGCCCTAGCCTAAGCCTACGGGTGTCCTAACCTTAGGCTAGGGGATCCCTAGCCTTAGGCTAATTCTAGGGGTGCCCTAGCCTAAACCTAGGGGTGCCCCAGCCTAAGCCTAGGGGTGCCCTAGCCTTGGGCTAGAGGAGCCCTAGCCTTAGCCTAAGCCTAGGGGTGCCCTAGCCTAAGCCTAGGGGTGTCCTAGCCTATGCTTATGGGTGCCTTAGCATTAGGCTAGTCGAGCCGTAGCCTTAGTCTAAGCCTAGGGGTGCCCTAGCCTAAGACTATGGGTGCCCTAGACTAATCCTAGGGGTGTCCTACCACTACGCTAGGGGAGCCCTAGCCTTAGCCTAAGCCTAGGGGTGCCCTAGCCTAAGCCTAGGGGTGGCCTAGCCTAAGCCTAGGGGTGCCCTAACCTTAGGCTCGGGATCCCTAGCCTTAGGCTAATTCTAGGGGTTCCCCAGCTTAAACCTAGGGGTGCCCCAGGCTACGCCTAGGGGTGCCCTAGCCTTGGGCTAGGGGAGCCCTACCCTTAGCCTAAGCCTAGGGGTGCCCTAGCCTAAGGCGAGGGGTGCCCTAGCCTAAGCCTAGGCGTGCCCTAGCCTAAGCCTAGGGGTGCCCTAGCCTTAGGCTAGAGGAGCCCTAAACTTAGCCTAAGCCTAGGGGTGCCCTAGCCTAAGCCTATGGGAGCCCTAGCCTTAGCCTAAGCCTGGGGTGTCCTAGTATAAGCCTAAGGGTGCCCTAGCCTAAGCCTAGGGGTGCCGTAGACTTTTGCTATGGGAGCCCTAGCCTTAGCCTAAGCCTAGGGGTTCCCTAGCCTAAGCCTAGGGGTGTACTGGCCTAAGCCTAGGGGTGCCCTGGCCTAAACCTAGGGGTGCCCTGGTCTAAGACTAGGGGTGCCCTAGTCTTACGCTAGGGGAGCCCTAGCCTTAGCCTAAGCCTAGGGGTGCCCTAAACTAAACCTAGGGGTGCCCTAGCCTATGCCTAGGGGTGCCGTGGCCTAAGCCTAGGGGTGCCCTGGCCTAATCTAGGGGTGCCCTGGCCTTAGCATAGGGGTGCCCTAGTCTTAGGCTAGGGGAGCCCTAGCCTTAGCCTAAGCCTAGGGGTGCCCTGGCCTAAGCTAGGGGTGCCCTAGTCTTAGGCTGGGGGAGCCCTAGCCTTATCCTAAGCCTAGGGGTGCCCAAGCCTAAGCCTATGGGTGCCCTGGCCTAAGCCTAGGGGTGCCCTGGCCTAAGCCTAGGGGTGCCCTGGCCTAAGCCTAGGGGTGCCCTAGTCTTAGGCTAGGGGTGCCCTAGCCTTAGCCTAATCTAGGGGTGCTCTAGCCTAAGCCTAGGGGTGCCCTAGCCTTAGGCTAGTCGATCCGTAGCCTTAGCCTAAGCCTAGGGGTGGCCTAGCCTAAGCCTAGGGGTGCCCTAGCCTTGGGCTAGGGGAGCCCTAGCCTTAGCCTAGGGGTGCCCTAGCCTTAGGCTAGAGGAGCCCTAAACTTAGCCTAAGCCGAGGGGTGCCCTAGCCTTAGGCGAGGGGAGCCATGGACTTACCCTAAGCCTTGGGGTGCCCTAGCATAAGCCCAGGGGAGCCCTAGCCTTATGCTATGGGAGCCCTAGCCTTAGCCTAAGCCTAGGGGTGAACTAGTATAAGCCTAGGGTTGCCCTAGCCTAAGTCTAGGGGTGCCCTAGCCTTAGGGTAGGGGAGCCTTATCCTTAGCCTAAGCCTAGGGGTGCCCTAGCCTAAGCCTATGGGGAACCCTGGCCTAAGCCTAGGGGTGCCCTGCCCTAAGCCTAGGGGTGCCCTAATCTTAGGCTCGAGGAGCCCTAGCCTTAGCCTAAGCCTAGGTGTGCCCTAGCCTAAGTCTAGGGGTGCCCTACCCTAAGCCTAGGGGTGCCCTAGGCTAAGGCTAGGGGTGCCCTAGCCTAAGCTTAGGGGTGTCCTAACCTAAGCTTAGGGGTGCCCTAGCCTAAGTCTAGGGGTGCCCTAGCCTTAGGCTAGGGGAGCCCTAGCTTTAGCCTAAGCCTTGGGGTGCCCTAGCCTAAGTTTTGGGGTGCCCTGGCCTAAGACTAGGGGTGCCCTAACCTAAGCCTAGGGGTGCCCAAGCCTTAGGCTATGGGAGCCCTAGCCTTAGCCTAAGCTTAGAGGTGCCCTAGTCTAAGCCTAGGGGTCCCCTAGCCTAAGCCTAGGGGTGCCCTAGCCTTAGGCTAGGGGTGCCCTAGCCTTAGGCTAGGGAGCCCTACCCTTAGCCTAATCCTAGAGGTGCCCTAGCCTAAGCCTAGGGGTGCCCTAGCCTAAGTCTCGGGAGCCGTAGCCTTATCTTAATCCTAGGGGTGCCCTAGCCTTAGCCTAAGCCTAGGGGTGCCCTAGCCTAAGCCTAAGGATGCCCTAGCCTTGGGCTAGGGGAGCCCTAGCCTTAGCCTAA
Organism: Tenrec ecaudatus; assembly: GCF_050624435.1. NCBI lineage: Eukaryota > Metazoa > Chordata > Mammalia > Afrosoricida > Tenrecidae > Tenrec > Tenrec ecaudatus. The sequence continues at coordinate 575,415 of NW_027459356.1, forward strand.
GCCTAGGGGTGCCCTAGCCTAAGCCTAGGGGTGCCCTAGCCTAAGCCTAGAAGTGCCCTAGCCTTAGGCTAGGGGAGCCCTAGCACTAGCCTAAGCCTAGGGGTGCCCTAGCCTAAGCCTAGGGGTGCCCTAGCCTAAGCCTAGGGGTGCCCTAGCCTTAGGCTAGTCGAGTCGTAGCCTTAGTCTAAGCCTAGGGGTGCCCTAGCCTAAGCCTATGGGTACCCTAGCCTAAGCCTAGGGGTGTCCTAGCCTTACGCTAGGGGAGCCTTAGCCTTAGCCTAAGCCTAGGGGTGCCCTAGCCTAAGCCTAGGGGTGCCCTAGCCTAAGCCTAGGCGTGCCCTAGCCTTAGGCTAGTCGAGCCGGAGCATTAGCCTAAGCCTAGGGGTGCCCTAGCCTAAGCCTAAGAGTGCCTCAGCCTAAGCCTAGGGGTGCCTTAGCCTTAGGCTAGGGGAGCCCTAGCCTTAGCCTAAGCCTAGGGGTGCCCTAGGCTAAGCCTAGGGGTGCCCTAGCCTTAGGTTAGGGGATCCCTAACCTTAGCCTAATCCTAGGGTTACCCTAGCCTAAGCCTAGGGGTGGCCTAGCCTAAGCCTAGGCGTCCCCTAGCCTTAGGCTATGGGAACGCTAGCCTTAGCCTAAGCCTGGGGCTGCCCTAGCCTAACCCTAGGGGAGCCCTAGCAAAAGCCTAGGGGTGCCCTGGCCTAAGCCTTGGGGTGCCCTAACCTAAGCCCAGGGGTGCCCTAGCCTAAGCCTAGGGGTGCCCTAGCCTAACACAAGGGGTGCCCTAGCCTAAGCCTAGGGGTGCCCTAGCCTTAGGCTAGGGAAGCCCTACCCTTAGCCTAAGCTTAGGGGTGCCCTATCCTAAGCCCAGGGGTGCCCTATCCTAAGTTTAGGGGTGCCCTAGCCTAAGCCTAGGGGTGCCCTAGTCTTAGGCTATGGGAACCCTACCCTTAGCCTAAGCCTGGGGGTGCCCTAGCCTAAGCCTAGGGGGGCCCTGGCCTAAGCTAGGGGTGCCCTAGTCTTAGGCTGGGGGAGCCCTAGCCTTAGCCTAAGCCTAGGGGTGCCCTAACCTAAGCCTAGGGGTGCCCTAGCCTAAGCCTAGGGGTGCCCTGGCCTAAGCCTAGGGGTGCCCTGGCCTAAGCCTAGGGGTACCCTGGCCTAAGCCTAGGGGAGCCCTAGTCTTAGGCTAGGGGAGCCCTAGCCTTAGGCTAAGCCTAGGGGTGCCCTAGCCTTAGGCTATGGGAGACCTAGCCTTAGCCTAAGCCTAGGGGTGCCCTAACCTAAGCCTAGGGGTGCCCTAACCTAAGCCTAGGGGTGCCCTAGCCTAAGCCTAGGGGTGCCTTATCCTAAGCCTAGGCGTTTCCTAGCCTAATCCTAGGGGTTTCCTATCCTAAGCCTTTGGGTGCCCTAGCCTAAGCCTAGGGGTGCCCTAGCCTTAGGCTAGGGGAGCCCCACCATTAGCCAAAGCATAGGGGTGTCCTAGCCTAAGACTAGGGGTGCCCTAGACATAGCCTTGGGGTGCCCTAGCCTAAACCTGGAGGTGCCCTAGCCTAAGCCTAGGGGTACCCTAGCCTTAGGCTAGGGGAGCCCTAGCATTAGGCTAAGCCTAGGGGTGCCTTAGTCTAAGCCTAGGGGTGCGCTAGCTTAAGCTTAGGGGTGCCCTAGCTTTAGCCTAGTGGTGCCCTAGCCTATGCCTAGTGGTGCCCTAGCCTAAGCCTAGGGGTGCCCTAGCCTAAGCCTACGGGTGTCCTAACCTTAGGCTAGGGGATCCCTAGCCTTAGGCTAATTCTAGGGGTGCCCTAGCCTAAACCTAGGGGTGCCCCAGCCTAAGCCTAGGGGTGCCCTAGCCTTGGGCTAGGGGAGCCCTAGCCTTAGCCTAAGCCTAGGGGTGCCCTAGCCTAAGCCTAGGGGTGTCCTAGCCTATGCCTAGGGGTGCCTTAGCCTTAGGCTAGTCGAGCCGTAGCCTTAGTCTAAGCCTAGGGGTGCCCTAGCCTAAGACTATGGGTGCCCTAGACTAATCCTAGGGGTGTCCTACCACTACGCTAGGGGAGCCCTAGCCTTAGCCTAAGCCTAGGGGTGCCCTACCCTAAGCCTAGGGGTGGCCTAGCCTAAGTCTAGGGGTGCCCTAACCTTAGGCTCGGGATCCCTAGCTTTAGGCTAATTCTAGGGGTGCCCCAGTTAAACCTAGGGGTGCCCCAGGCTACGCTTAGGGGTGCCCTAGCCTTGGGCTAGGGGAGCCCTACCCTTAGCCTAAGCCTAGGGGTGCCCTAGCCTAAGCCGAGGGGTGCCCTAGCCTAAGCCTATGGGAGCCCTAGCCTTAGCCTAAGCCTGGGGTGTCCTAGTATAAGCTTAAGGGTGCCCTAGCCTAAGCCTAGGGGTGCCCTAGACTTATGCTATGGGAGCCCTAGCCTTAGCCTAAGCCTAGGGGTTCCCTAGCCTAAGCCTAGGGGTGTACTGGCCTAAGCCTAGGGGTGCCCTGGCCTAAACCTAGGGGTGCCCTGGTCTAAGACTAGGGGTGCCCTAGTCTTAGGCTAGGGGAGCCCTAGCCTTAGCCTAAGCCTAGGGGTGCCCTAAACTAAACCTAGGGGTGCCCTAGCCTATGCCTAGGGGTGCCGTGGCCTAAGCCTAGGGGTGCCCTGGCCTAAGCCTAGGGGTGCCCTGGCCTAAGCATAGGGGTGCCCTAGTCTTAGGCTAGGGGAGCCCTAGCCTTAGCCTAAGCCTAGGGGTGCCATGGCCTAAGCTATGGGTGCCCTAGTCTTAGGCTGGGGGAGCCCTAGCCTTATCCTAAGCCTAGGGGTGCCCAAGCCTAAGCCTATGGGTGCCCTGGCCTAAGCCTAGGGGTGCCCTGGCCTAAGCCTAGGGGTGCCCTGGCCTAAGCCTAGGGGTGCCCTAGTCTTAGGCTAGGGGTGCCCTAGTCTTAGGCTAGGGGTGCCCTAGCCTTAGCCTAATCTAGGGGTGCTCTAGCCTAAGCCTAGGGGTGCCCTAGCCTTAGGCTAGTCGATCCGTAGCCTTAGCCTAAGCCTAGGGGTGCCCTAGCCTTGGGCTAGGGGAGCCCTAGCCTTAGCCTAGGGGTGCCCTAGCCTTAGGCTAGAGGAGCCCTAAACTTAGCCTAAGCCGAGGGGTGCCCTAGCCTTAGGCGAGGGGAGCCATGGACTTACCCTAAGCCTTGGGGTGCCCTAGCATAAGCCCAGGGGAGCCCTAGCCTTATGCTATGGGAGCCCTAGCCTTAGCCTAAGCCTAGGGGTGAACTAGTATAAGCCTAGGGTTGCCCTAGCCTAAGTCTAGGGGTGCCCTAGCCTTAGGGTAGGGGAGCCTTATCCTTAGCCTAAGCCTAGGGGTGCCCTAGCCTAAGCCTAGGGGTACCCTGGCCTAAGCCTAGGGGTGCCCTGCCCTAAGCCTAGGGGTGCCCTAATCTTAGGCTCGAGGAGCCCTAGCCTTAGCCTAAGCCTAGGTGTGCCCTACCCTAAGACTAGGGGTGCCCTAGGCTAAGGCTAGGGGTGCCCTAGCCTAAGCTTAGGGGTGCCCTAACCTAAGCTTAGGGGTGCCCTAGCCTAAGTCTAGGGGTGCCCTAGCCTTAGGCTAGGGGAGCCCTAGCTTTAGCCTAAGCCTTGGGGTGCCCTAGCCTAAGTTTTGGGGTGCCCTGGCCTAAGACTAGGGGTGCCCTAACCTAAGCCTAGGGGTGCCCTAGCCTTAGGCTATGGGAGCCCTAGCCTTAGCCTAAGCCTAGAGGTGCCCTAGTCTAAGCCTAGGGGTGCCCTAGCCTAAGCCTAGGGGTGCCCTAGCCTTAGGCTAGGGGTGCCCTAGCCTTAGGCTAGGGGAGCCGTACCCTTAGCCTAAGCCTAGAGGTGCCCTAGCCTAAGCCTAGTGGTGCCCTAGCCTAAGTCTCGGGAGCCGTAGCCTTATCTTAATCCTAGGGGTGCCCTAGCCTTAGCCTAAGCCTAGGGGTGCCCTAGCCTAAGCCTAAGGATGCCCTAGCCTTGGGCTAGGGGAGCCCTAGCCTTAGCCTAAGCCTAGGGGTGCCCTAGCCTAAGCCTAGGGGTGCCCTAGCCTAAGCCTAGAAGTGCCCTAGCCTTAGGCTAGGGGAGCCCTAGCCTTAGCCTAAGCCTAGGGGTGCCCTAGCCTAAGCCTAGGGGTGCCCTAGCCTAAGCCTAGGGGTGCCCTAGCCTTAGGCTAGTCGAGTCGTAGCCTTAGTCTAAGCCTAGGGGTGCCCTAGCCTAAGCCTATGGGTACCCTAGCCTAAGCCTAGGGGTGTCCTAGCCTTACGCTAGGGGAGCCTTAGCCTTAGCCTAAGCCTAGGGGTGCCCTAGCCTAAGCCTAGGGGTGCCCTAGCCTAAGCCTAGGCGTGCCCTAGCCTTAGGCTAGTCGAGCCGGAGCATTAGCCTAAGCCTAGGGGTGCCCTAGCCTAAGCCTAGGGGTACCCTAGCCTTAGGTTAGGGGAGCCCTAACCTTAGCCTAATCCTAGGGTTGCCCTAGCCTAAGCCTAGGGGTGGCCTAGCCTAAGCCTAGGCGTCCCCTACCCTTAGGCTATGGGAACGCTAGCCTTAGCCTAAGCCTGGGGCTACCCTAGCCTAACCCTAGGGGAGCCCTAGCCAAAGCCTAGGGGTGCCCTGGCCTAAGCCTTGGGGTGCCCTAACCTAAGCCCAGGGGTGCCCTAGCCTAAGCCTAGGGGTGCCCTAGCCTAACACAAGGGGTGCCCTAGCCTAAGCCTAGGGGTGCCCTAGCCTTAGGCTAGGGAAGCCCTACCCTTAGCCTAAGCTTAGGGGTGCCCTATCGTAAGCCCAGGGGTGCCCTATCCTAAGCTTAGGGGTGCCCTAGCCTAAGCCTAGGGGTGCCCTAGTCTTAGGCTATGGGAACCCTACCCTTAGCCTAAGCCTGGGGGTGCCCTAGCCTAAGCCTAGGGGTGTCCTAGCCTAAGCCTAGGGTTACCTAGCCTAAGCCTATGCGTGCCCTACCCATAGGGTAGGGGAGCCCTAGCCTTAGCCTAAGCCTAGAGGTGCCCTAGCCTAAGCCTAGGGGTGCCCAATCCTTAGGCTAGGGGAGTCCTAGCCTTAGCCTAAGCCGAGGGGTGGCCAAGCCTAAGCCTAGGGGTGCCCTAGCCTAAGCCTAGGTGTGCCCTAGCCTAAGCCTAGGGGTGCCCAAGCCTAAGCCTAGGGGTGCCCTAGCCTTAGGTTAGGGAATCCATAGCCTTAGCCTAAGCCTAGGGGTGCCCTAGCCTAAGCCTAGGGTAGCCCTAGCCTAAGCCTAGGGGTGCCCTAGCCTACGCCTAGGGGTGCCCTAGCCTAAGCATAGGGGTCCCCTAGCCTAAGCCTAGGGGTGCCCTAGCCTAAGCCTAGGAGTGACCTAGCCTTAGGCTAGGGGAGCCCTAGACTTAGCCTAAGCCTACGGGTGCCCTAGCCTAAGCTTAGTGGTGCCCTAACCTTAGGCTAGGGGATCCCTAGCCTTAGGCTAATCTACGGGTGCCCTAGCCTAATCCTAGGGGTGCCCTAGCCTAAGCCTAGGGGTGCCCTAGCCTAAGATTAGGCGTGCCCTAGCCTTAGGCTAGGGGAGCCCTAGCCTTAGACTAAGCCTAGGGGTGCCCTAGCCTAAGCGTAGGGGAGCCCTAGCCTAAGCCTAGGGGTGCCTTAGTCTAAGCCTAGGGGAGCCCTAGCCTAAGCCTAGGGGTGCCCTAGCCTAAGCCTAGGGGTGCCCTAGCCTAAGCCTTGGCGTGCCCTAGCCTAAGCCTAGGGATGCCCTAGCCTTAACCTAAGCCTAGGGGTGCCCTAGCCTAAGCCTAGGGGTGCCCTAACCTAAGCCTAGGTGTGCCTTAGCCTAAGCCTAGGGGTGCCCTAGCCTAAGCCTAGGGGTGCCCTAGCCTTAGGCTATGGGAACCCTTGCCTTAGCCTAAGCCTAGGGGTGCCCTAGCCTAAGCCTAGGGGTGCCCTAGCCTAAGCATAGGGGTGCCCTCTCCTAAGCCTTGGGATGCCCTAGCCTTAGCCTAAGCCTAGGCGTGCCCTAGCCTAAGCCTAGGGATGCCCTAGCCTTAGGCTTGGGGATCCCTAGCCTTAGCTTAAGCCTAGGGGTGCGCTAGTCTTAGGCTATGGGAACCCTAGCCTTAGCCTAAGCCTAGGAGTGCCCTAGCCTAAGTTTAGGGGTGCCCTAGCCTTAGCCTAGTGGTGCCCAAGCCTAAGCCTAGGGGTGCCCTAGCCTTAGGCTAGGGGAGTCCTAACCTTAGCTTAAGCCTAGGGGTGCCCTAGCCTAAGCCTAGGGGTGCCCTACCCTAAGCTTAGGGGTTCTCGTGCCTTAGGCTAGGGGAGCCCTAGCCTTAGCCTAAGCCTAGGGGTGCCCTAACCTAAGACTAGGTGTGCCATAGCCAAGCCTGGGGGTGCCCTAGCCTAAGCCTAAGGGTGCCCTAGCCTTAAGCTAGGGGAGCCCTAGCTTTAGCCTAATCCTTGGGGTTCCCTAGCCTAAGCCTAGGGGTGCCCTAGCTTTAGCCTAGTGGTGCCCTAGCCTAAGCCTAGGGGTGCCCTAACCTAAGCCTAGGGTTGCCCTAGCCTAAACCTACGGGTGTCCTAACCTTAGGCTAGGGGATCCCTAGCCTTAGGCTAATTCTAGGGGTGCCCAAGCCTAAACCTAGGGGTGCCCCAGCCTAAGCCTAGGGGTGCCCTAGCCTTGGGCTAGGGGAGCCCTAGCCTTAGCCTAAGCCTAGGGGTGCCCTAGCCTAAGCCTAGGGGTGCCCTAGCCTAAGCTTAGGGGTGCCCTAGCCTAAGCCTAGGGGTGCCCTAGACTTATGCTATGGGAGCCCTAGCCTTAGCCTAAGCCTAGGGGTGTCCTAGTATAAGCCTAGGGGTGCCCAAGCCTAAGCCTAGGGGTGCCATAGCCTAAGCCTAGGGGTGCCCTAGTAAGCCTAGGGGTGCCCTAATAAGCCTACGGGTGCCCTGCCTAAGCCTAGGGGTGCCCTAGCCGTAGGCTATGGGAGCCCCAGCCTTAGCCTAAGCCTAGGGGTTACCAAGCCTATGCCTACGGGTGTCCTGGCTAAGGCTAGGGGTGCCCTGGCCTAAGCCTAGGGGTGCCCTGGCCTAAGCCTAGCGGTGCCCTAGTCTTAGGCTAGGGGAGCCCCAGCCTTAGCCTAAGCGTAGTGGTGCCCTAACCTAAGCCTAGGGGTGCCCTAGCCTAAGCCTAGGGGTGCCGTGGCCTAAGCCAAGGGTGCCCTGACCTAAGCCTAGGGGTGCCCTGACCTAAGCCTAGGGGTGCCCTAGTCTTAGGCTAGGGGAGCCCTAGCCTTAGCCTAAGCCTAGGGGTGCCCTCGCTTAAGCTAGGGGTGCCCAAGTCTTAGGCTGGGGGAGCCCTAGCCTTGGCCTAAGCCTAGGGGTGCCCTAGACTAAGCCTAGGGGTGCCCTGGTCTAAGCCTAGGGGTGCCCTGGCCTAAGCCTAGGGGTGCACTGGCCTAAGCCTAGGGGTGCCCTAGTCTTAGGCTAGGGGAGCCCTAGCCTTAGGCTAAGCCTAGGGGTGCCCTAGCCTTAGGCTATGGGAGACCTAGCCTTAGCCTAAGCCTAGGGGTGCCCTAGCCTAAGCCTAGGGGTGCCCGAACCTAAGCCTAGGGGTGCCCTAGCCTAAGCCTAGGGCAGCCCTAGCCTTAGCCTAAGCCTAGGGGTGTCCTAGCCTATGCCTAGGGGTGCCCTAGCCTTAGGCTAGTCGAGCCGTAGCCTTAGTCTAAGCCTAGGGGTGCCCTAGCCTAAGACTATGGGTGCCCTAGCCTAATCCTAGGGGTGTCCTAGCCCTACGCTAGGGGAGCCCTAGCCTTAGCCTAAGCCTAGGGGTGCCCTAGCCTAAGCCTAGGGGTGCCCTAGCCTTAGGCTAGTCGATCCGTAGCCTTAGCCTAAGCCTAGGGGTGGCCTAGCCCAAGCCTAGGGGTGCCCTAACCTTAGGCTCGGGATCTCTAGCATTAGGCTAATTCTAGGGGTGCCCCAGCTTAAACCTAGGGGTGCCCCAGCCTACGCCTAGGGGTGCCTTGCCTTGGGCTAGGGGAGCCCTACCCTTAGCCTAAGCCTAGGGGTGCCCTAGCCTAAGCCTAGGGGTGCCCTAGCCTAAGCATAGGGGTGCCCTCTCCTAAGCCTAGGGGTTCCCTAGCCTTAGCCTAAGCCTAGGCGTGCCCTAGCCTAAGCCTAGGGATGTCCTAGCCTTAGGCTTGGGGATCCCTAGCCTTAGCTTAAGCCTGGGTGCCCTAGTCTTAGGCTATGGGAACCCTAGCCTTAGCCTAAGCCTAGGAGTGCCCTAGCCTAAGTTTAGGGGTGCCCTAGCCTTAGCCTAGTGGTGCCCAAGCCTAAGCCTAGGGGTGCCCTAGCCTTAGGCTAGGGGAGTCCTAACCTTAGCTTAAGCCTAGGGGTGCCCTAGCCTAAGCCTAGGGGTGCCCTACCCTAAGCTTAGGGGTTCTCGTGCCTTAGGCTAGGGGAGCCCTAGCCTTAGCCTAAGCCTAGGGGTGCCCTAACCTAAGACTAGGGGTGCCATAGCCTAAGCCTGGGGGTGCCCTAGCCTAAGCCTAGGGGTGCCCTAGCCTTAGGCTAGGGGAGCCCTAGCTTTAGCCTAATCCTTGGGGTTCCCTAGCCTAAGCCTAGGGGTGCCCTAGCTTTAGCCTAGTGGTGCCCTAGCCTAAGCCTAGGGGTGCCCTAACCTAAGCCTAGGGTTGCCCTAGCCTAAGCCTACGGGTGTCCTAACCTTAGGCTAGGGGATCCCTAGCCTTAGGCTAATTCTAGGGGTGCCCTAGCCTAAACCTAGGGGTGCCCCAGCCTAAGCCTAGGGGTGCCCTAGCCTTGGGCTAGGGGAGCCCTAGCCTTAGCATAAGCCTAGGGGTGCCCTAGCCTAAGCCTAGGGGTGCCCTAGCCTAAGCTTAGGGGTGCCCTAGCCTAAGCCTAGGGGTGCCCTAGACTTATGCTATGGGAGCCCTAGCCTTAGCCTAAGCCTAGGGGTGTCCTAGTATAAGCCTAGGGGTGCCCAAGCCTAAGCCTAGGGGTGCCATAGCCTAAGCCTAGGGGTGCCCTAGTAAGCCTAGGGGTGCCCTAATAAGCCTACGGGTGCCCTGCCTAAGCCTAGGGGTGCCCTAGCCATAGGCTATGGGAGCCCCAGCCTTAGCCTAAGCCTAGGGGTTACCTAGCCTATGCCTAGGGGTGTCCTTTCCTAAGCCTAGGGGTGCCCTGGCCTAAGCCTAGCGGTGCCCTAGTCTTAGGCTAGGGGAGCCCTAGCCTTAGCCTAAGCGTAGTGGTGCCCTAACCTAAGCCTAGGGGTGCCCTAGCCTAAGCCTAGGGGTGCCGTGGCCTAAGCCAAGGATGCCCTGGCCTAAGCCTAGGGGTGCCCTGACCTAAGCCTAGGGGTGCCCTAGTCTTAGGCTAGGGGAGCCCTAGCTTTAGCCTAAGCCTATGGGTGCCCTCGCTTAAGCTAGGGGTGCCCAAGTCTTAGGCTGGGGGAGCCCTAGCCTTGGCCTAAGCCTAGGGGTGCCCTAGACTAAGCCTAGGGGTGCCCTGGCCTAAGCCTAGGGGTGCCCTGGCCTAAGCCTAGGGGTGCCCTAGTCTTAGGCTAGGGGAGCCCTAGCCTTAGGCTAAGCCTAGGGGTGCCCTAGCCTTAGGCTATGGGAGACCTAGCCTTAGCCTAAGCCTAGGGGTGCCCTAGACTAAGCCTAGGGGTGCCCTGGCCTAAGCCTAGGGGTGCCCTGGCCTAAGCCTAGGGGTGCCCTGGCCTAAGCCTAGGGGTGCCCTAGTCTTAGGCTAGGGGAGCCCTAGCCTTAGGCTAAGCCTAGGGGTGCCCTAGCCTTAGTCTATGGGAGACCTAGCCTTAGCCTAAGCCTAGGGGTGTCCTAGCCTATGCCTAGGGGTGCCCTAGCCTTAGGCTAGTTGAGCCGTAGCCTTAGTCTAAGCCTAGGGGTGCCCTAGCCTAAGACTATGGGTGCCCTAGCCTAATCCTAGGGGTGTCCTAGCCCTACGCTAGGGGAGCCCTAGCCTTATCCTAAGCCTAGGGGTGCCCTAGCCTAAGCCTAGGGGTGCCCTAACCTTAGGCTCGGGATCCCTAGCCTTAGGCTAATTCTAGGGGTGCCCCAGCTTAAACCTAGGGGTGCCCCAGGCTACGCCTAGGGGTGCCTTGCCTTGGGATAGGGGAGCCCTACCCTTAGCCTAAGCCTAGGGGTGCCCTAGCCTAAACCTAGGGATGCACTAGCCTAAGCCTAGGGGTGCCCTAGCCTTAGGCTAGAGGAGCCCTAAACTTAGCCTAAGCCTAGGGGTGCCCTAGCCTAAGTCTAGGGGTGCCCTAGCCTTAGGCGAGGGGAGCCATGGACTTACCCTAAGCCTTGGGGTGCCCTAGCATAAGCCTAGGGGAACCCTAGCCTTATGCTATGGGAGCCCTAACCTTAGCCTAAGCCTAGGGGTGTCCTAGTATAAGCCTAAGGGTGCCCTAGCCTAAGCCTAGGGGTGCCCTAGACTTATGCTATAGGAGCCCTAGCCTTAGCCTAAGCCTAGGGGTGTCCTAGTATAAGCCTAGGGGTGCCCAATCCTAAGCCTAGGGGTGCCATACCCTAAGCCTAGGGGTGCCCTAGTAAGCCTAGGGGTGCCCTAGTAAGCCTACGGGTGCCCTGCCTAAGCCTAGGGGTGCCCTAGCCTTAGGCTATGGGAGCCCTAGCCTTAGCCTAAGCCTAGGGGTTCCCTAGCCTAAGCCTAGGGGTGTACTGGCCTAAGCCTAGGGGTGCCCTGGCCTAAGCCTAGGGGTGCCCTGACCTAAGCCTAGGGGTGCCCTAGTCTTAGGCTAGGGGAGCCCTAGCTTTAGCCTAAGCCTAGGGGTGCCCTCGCTTAAGCTAGGGGTGCCCAAGTCTTAGGCTGGGGGAGCCCTAGCCTTGGCCTAAGTCTAGGGGTGCCCTAGACTAAGCCTAGGGGTGCCCTGGCCTAAGCCTAGGGGTGCCCTGGCCTAAGCCTAGCGGTGCCCTGGCCTAAGCCTAGGGGTGCCCTAGTCTTAGGCTAGGGGAGCCCTAGCCTTAGCCTAAGCCTAGGGGTGCCCTCGCTTAAGCTAGGGGTGCCCAAGTCTTAGGCTGGGGGAGCCCTAGCCTTGGCCTAAGCCTAGGGGTGCCCTAGACTAAGACTAGGGGTGCCCTGGCCTAAGCCTAGGGGTGCCCTGGCCTAAGCCTAGGGGTGCCCTGGCCTAAGCCTAGGGGTGCCCTAGTCTTAGGCTAGGGGAGCCCTAGCCTTAGGCTATGGGAGACCTAGCCTTAGCCTAAGCCTAGGGGTGCCCTAGCCTAAGCCTAGGGGTGCCCGAACCTAAGCCTAGGGGTGCCCTAGCCTAAGGCTAGTCGAGCCGTAGCCTTAGTCTAAGCCTAGGGTTGCCCTAGCCTAAGCCTAGGGGTGTCCTAGCCCTACGCTAGGGGAGCCTTAGCCTTAGCCTAAGCCTAGGGTTGCCCTAGCCTAAGCCTAGGGGTGCCCTAGCCTTAGGCTATTCGATCCGTAGCCTTAGCCTAAGCCTAGGGGTGGCCTAGCCTAAGCCTAGGGGTGCCCTAACCTTAGGCTCGGGATCCCTAGCCTTAGGCTAATTCTAGGGGTGCCCCAGCTTAAACCTACGGGTGCCCCAGCCTACGCCTAGGGGTGCCTTGCCTTGGGCTAGGGGATCCCTACCCTTAGCCTAAGCCTAGGGGTGCCCTAGCCTAAACCTAGGGGTGCCATATCCTAAGCCAAGGGTGCCCTGCCCTAAGCCTAGGGGTGCCCTAGTCTTAGGCTAGGGGAGTCCTAGCTTTAGCGTAAGCCTAGGGGTGCCCTCGCTTAAGCTAGGGGTGCCCAAGTCTTAGGCTGGGGGAGCCCTAGCCTTGGCCTAAGCCTAGGGGTGCCCTAGACTAAGCCTAGGGGTGCCCTGGCCTAAGCCTAGGGGTGCCCTAGTCTTAGGCTAGAGGAGCCCTAAACTTAGCCAAAGCCTAAGGGTGCCCTAGCCTAAGTCTAGGGGTGCCCTAGCCTTAGGCGAGGGGAGCCATGGACTTACCCTAAGCCTTGGGGTGCCCTAGCATAAGCCTAGGGGAACCCTAGCCTTATGCTATGGGAGCCCTAACCTTAGCCTAAGCCTAGGGGTGTCCTAGTATAAGCCTAAGGGTGCCCTAGCCTAAGCCTAGGGGTGCCCTAGACTAAGTTTAGGGGTGCCCTAGCCTTAGCCTAGTGGTGCCCAAGCCTAAGCCTAGGGGTGCCCTAGCCTTAGGCTAGGGGAGTCCTAACCTTAGCTTAAGCCTAGGGGTGCCCTAGCCTAAGCCTAGTGGTGCCCTACCCTAAGCTTAGGGGTTCTCGTGCCTTAGGCTAGGGGAGCCCTAGCCTTAGCCTAAGCCTAGGGGTGCCCTAACCTAAGACTAGGGGTGCCATAGCCTAAGCCTGGGGGTCCCCTACCCTAAGCCTAGGGGTGCCCTAGCCTTAGGCTAGGGGAGCCCTAGCTTTAGCCTAATCCTTGGGGTTCCCTAGCCTAAGCCTAGGGGTGCCCTAGCTTTAGCCTAGTGGTGCCCTAGCCTAAGCCTAGGGTTGCCCTAGCCTAAGCCTACGGGTGTCCTAACCTTAGGCTAGGGAATCCCTAGCCTTAGGCTAATTCTAGGGGTGCCCTAGCCTAAACCTAGGGGTGCCCCAGCCTAAGCCTAGGGGTGCCCTAGCCTTGGGCTAGGGGAGCCCTAGCCTTAGCCTAAGCCTAGGGGTGCCCTAGCCTAAGCCTAGGGATGCCCTAGCCTAAGCTTAGGGGTGCCCTGGCCTAAGCCTAGGGGTGCCCTAGACTTATGCTATGGGAGCCCTAGCCTTAGCCTAAGCCTAGGGGTGTCCTAGTATAAGCCTAGGGGTTCCCAAGCCTAAGCCTAGGGGTGCCATAGCCTAAGCCTAGGGGTGCCCTAGTAAGCCTAGGGGTGCCCTAATAAGCCTACGGGTGCCCTGCCTAAGCCTAGGGGTGCCCTAGCCATAGGCTATGGGAGCCCCAGCCTTAGCCTAAGCCTAGGGGTTACCTAGCCTATGCCTAGGGATGTCTTGGCCTAAGCCTAGGGGTGCCCTGGCCTAAGCCTAGGGGTGCCCTGGCCTAAGCCTAGCGGTGCCCTAGTCTTAGGCTAGGGGAGCCCTAGCCTTAGCCTAAGCGTAGTGGTGCCCTAACCTAAGCCTAGGGGTGCCCTAGCCTAAGCCTAGGGTTGCCGTGGCCTAAGCCAAGGGTGCCCTGGCCTAAGCCTAGGGGTGCCCTGACCTAAGCCTAGGGGTGCCCTAGTCTTACGCTAGGGGAGCCCTAGTTTTAGCCTAAGCCTAGGGGTGCCCTCGCTTAAGCTAGGGGTGCCCAAGTCTTAGGCTGGGGGAGCCCTAGCCTTGGCCTAAGCCTAGGGGTGCCCTAGACTAAGCCTAGGGGTGCCCTGGCCTAAGCCTAGGGGTGCCCTGGCCTAAGCCTAGGGGTGCCCTGGCCTAAGCCTAGGGGTGCCCTAGTCTTAGGCTAGGGGAGCCCTAGCCTTAAGCTAAGCCTAGGGGTGCCCTAGCCTTAGGCTATGGGAGACCTAGCCTTAGCCTAAGCCTAGGGGTGCCCTAGACTAAGCCTAGGGGTGCCCTGGCCTAAGCCTAGGGGTGCCCTGGCCTAAGCGTAGGGGTGCCCTGGCCTAATCCTAGGGGTGCCCTGGCCTAAGCCTAGGGGTGCCCTAGTCTTAGGCTAGAGGAGCCCTAAACTTAGCCTAAGCCTAGGGGTGCCCTAGCCTAAGTCTAGGGGTGCCCTAGCCTTAGGCGAGGGAGCCATGGACTTACCCTAAGCCTTGGGGTGCCCTAGCATAAGCCTAGGGGAACCCTAGCCTTATGCTATGGAAGCCCTAACCTTAGCCTAAGCCTAGGGGTGTCCTAGTATAAGCCTAAGGGTGCCCTAGCCTAAGCCTAGGGGTGCCCTAGACTTATGCTATAGGAGCCCTAGCCTTAGCCTAAGCCTAGGGGTGTCCTAGTATAAGCCTAGGGGTGCCCAATCCTAAGCCTAGGGGTGCCATACCCTAAGCCTAGGGGTGCCCTAGTAAGCCTAGGGGTGCCCTAGAAAGCCTACGGGTGCCCTGCCTAAGCCTAGGGGTGCCCTAGCCTTAGGCTATGGGAGCCCTAGCCTTAGCCTAAGCCTAGGGGTTCCCTAGCCTAAGCCTAGGGGTGTACTGGCCTAAGCCTAGGGGTGCCCTGGCCTAAGCCTAGGGGTGCCCTGACCTAAGCCTAGGGGTGCCCTAGCCTTAGGCTAGGGGAGCCCTAGCCTTAGCCTAAGCCTAGGGGTTCCCTAGCCTAAGCCTAGGGGTGCCCTGGCCTAAGCCTAGGGGTGCCCTGGCCTAAGCCTAGCGGTGCCCTGGCCTAAGCCTAGGGGTGCCCTAGTCTTAGGCTAGGGGAGCCCTAGCATTAGGCTAAGCCTAGGGGTGCCCTAGCCTTAGGCTATGGGAGACCTAGCCTTAGCCTAAGCCTAGGGGTGTCCTAGCCTATGCCTAGGGGTGCCCTAGTCTTAGGCTAGTCGAGCCATAGCCTTAGTCTAAGCCTAGGGGTGCCCTAGCCTAAGACTATGGGTGCCCTAGCCTAATCCTAGGGGTGTCCTAGCCCTACGCTAGGGGACCCTAGCCTTAGCCTAAGCCTAGGGTTGCCCTAGCCTAAGCCTAGGGGTGCCCTAGCCTTAGGCTAGTCGATCCGTAGCCTTAGCCTAAGCCTAGGGGTGGCCTAGCCTAAGCCGAGGGGTGCCCTAACCTTAGGCTCGGGATCCCTAGCCTTAGGCTAATTCTAGGGGTGCCCCAGCTTAAACCTAGGGGTGCCCCAGCCTACGCCTAGGGGTGCCTTGCCTTGGGCTAGGGGAGCCCTACCCTTAGCCTAAGCCTAGGGGTGCCCTAGCCTAAGCCTAGGGGTGCCCTGGCCTAAGCATAGGGGTGCCCTGGCCTAAGCCTAGGGGTGCCCTGGCCTAAGCCTAGGGGTGCCCTAGTCTTAGGCTAGGGGAGACCTAGCCTTAGCCTAAGCCTAGGGGTGCCCTGGCCTAAGCTAGGGGTGCCCTAGTCTTAGGCTGGGGGAGCCCTAGCCTTAGCCTAAGCCTAGGGGTGCCCTAACCTAAGCCTTGGGGTGCCCTAGCCTAAGCCTAGGGGTGCTCTGGCCTAAGCCTAGGGGTGCCCTGAACTAAGCCTAGGGGTGCCCTAGTCTTAGGCTAGGGGAGCCCTAGCCTTAGCCTAAGCCTAGGGGTGCTCTAGCCTAAGCCTAGGGGTGCCCTAACCTAAGCCTAGGGGTGCCCTAGCCTTAGGCTACGGGAGCCCTAGCCTTAGCCTAAGCCTAGGGGTGCCCCAGCCTAAGCCTAGGGGTGCCCTAGCCTTGGGCTAGGGGAGCCCTAGCCTTAGCCTAAGCCTAGGGGTGCCCTAGCCTAAGCCTAGGGGTGCCCTAGCCTAAGCTTAGGGGTGCCCTAGCCTAAGCCTAGGGGTGCCCTAGACTTATGCTATGGGAGCCCTAGCCTTAGCCTAAGCCTAGGGGTGTCCTAGTATAAGCCTAGGGGTGCCCAAGCCTAAGCCTAGGGGTGCCATAGCCTAAGCCGTGGGGTGCCCTATTAAGCCTAGGGGTGCCCTAATAAGCCTACGGGTGCCCTGCCTAAGCCTAGGGGTGCCCTAGCCATAGGCTATGGGAGCCCCAGCCTTAGCCTAAGCCTAGGGGTTACCTAGCCTATGCCTAGGGGTGTCCTTTCCTAAGCCTAGGGGTGCCCTGGCCTAAGCCTAGGGGTGCCCTGGCCTAAGCCTAGCGGTGCCCTAGTCTTAGGCTAGGGGAGCCCTAGCCTTAGCCTAAGCGTAGTGGTGCCCTAACCTAAGCCACGGGTGCCCTAGCCTAAGCCTAGGGGTGCCGTGGCCTAAGCCAAGGGGTGCCCTGACCTAAGCCTAGGGGTGCCCTAGTCTTAGGCTAGGGGAGCCCTAGCTTTAGCCTAAGCCTAGGGGTGCCCTGACCTAAGCCTAGGGGTGCCCTAGTCTTAGGCTAGGGGAGCCCTAGCTTTAGCCTAAGCCTAGGGGTGCCCTCGCTTAAGCTAGGGGTGCCCAAGTCTTAGGCTGGGGGAGCCCTAGCCTTGGCCTAAGCCTAGGGGTGCCCTAGACTAAGCCTAGGGTGCCCTGGCCTAAGCCTAGGGGTGCCCTGGCCTAAGCCTAGCGGTGCCCTGGCCTAAGCCTAGGGGTGCCCTAGTCTTAGGCTAGGGGAGCCCTAGCCTTAGGCTAAGCCTAGGGGTGCCCTAGCCTTAGGCTATGGGAGACCTAGCCTTAGCCTAAGCCTAGGGGTGTCCTAGCCTATGCCTAGGGGTGCCCTAGCCTTAGGCTAGTCGAGCCGTAGCCTTAGTCTAAGCTTAGGGGTGCACTAACCTAAGACTATGGGTACCCTAGCCTAATCCTAGGGGTGTCCTAGCCCTACGCTAGGGGAGCCCTAGCCTTAGCCTAAGCCTAGGGTTGCCCTAGCCTAAGCCTAGGGGTGCCTTAGCCTTAGGCTATTCGATCCGTAGCCTTAGCCTAAGCCTAGGGGTGGCCTAGCCTAAGCCTAGGGGTGCCCTAACCTTAGGCTCGGGATCCCTAGCCTTAGGCTAATTCTAGGGGTGCCCCAGCTTAAACCTACGGGTGCCCCAGCCTACGCCTAGGGGTGCCTTGCCTTGGGCTAGGGGATCCCTACCCTTAGCCTAAGCCTAGGGGTGCCCTAGCCTAAACCTAGGGGTGCCGTGTCCTAAGCCAAGGGTGCCCTGCCCTAAGCCTAGGTGTGCCCTAGTCTTAGGCTAGGGGAGTCCTAGCTTTAGCGTAAGCCTAGGGGTGCCCTCGCTTAAGCTAGGGGTGCCCAAGTCTTAGGCTGGGGGAGCCCTAGCCTTGGCCTAAGCCTAGGGGTGCCCTAGACTAAGCCTAGGGGTGCCCTGGCCTAAGTCTAGGGGTGCCCTGGCCTAAGCCTAGGGGTGCCCTGGCCTAAGCCTAGGGGTGCCCTAGTCTTAGGCTAGGGGAGCCCTAGCCTTAGGCTAAGCCAAGGGGTGCCCTAGCCTTAGGCTATGGGAGACCTAGCCTTAGCCTAAGCCTAGGGGTGCCCTAGACTAAGCCTAGGGGTGTCCTGGCCTAAGCCTAGGGGTGCCCTGGCCTAAGCCTAGGGGTGCCCTGGCCTAAGCCTAGGGGTGCCCTAGTCTTAGGCTAGGGGAGCCCTAGCATTAGGCTAAGCCTAGGGGTGCCCTAGCCTTAGGCTATGGGAGACCTAGCCTTAGCCTAAGCCTAGGGGTGTCCTAGCCTATGCCTAGGGGTGCCCTAGTCTTAGGCTAGTCGAGCCATAGCCTTAGTCTAAGCCTAGGGGTGCCCTAGCCTAAGACTATGGGTGCCCTAGCCTAATCCTAGGGGTGTCCTAGCCCTACGCTAGGGGACCCTAGCCTTAGCCTAAGCCTAGGGTTGCCCTAGCCTAAGCCTAGGGGTGCCCTAGCCTTAGGCTAGTCGATCCGTAGCCTTAGCCTAAGCCTAGGGGTGGCCTAGCCTAAGCCGAGGGGTGCCCTAACCTTAGGCTCGGGATCCCTAGCCTTAGGCTAATTCTAGGGGTGCCCCAGCTTAAACCTAGGGGTGCCCCAGCCTACGCCTAGGGGTGCCTTGCCTTGGGCTAGGGGAGCCCTACCCTTAGCCTAAGCCTAGGGGTGCCCTAGCCTAAGCCTAGGGGTGCCCTGGCCTAAGCATAGGGGTGCCCTGGCCTAAGCCTAGGGGTGCCCTGGCCTAAGCCTAGGGGTGCCCTAGTCTTAGGCTAGGGGAGACCTAGCCTTAGCCTAAGCCTAGGGGTGCCCTGGCCTAAGCTAGGGGTGCCCTAGTCTTAGGCTGGGGGAGCCCTAGCCTTAGCCTAAGCCTAGGGGTGCCCTAACCTAAGCCTTCGGGTGCCCTAGCCTAAGCCTAGGGGTGCTCTGGCCTAAGCCTAGGGGTGCCCTGAACTAAGCCTAGGGGTGCCCTAGTCTTAGGCTAGGGGAGCCCTAGCCTTAGCCTAAGCCTAGGGGTGCTCTAGCCTAAGCCTAGGGGTGCCCTAACCTAAGCCTAGGGGTGCCCTAGCCTTAGGCTACGGGAGCCCTAGCCTTAGCCTAAGCCTAGGGGTGCCCCAGCCTAAGCCTAGGGGTGCCCTAGCCTTGGGCTAGGGGAGCCCTAGCCTTAGCCTAAGCCTAGGGGTGCCCTAGCCTAAGCCTAGGGGTGCCCTAGCCTAAGCTTAGGGGTGCCCTAGCCTAAGCCTAGGGGTGCCCTAGACTTATGCTATGGGAGCCCTAGCCTTAGCCTAAGCCTAGGGGTGTCCTAGTATAAGCCTAGGGGTGCCCAAGCCTAAGCCTAGGGGTGCCATAGCCTAAGCCGTGGGGTGCCCTATTAAGCCTAGGGGTGCCCTAATAAGCCTACGGGTGCCCTGCCTAAGCCTAGGGGTGCCCTAGCCATAGGCTATGGGAGCCCCAGCCTTAGCCTAAGCCTAGGGGTTACCTAGCCTATGCCTAGGGGTGTCCTTTCCTAAGCCTAGGGGTGCCCTGGCCTAAGCCTAGGGGTGCCCTGGCCTAAGCCTAGCGGTGCCCTAGTCTTAGGCTAGGGGAGCCCTAGCCTTAGCCTAAGCGTAGTGGTGCCCTAACCTAAGCCACGGGTGCCCTAGCCTAAGCCTAGGGGTGCCGTGGCCTAAGCCAAGGGGTGCCCTGACCTAAGCCTAGGGGTGCCCTAGTCTTAGGCTAGGGGAGCCCTAGCTTTAGCCTAAGCCTAGGGGTGCCCTGACCTAAGCCTAGGGGTGCCCTAGTCTTAGGCTAGGGGAGCCCTAGCTTTAGCCTAAGCCTAGGGGTGCCCTCGCTTAAGCTAGGGGTGCCCAAGTCTTAGGCTGGGGGAGCCCTAGCCTTGGCCTAAGCCTAGGGGTGCCCTAGACTAAGCCTAGGGTGCCCTGGCCTAAGCCTAGGGGTGCCCTGGCCTAAGCCTAGCGGTGCCCTGGCCTAAGCCTAGGGGTGCCCTAGTCTTAGGCTAGGGGAGCCCTAGCCTTAGGCTAAGCCTAGGGGTGCCCTAGCCTTAGGCTATGGGAGACCTAGCCTTAGCCTAAGCCTAGGGGTGTCCTAGCCTATGCCTAGGGGTGCCCTAGCCTTAGGCTAGTCGAGCCGTAGCCTTAGTCTAAGCTTAGGGGTGCACTAACCTAAGACTATGGGTACCTTAGCCTAATCCTAGGGGTGTCCTAGCCCTACGCTAGGGGAGCCCTAGCCTTAGCCTAAGCCTAGGGTTGCCCTAGCCTAAGCCTAGGGGTGCCTTAGCCTTAGGCTATTCGATCCGTAGCCTTAGCCTAAGCCTAGGGGTGGCCTAGCCTAAGCCTAGGGGTGCCCTAACCTTAGGCTCGGGATCCCTAGCCTTAGGCTAATTCTAGGGGTGCCCCAGCTTAAACCTACGGGTGCCCCAGCCTACGCCTAGGGGTGCCTTGCCTTGGGCTAGGGGATCCCTACCCTTAGCCTAAGCCTAGGGGTGCCCTAGCCTAAACCTAGGGGTGCCATGTCCTAAGCCAAGGGTGCCCTGCCCTAAGCCTAGGGGTGCCCTAGTCTTAGGCTAGGGGAGTCCTAGCTTTAGCGTAAGCCTAGGGGTGCCCTCGCTTAAGCTAGGGGTGCCCAAGTCTTAGGCTGGGGGAGCCCTAGCCTTGGCCTAAGCCTAGGGGTGCCCTAGACTAAGCCTAGGGGTGCCCTGGCCTAAGCCTAGGGGTGCCCTAGTCTTAGGCTAGAGGAGCCCTAAACTTAGCCAAAGCCTACGGGTGCCCTAGCCTAAGTCTAGGGGTGCCCTAGCCTTAGGCGAGGGGAGCCATGGACTTACCCTAAGCCTTGGGGTGCCCTAGCATAAGCCTAGGGGAACCCTAGCCTTATGCTATGGGAGCCCTAACCTTAGCCTAAGCCTAGGGGTGTCCTAGTATAAGCCTAAGGGTGCCCTAGCCTAAGCCTAGGGGTGCCCTAGACTAAGTTTAGGGGTGCCCTAGCCTTAGCCTAGTGGTGCCCAAGCCTAAGCCTAGGGGTGCCCTAGCCTTAGGCTAGGGGAGTCCTAACCTTAGCTTAAGCCTAGGGGTGCCCTAGCCTAAGCCTAGGGGTGCCCTACCCTAAGCTTAGGGGTTCTCGTGCCTTAGGCTAGGGGAGCCCTAGCCTTAGCCTAAGCCTAGGGGTGCCCTAACCTAAGACTAGGGGTGCAATAGCCTAAGCCTGGGGGTCCCCTACCCTAAGACTAGGGGTGCCCTAGCCTTAGGCTAGGGGAGCCCTAGCTTTAGCCTAATCCTTGGGGTTCCCTAGCCTAAGCCTAGGGGTGCCCTAGCTTTAGCCTAGTGGTGCCCTAGCCTAAGCCTAGGGTTGCCCTAGCCTAAGCCTACGGGTGTCCTAACCTTAGGCTAGGGAATCCCTATCCTTAGGCTAATTCTAGGGGTGCCCTAGCCTAAACCTAGGGGTGCCCCAGCCTAAGCCTAGGGGTGCCCTAGCCTTGGGCTAGGGGAGCCCTAGCCTTAGCCTAAGCCTAGGGGTGCCCTAGCCTAAGCCTAGGGATGCCCTAGCCTAAGCTTAGGGGTGCCCTGGCCTAAGCCTAGGGGTGCCCTAGACTTATGCTATGGGAGCCCTAGCCTTAGCCTAAGCCTAGGGGTGTCCTAGTATAAGCTTAGGGGTGCCCAAGCCTAAGCCTAGGGGTGCCATAGCCTAAGCCTAGGGGTGCCCTAGTAAGCCTAGGGGTGCCCTAATAAGCCTACGGGTGCCCTGCCTAAGCCTAGGGGTGCCCTAGCCATAGGCTATGGGAGCCCCAGCCTTAGCCTAAGCCTAGGGGTTACCTAGCCTATGCCTAGGGATGTCTTGGCCTAAGCCTAGGGGTGCCCTGGCCTAAGCCTAGGGGTGCCCTGGCCTAAGCCTAGCGGTGCCCTACTCTTAGGCTAGGGGAGCCCTAGCCTTAGCCTAAGCGTAGTGGTGCCCTAACCTAAGCCTAGGGGTGCCCTAGCCTAAGCCTAGGGTTGCCGTGGCCTAAGCCAAGGGTGCCCTGGCCTAAGCCTAGGGGTGCCCTGACCTAAGCCTAGGGGTGCCCTAGTCTTAGGCTAGGGGAGCCCTAGTTTTAGCCTAAGCCTAGGGGTGCCCTCGCTTAAGCTAGGGGTGCCCAAGTCTTAGGCTGGGGGAGCCCTAGCCTTGGCCTAAGCCTAGGGGTGCCCTAGACTAAGCCTAGGGGTGCCCTGGCCTAAGCCTAGGGGTGCCCTGGCCTAAGCCTAGGGGTGCCCTGGCCTAAGCCTAGGGGTGCCCTAGTCTTAGGCTAGGGGAGCCCTAGCCTTAAGCTAAGCCTAGGGGTGCCCTAGCCTTAGGCTATGGGAGACCTAGCCTTAGCCTAAGCCTAGGGGTGCCCTAGACTAAGCCTAGGGGTGCCCTGGCCTAAGCCTAGGGGTGCCCTGGCCTAAGCCTAGGGGTGCCCTGGCCTAAGCCTAGGGGTGCCCTGGCCTAAGCCTAGGGGTGCCCTAGTCTTAGGCTAGAGGAGCCCTAAACTTAGCCTAAGCCTAGGGGTGCCCTAGCCTAAGTCTAGGGGTGCCCTAGCCTTAGGCGAGGGAGCCATGGACTTACCCTAAGCCTTGGGGTGCCCTAGCATAAGCCTAGGGGAACCCTAGCCTTATGCTATGGAAGCCCTAACCTTAGCCTAAGCCTAGGGGTGTCCTAGTATAAGCCTAAGGGTGCCCTAGCCTAAGCCTAGGGGTGCCCTAGACTTATGCTATAGGAGCCCTAGCCTTAGCCTAAGCCTAGGGGTGTCCTAGTATAAGCCTAGGGGTGCCCAATCCTAAGCCTAGGGGTGCCATACCCTAAGCCTAGGGGTGCCCTAGTAAGCCTAGGGGTGCCCTAGTAAGCCTACGGGTGCCCTGCCTAAGCCTAGGGGTGCCCTAGCCTTAGGCTATGGGAGCCCTAGCCTTAGCCTAAGCCTAGGGGTTCCCTAGCCTAAGCCTAGGGGTGTACTGGCCTAAGCCTATGGGTGCCCTGGCCTAAGCCTAGGGGTGCCCTGACCTAAGCCTAGGGGTGCCCTAGCCTTAGGCTAGGGGAGCCCTAGCCTTAGCCTAAGCCAAGGGGTTCCCTAGCCTAAGCCTAGGGGTGCCCTGGCCTAAGCCTAGGGGTGCCCTGGCCTAAGCCTAGCGGTGCCCTGGCCTAAGCCTAGGGGTGCCCTAGTCTTAGGCTAGGGGAGCCCTAGCATTAGGCTAAGCCTAGGGGTGCCCTAGCCTTAGGCTATGGGAGACCTAGCCTTAGCCTAAGCCTAGGGGTGTCCTAGCCTATGCCTAGGGGTGCCCTAGTCTTAGGCTAGTCGAGCCATAGCCTTAGTCTAAGCCTAGGGGTGCCCTAGCCTAAGACTATGGGTGCCCTAGCCTAATCCTAGGGGTGTCCTAGCCCTACGCTAGGGGACCCTAGCCTTAGCCTAAGCCTAGGGTTGCCCTAGCCTAAGCCTAGGGGTGCCCTAGCCTTAGGCTAGTCGATCCGTAGCCTTAGCCTAAGCCTAGGGGTGGCCTAGCCTAAGCCGAGGGGTGCCCTAACCTTAGGCTCGGGATCCCTAGCCTTAGGCTAATTCTAGGGGTGCCCCAGCTTAAACCTAGGGGTGCCCCAGCCTACGCCTAGGGGTGCCTTGCCTTGGGCTAGGGGAGCCCTACCCTTAGCCTAAGCCTAGGGGTGCCCTAGCCTAAGCCTAGGGGTGCCCTGGCCTAAGCATAGGGGTGCCCTGGCCTAAGCCTAGGGGTGCCCTGGCCTAAGCCTAGGGGTGCCCTAGTCTTAGGCTAGGGGAGACCTAGCCTTAGCCTAAGCCTAGGGGTGCCCTGGCCTAAGCTAGGGGTGCCCTAGTCTTAGGCTGGGGGAGCCCTAGCCTTAGCCTAAGCCTAGGGGTGCCCTAACCTAAGCCTTGGGGTGCCCTAGCCTAAGCCTAGGGGTGCTCTGGCCTAAGCCTAGGGGTGCCCTGAACTAAGCCTAGGGGTGCCCTAGTCTTAGGCTAGGGGAGCCCTAGCCTTAGCCTAAGCCTAGGGGTGCTCTAGCCTAAGCCTAGGGGTGCCCTAACCTAAGCCTAGGGGTGCCCTAGCCTTAGGCTACGGGAGCCCTAGCCTTAGCCTAAGCCTAGGGGTGCCCCAGCCTAAGCCTAGGGGTGCCCTAGCCTTGGGCTAGGGGAGCCCTAGCCTTAGCCTAAGCCTAGGGGTGCCCTAGCCTAAGCTTAGGGGTGCCCTAGCCTAAGCCTAGGGGTGCCCTAGACTTATGCTATGGGAGCCCTAGCCTTAGCCTAAGCCTAGGGGTGTCCTAGTATAAGCCTAGGGGTGCCCAAGCCTAAGCCTAGGGGTGCCATAGCCTAAGCCGTGGGGTGCCCTATTAAGCCTAGGGGTGCCCTAATAAGCCTACGGGTGCCCTGCCTAAGCCTAGGGGTGCCCTAGCCATAGGCTATGGGAGCCCCAGCCTTAGCCTAAGCCTAGGGGTTACCTAGCCTATGCCTAGGGGTGTCCTTTCCTAAGCCTAGGGGTGCCCTGGCCTAAGCCTAGGGGTGCCCTGGCCTAAGCCTAGCGGTGCCCTAGTCTTAGGCTAGGGGAGCCCTAGCCTTAGCCTAAGCGTAGTGGTGCCCTAACCTAAGCCACGGGTGCCCTAGCCTAAGCCTAGGGGTGCCGTGGCCTAAGCCAAGGGGTGCCCTGACCTAAGCCTAGGGGTGCCCTAGTCTTAGGCTAGGGGAGCCCTAGCTTTAGCCTAAGCCTAGGGGTGCCCTGACCTAAGCCTAGGGGTGCCCTAGTCTTAGGCTAGGGGAGCCCTAGCTTTAGCCTAAGCCTAGGGATGCCCTCGCTTAAGCTAGGGGTGCCCAAGTCTTAGGCTGGGGGAGCCCTAGCCTTGGCCTAAGCCTAGGGGTGCCCTAGACTAAGCCTAGGGTGCCCTGGCCTAAGCCTAGGGGTGCCCTGGCCTAAGCCTAGCGGTGCCCTGGCCTAAGCCTAGGGGTGCCCTAGTCTTAGGCTAGGGGAGCCCTAGCCTTAGGCTAAGCCTAGGGGTGCCCTAGCCTTAGGCTATGGGAGACCTAGCCTTAGCCTAAGCCTAGGGGTGTCCTAGCCTATGCCTAGGGGTGCCCTAGCCTTAGGCTAGTCGAGCCGTAGCCTTAGTCTAAGCTTAGGGGTGCACTAACCTAAGACTATGGGTACCCTAGCCTAATCCTAGGGGTGTCCTAGCCCTACGCTAGGGGAGCCCTAGCCTTAGCCTAAGCCTAGGGTTGCCCTAGCCTAAGCCTAGGGGTGCCTTAGCCTTAGGCTATTCGATCCGTAGCCTTAGCCTAAGCCTAGGGGTGGCCTAGCCTAAGCCTAGGGGTGCCCTAACCTTAGGCTCGGGATCCCTAGCCTTAGGCTAATTCTAGGGGTGCCCCAGCTTAAACCTACGGGTGCCCCAGCCTACGCCTAGGGGTGCCTTGCCTTGGGCTAGGGGATCCCTACCCTTAGCCTAAGCCTAGGGGTGCCCTAGCCTAAACCTAGGGGTGCCGTGTCCTAAGCCAAGGGTGCCCTGCCCTAAGCCTAGGTGTGCCCTAGTCTTAGGATAGGGGAGTCCTAGCTTTAGCGTAAGCCTAGGGGTGCCCTCGCTTAAGCTAGGGGTGCCCAAGTCTTAGGCTGGGGGAGCCCTAGCCTTGGCCTAAGCCTAGGGGTGCCCTAGACTAAGCCTAGGGGTGCCCTGGCCTAAGTCTAGGGGTGCCCTGGCCTAAGCCTAGGGGTGCCCTGGCCTAAGCCTAGGGGTGCCCTAGTCTTAGGCTAGGGGAGCCCTAGCCTTAGGCTAAGCCTAGGGGTGCCCTAGCCTTAGGCTATGGGAGACCTAGCCTTAGCCTAAGCCTAGGGGTGCCCTAGACTAAGCCTAGGGGTGTCCTGGCCTAAGCCTAGGGGTGCCCTGGCCTAAGCCTAGGGGTGCCCTGGCCTAAGCCTAGGGGTGCCCTAGTCTTAGGCTAGAGGAGCCCTAAACTTAGCCTAAGCCTAGGGGTGCCCTAGCCTAAGTCTAGGGGTGCCCTAGCCTTAGGCGAGGGGAGCCATGGACTTACCCTAAGCCTTGGGGTGCCCTAGCATAAGCCTAGGGGAACCCTAGCCTTATGCTATGGGAGCCCTAACCTTAGCCTAAGCCTAGGGGTGTCCTAGTATAAGCCTAAGGGTGCCCTAGCCTAAGCCTAGGGGTGCCCTAGACTTATGCTATAGGAGCCCTAGCCTTAGCCTAAGCCTAGGGGTGTCCTAGTATAAGCCTAGGGGTGCCCAATCCTAAGCCTAGGGGTGCCATACCCTAAGCCTAGGGGTGCCCTAGTAAGCCTAGGGGTGCCCTAGTAAGCCTACGGGTGCCCTGCCTAAGCCTAGGGGTGCCCTAGCCTTAGGCTATGGGAGCCCTAGCCTTAGCCTAAGCCTAGGGGTTCCCTAGCCTAAGCCTAGGGGTATACTGGCCTAAGCCTAGGGGTGCCCTGGCCTAAGCCTAGGGGTGCCCTGACCTAAGCCTAGGGGTGCCCTAGTCTTAGGCTAGGGGAGCCCTAGCTTTAGCCTAAGCCTAGGGGTGCCCTCGCTTAAGCTAGGGGTGCCCAAGTCTTAGGCTGGGGGAGCCCTAGCCTTGGCCTAAGCCTAGGGGTGCCCTAGACTAAGCCTAGGGGTGCCCTGGCCTAAGCCTAGGGGTGCCCTGGCCTAAGCCTAGCGGTGCCCTGGCCTAAGCCTAGGGGTGCCCTAGTCTTAGGCTAGGGGAGCCCTAGCATTAGGCTAAGCCTAGGGGTGCCCTAGCCTTAGGCTATGGGAGACCTAGCCTTAGCCTAAGCCTAGGGGTGCCCTAGACTAAGCCTAGGGGTGCCCTGGCCTAAGCCTAGGGGTGCCCTGGCCTAAGCCTAGCGGTGCCCTGGCCTAAGCCTAGGGGTGCCCTAGTCTTAGGCTAGGGGAGCCCTAGCCTTAGGCTAAGCCTAGGGGTGCCCTAGCCTTAGGCTATGGGAGACCTAGCCTTAGCCTAAGCCTAGGGGTGTCCTAGCCTATGCCTAGGGGTGCCCTAGCCTTAGGCTAGTCGAGCCATAGCCTTAGTCTAAGCCTAGGGGTGCCCTAGCCTAAGACTATGGGTGCCCTAGCCTAATCCTAGGGGTGTCCTAGCACTACGATAGGGGAGCCCTAGCCTTAGCCTAAGCCTAGGGTTGCCCTAGCCTAAGCCTAGGGGTGCCCTAGCCTTAGGCTAGTCGATCCGTAGCCTTAGCCTAAGCCTAGGGGTGGCCTAGCCTAAGCCTAGGGGTGCCCTAACCTTAGGCTCGGGATCCCTAGCCTTAGGCTAATTCTAGGGGTGCCCCAGCTTAAACCTAGGGGTGCCCCAGCCTACGCCTAGGGGTGCCTTGCCTTGGGTTAGGGGAGCCCTACCCTTAGCCTAAGCCTAGGGGTGCCCTAGCCTAAGCCTAGGGGTGCCCTGGCCTAAGCCTAGGGGTGCCCTGGCCTAAGCCTAGGGGTGCCCTGGCCTAAGCCTAGGGGTGCCCTAGTCTTAGGCTAGGGGAGACCTAGCCTTAGCCTAAGCCTAGGGGTGCCCTGGCCTAAGCTAGGGGTGCCCTAGTCTTAGGCTGGGGGAGCCCTAGCCTTAGCCTAAGCCTAGGGGTGCCCTAACCTAAGCCTTGGGGTGCCCTAGCCTAAGCCTACGGGTGCTCTGGCCTAAGCCTAGGGGTGCCCTGGCCTAAGCCTAGGGGTGCCCTAGTCTTAGGCTAGGGGAGCCCTAGCCTTAGCCTAAGCCTAGGGGTGCTCTAGCCTAAGCCTAGGGGTGCCCTAACCTAAGCCTAGGGGTGCCCTAGCCTTAGGCTAGGGGAGCCCTAGCCTTAGCCTAAGCTTAGGGGTGCCCCAGCCCAAGCCTAGGGGTGCCCTAGCCTTGGGCTAGGGGAGCCCTAGCCTTAGCCTAAGCCTAGGGGTGCCCTAGCCTAAGCCTAGGGGTGCCCTAGCCTAAGCTTAGGGGTGCCCTAGCCTAAGCCTAGGGGTGCCCTAGCCTTGGGCTAGGGGAGCCCTAGCCTTAGCCTAAGCCTAGGGGTGTCCTAGTATAAGCCTAGGGGTGCCCAAGCCTAAGCCTAGGGGTGCCATAGCCTAAGCCGAGGGGTGCCCTAGTAAGCCAAGGGGTGCCCTAATAAGCCTACGGGTGCCCTGCCTAAGCCTAGGGGTGCCCTAGCCATAGGCTATGGGAGCCCCAGCCTTAGCCTAAGCCTAGGGGTTACCTAGCCTATGCCTAGGGGTGTCCTGGCCTAAGCCTAGGGGTCCCCTGGCCTAAGCCTAGGGGTGCCCTGGCCTAAGCCTAGCGGTGCCCTAGTCTTAGGCTAGGGGAGCCCTAGCCTTAGCCTAAGCGTAGTGGTGCCCTAACCTAAGCCTAGGGGTGCCCTAGCCTAAGCCTAGGGGTGCCGTGGCCTAAGCCAAGGGTGCCCTGGCCTAAGCCTAGGGGTGCCCTGACCTAAGCCTAGGGGTGCCCTAGTCTTAGGCTAGGGGAGCCCTAGCTTTAGCCTAAGCCTAGGGGTGCCCTCGCTTAAGCTAGGGGTGCCCAAGTCTTAGGCTGGGGGAGCCCTAGCCTTGGCCTAAGCCTAGGGGTGCCCTAGACTAAGCCTAGGGGTGCCCTGGCCTAACCCTAGGAGTGCCCTGGCCTAAGCCTAGCGGTGCCCTGGCCTAAGCCTAGGGGTGCCCTAGTCTTAGGCTAGGGGAGCCCTAGCCTTAGGCAAAGCCTAGGGGTGCCCTAGCCTTAGGCTATGGGAGACCTAGCCTTAGCCTAAGCCTAGGGGTGTCCTAGCCTATGCCTAGGGGTGCCCTAGCCTTAGGCTAGTCGAACCGTAGCCTTAGTCTAAGCCTAGGGGTGCACTAGCCTAAGATTATGGGTGCCCTAGCCTAATCCTAGGGGTGTCCTAGCCCTACGCTAGTGGAGCCCTATCCTTAGCCTAAGCCTAGGGTTGCCCTAGCCTAAGCCTAGGGGTGTCCTAGCCTTAGGCTAGTCGATCCGTAGCCTTAGCCTAAGCCTAGGGGTGGCCTAGCCTAAGCCTAGGGGTGCCCTAACCTTAGGCTCGGGATCCCTAGCCTTAGGCTAATTCTAGGGGTACCCCAGCTTAAACCTACGGGTGCCCCAGCCTACGCCTAGGGGTGCCTTGCCTTGGGCTAGGGGATCCCTACCCTTAGCCTAAGCCTAGGGGTGCCCTAGCCTAAACCTAGGGATGCACTAGCCTAAGCCTAGGGGTGCCCTAGCCTAAGTCTAGGGGTGCCCTAGCCTTAGACGAGGGGAGCCATGGACTTACCCTAAGCCTTGGGGTGCCCTAGCATAAGCCTAGGGGAACCCTAGCCTTATGCTATGGGAGCCCTAACCTTAGCCTAAGCCTAGGGGTGTCCTAGTATAAGCCTAAGGGTGCCCTAGCCTAAGCCTAGGGGTGCACTAGACTTATGCTATAGGACCCCTAGCCTTAGCCTAAGCCAAGGGGTGTCCTAGTATAAGCCTAGGGGTGCCCAATCCTAAGCCTAGGGGTGCCATACCCTAAGCCTAGGGGTGCCCTAGTAAGCCTACGGGTGCCCTGCCTAAGCCTAGGGGTGCCCTAGCCTTAGGCTATGGGAGCCCTAGCCTTAGCCTAAGCCTAGGGGTTCCCTAGCCTAAGCCTAGGGGTGCACTGGCCTAAGCCTAGGGGTGCCCTGGCCTAAGCCTAGGGGTGCCCTGGCCTAAGCTTAGGGGTGCCCTAGACTTAGGCTAGGGGAGGCCTAGCCTTAGCCTAAGCCTAGGGGGGCCCTGGCCTAAGCTAGGGGTGCCCTAGTCTTAGGCTGGGGGAGCCCTAGCCTTAGCCTAAGCCTAGGGGTGCCCTTGCCTAAGCCTAGGGGTGCCCTGGCCTAAGCAAGGGGTGCCCTGGCCTAAGCCTAGGTGTGCCCTGGCCTAAGCCTAGGGGTGCCCTAGTCTTAGGCTAGGGGAGACCTAGCCTTAGCCTAAGCCTAGGGGTGCCCTGGCCTAAGCTAGGGGTGCCCAAGTCTTAGGCTGGGGGAGCCCTAGCCTTAGCCTAAGCCTAGGGGTGCCCTAGCCTAAGCCTAGGGGTGCTCTGGCCTAAGCCTAGGGGTGCCCTGGCCTAAGCCTAGGGGTGCCCTGGCCTAAGCCTAGGGGTGCCCTAATCTTAGGCTAGGGGAGCCCTAGCCTTAGCCTAAGCCTAGGGGTGCTCTAGCCTAAGCCTAGGGGTGCCCTAACCTAAGCCTAGGGGTGCCCTAGCCTTAGGCTAGGGGAGCCCTAGCCTTAGCCTAAGCCTAGGTGTGCCCTAGCCTAAGCCTAGGGGTGCCTTAGCCAAGCCTAGGGGTGCCCTAGCCTAAGCCTAGGGGTGCCCTACCCTAAGCCTAGGGGTACCCTAGTCTAAGCCTAGGGGTGCACTAGTAAGCCTACGGGTGCCCTAGCCTAAGCCTAGGTGTGCCCTAGTCCAAGCCTAGGGGTGCCCTCTCCTAAGCCTAGGGGTGCTCTAGCCAAACCTTAGTGGTGCCCTAGGCTAAGCCTAGGGGTGCCCTAGCCTAAGCTTAGGGGTGCCCTAGCCTAAGCCTAGGGGTGCCCTAATCTAAGCCTAGGGGTGCCCTAGACTTAGGCTAGGGGAGACCTAGCCTTAGCCTAAGCCTAGGGGTGCCCTAGCCTAAGCCTAGGGGTGCCCTAGCCTTAGGCTAGGGGAGCCCTAGGTTTAGCCTAAGCCTTGGGGTGCCCTAGCCTAAGTTTTGGGGTGCCCTGGCCTAAGCCTAGGGGTGCCCTAACCTAAGCCTATGGGTGCCCTAGCCTTAGGCTATGGGAGCCCTAGCCTTAGCCTAAGCCTAGAGTTGCCCTAGTCTAAGCCTTGGGGTGCCCTAGCGTAAACCTAGGGGTGTCCTAGCCTTATGCTAGGGGTGCCCTAGCCTTAGGCTAGGGGAGCCCTACCCTTAGCCTAAGCCTAGAGGTGCCCTAGCCTAAGCCTAGGGGTGCCCTAGCCTAAGCCTATGGATGCCCTAGCCTTGGGCTAGGGGAGCCCTAGCCTTAGCCTAAGCCTAGGGGTGCCCTAGCCTAAGCCTAGGGGTGCCCTAGCCTAAGCCTAGAGGTGCCCTAGCCTTAGGCTAGGGGAGCCGTAGCCTTAGCCAAAGCCTACGGGTGCCCTAGCCTAAGCCTAGGGGTGCCCTACCCTAAGCCTAGGGGTGCCCTAGCCTTAGACTAGTCGAGCCGTAGCCTTAGTCTAAGCCTAGGGGTGCCCTAGCCTAAGCCTATGGGTACCCTAGCCTAAGCCTAGGGGTGTCCTATCCTTATGCTAGGGGAGCCCTAGCCTTAGCCTAAGCCTAGGGGTGCCCTAGCCTAAGCCTAGGGGTGCCCTAGCCTAAGCCTAGGCGTGCCCTAGCCTTAGGCTAGTCGAGCCGGAGCCTTAGCCTAAGCCTAGGGGTGCCCTAGCCTAAGCCTAGGGGTGCCCCAGCCAAAGCCTAGGGGTGCCTTAGCCTTAGGCTAGGGGAGCCGTAGCCTTAGCCTATGCCTAGGGGTGCCCTAAGCTAAGCCTAGGGGTGCCCTAGCCTTAGGTTAGGGGAGCCCTAACCTTAGCCTAATCCTAGGGATGCCCTAGCCTAAGCTTAGGGGTGGCCTAGCCTAAGCCTAGGCGTCCCCTAGCCTTAGGCTGTGGGAACGCTAGCCTTAGCCTAAGCCTGGGGCTGCCCTAGCCTAACCCTAGGGGAGCCCTAGCCTAAGCATAGGGGTGCCCTGGCCTAAGCCTTGGGGTGCCCTAACCTAAGCCCAGGGGTGCCCTAGCCTAAGCCTAGGGGTGCCCTAGCCTAACACTAGGGGTGCCCTAGCCTAAGCCTAGGGGTGCCCTAGCCTTAGGCTAGGGAAGCCCTACTCTTAGCCTAAGCCTAGGGGTGCCCTATCCTAAGCCTAGAGGTGCCCTATCCTAAGCTTAGGGGTGCCCTAGCCTAAGACTAGGGGTGCCCTACTCTTAGGCTATGGGAACCCTACCCTTAGCCTAAGCCTGGGGGTGCCCTAGCCTAAGCCTAGGGGTGTCCTAGCCTAAGCCTAGGGTTACCTAGCCTAAGCCTATGCGTGCCCTAGCCATAGGGTAGGGGAGCCCTAGCCTTAGCCTAAGCCTAGAGGTGCCCTAGCCTAAGCCTACGGGTGCCGAATACTTAGGCTAGGGCAGTCCTAGCCTTAGCCTAAGCCGAGGGGTGGCCTAGCCTAAGCCTAGGGTTGCCCTATCCTAAGACTAGGTGTGCCCTAGCCTAAGCCTAGGGGTGCCCAAGGCCAAGCCTAGGGGTGCCCTAGCCTTAGGCTAGGGAAGCCCTAGCCTTAGCCTAAGCCTAGGGGTGCCCTAGACTAAGCCTAGGGTTGCCCTAGCCTAAGCCTAGGGGTACCCTAGCCTAAGCCTAGGGGTTCCCTAGCCTAAGCCTAGGTGTCCCCTAGCCTAAGCCTAGGGGTGCCCTAGCCTAAGCCTAGGGGTGCCCTAGCCTTAGGCTAGGGGAGCCCTAGACTTAGCCTAAGCCTAGGGGTGCCCTAGCCTAAGCTTAGTGGTGCCCTAACTTTAGGCTAGGGGATCCCTAGCCTTAGGCTAATCTACGGGTGCCCTAGCCTAATCCTAGGGGTGCCCTAGCCTAAGCCTAGGTGAGCCCTAGCCTAAGCCTCGGGGTGCCCTAGCCTAAGCCTAGTGGTGCCCTAGCTTAAGCCTAGGGGAGCCCTAGCCTAAGCCTAGGGGTGCCCTAGCCTAAGCCTAGGGGTGCCCTAGCCTAAGCCTAGGGGTGCCCTAGCCTAAGCCTTGGCATGCCCTAGCCTAAGCCTAGGGATGCCCTAGCATTAGGCTAGGGGAGCCCTAGCCTTAGCCGAAGCCAAGGGGTACCCTAGCCTAAGCCTAGGAGTGCCCTAACCTAAGCCTAGGTGTGCCTTAGCCTAAGCCTAGGGGTGCCCTAGCCTAAGCCTAGGGGTGCCCTAGCCTTAGGCTATGGGAACCCTAGCCTTAGCCTAAGCCTAGGGGTGCCCTAGCCTAATCCTAGGGCTGCCCTAACCTAAGCCTAGGGGTGCCCTAGCCTTAGCCTAAACCTAGGCGTGCCCTAGCCTAAGCCTAGGAATGCCCTAGCCTTAGGCTTGGGGATCCCTAGCCTTAGCCTAAGCCTAGGGGTGCCCTAGCCTAAGCCTAGGGGTGCCCTAACCTAAGCCTAGGGGTGCCCTAGCCTAAGCCAAGGGGTGCCCTAGCCTTAGGCTATGGGAACCCTAGCCTTAGCCTAAGCCTAGGAGTGCCCTAGCCTAAGCCTAGGGGTGCCCTAGCCTACGATTAGGGGTGCCCTAGACTAATCCTAGCGGTGCCCTAGCCTAAGCTTTGGGGTGCCTTAGCCTTAGGCTAGTGGAGCTCTAGCATTAGCCTAAGCCTAGGGGTGCCGTAGCCTAAGCCTAGGGGTGCCATAGCCTAAGCCTAGTGGTGCCCTAGCCTTAGGCTAGGGGAGCCCTGGACTTAGCCTAAGCCTTGGGGTGCCCTAGCCTAAGCCTAGTGGTGTCCTAACCTTAGGTTAGGGAAGCCCAAGCCTTAGGCTAATTCTAGGGGTGCCCTAGCCTAATCCTAGGGGTGCCCTAGCCTAAGCCTAGGGGTGCCCTAGCCCAAGTCTAGGGGTACCCTAGCCTTAGGCTAGGGGAGCCCTAGCCTTAGCCTAAGCCTAGGTGTGCCCTAGTCTAAGCCAAGAGGTGACCTAGCCTAAGGCTAGGGGTGCCCTTGCCTTAGGCTAGGGGAGCCCTAGCCTTAGCCTAAGCCTAGGGGTGCCCTAGCCTAAGCTTATGGGTGTCCAAGCCTAAGCCAAGGGGTGCCCTAGCCTAAGCCGAGGGGTGCTTTAGCCTTAGGGTAGGGGAGCCCTAGCCTTAGCCTAAGCCTAGGGGTGCCCAAGCCTAAACCTAGGGGTGCCCTAGCCTTAGGTTAGGGGAGCCCTAACCTTAGCCTAAGCCTAGGGGTGCCCTAGCCTAAGCCTGGGGGTGCCCTACCCTAAGCCTAGGCGTGCCCTAGCCTTATGCTATTGGAACGCTAGCCTTAGCCTAAGCCTGGGGCTGCCCTAGCCTAAGCCTAGGGGTGACATAGCCTAAGCCTTGGGGTGCCCTAACCTAAGCCTAGGGGTGCCCTAGCCTAAGCCTAGGGGTGCCCTAGCCTAACACTAGGGGTGCCCTAACGTAAGCCTTGGGGTGCCCTAACCTAAGCTTAGGGGTGACCTAGCCTAAGCCTAGCGGTGCCCTAGCCTAAGCCTAGGGGTGCCCTAGCCTAAGGCTATGGGAACCCTACCCTTAGCCTAAGCCTGGGGGTACCCTAGCCTAAGCCTAGGGGTGTCCTAGCCTAAGCCTAGGGTTACCTAGCCTAAGCCTAGGCGTGCCCTATCCATAGGGTAGGGGAGCCCTAGCCTTAGCCTAAGCCTAGTGGTGCCCTAGCCTAAGCCAAGGGGTGCCCAAGCCTTAGGCTAGGGGAGTCCTAGCCTTAGCCTAAGCCTAGGTGTGCCCTAGCCTAAGCCTAGGGGTGCCGAAGACTAAGCCTAGGGGTGCCCTAGCCTTAGGCTAGGGAAGCCCTAGCCTTAGCCTAAGCCTAAGGGTGCCCTAGCATAAGCCAAGGGTTTCCCTAGCCTAAGCCTAGGGGTGCCCTAGCCTAAGCCTACAGGTGCCCTAGCCCAAGCCTAGGGGTTCCCTAGCCTAAGCCTAGGGTTGCCCTAGCCTAAGCCTAGGTGTGCGCTAGCCTAAGCTTAGTGGTTCCTTAACCTTAGGCTAGGGGATCCCTAGCCTTAGGCTAATCTAGGGGTGCCCTAGCCTAATTCTAGGGGTGCCCTAGCCTAAGCCTAGGTGTGCCCTAGCCTAAGCCTAGGGGTGCCCTAGCCTAAGATTAGGGGTGCCCTAGCCTTAGGCTAGGGGATCCCTAGCCTTAGCCTAAGCCTAGGGGTGCCCTAGCCTAAGCCTAGGGGTGCCCAAGCCTAAGCCTAGGGGAGCCCTAGCCTTAGGCTAGGGGAATCCTAACCTTAGCTTAAGGCTATGGGTGCCCTAGCCTAAGCCTAGGGGTGCCCTACCCTAAGCCTAGGGGTGCCCTTGCCTTAGGCTAGGGGAGCCCTAGCCTTAGCCTAAGCCTAGGGGTACCGTAACCTAAGCTTCGGGGTGCCATAGCCTAATTCTGGGCGTGCCCTAGCCTAAGCCTAGGGGTGCCCTAGCCTTAGGCTAGGGGAACCCTAGCTTTAGCCTAATCCTTGGGGTGCACTAGTCTAAGGCTTGGGGTGCCCTGGCCTAAGCCTAGGTGTGCCCTATCCTAAGCATAGGGGTGCCCTAACCTTAGGCTATGGGAGCCCTACCCTTAGCCTAAGCCTAGAGGTTCCCTAACCTAAGCCTAGGGGTGCCCTAGCCTAAGCCTAGGGGTGCCCTAGCTTAAGATAGGGGTGCCCTAGCCTTAGGCTAGGGGAGCCGTAGCCTTAGCTTAAACGTAGGGGTGCCCTAGCCTAAGCCTAGGGGTGATCTAGCCTAAGCCTAGGGATGCCCTAGCCTTGGGCTACGGGAGCCCTAGCCTTAGCCTAAGCCTAGGGGTGCCCTAGCCTAAGCCTAGTGGTGCCCTAGCCTAAGCCTAGAGGTGCCCTAGCCTTAGTCTAGGGGAGCCCTAGCCTTAGCCTAAGCCTAGGGGTGCCCTAGCCTAAGCCTAGGGGTGCCCTAGCCTAAGCCTAGGGGCGCCCTAGCCTTAGGCTAGTCGAGTCGTAGCCTTAGTCTAAGCCTAGGGGTGCCCTAGTCTAAGCCTATGGGTGCCTTAGCCTAAGCCAATGGGTGTCCTAGCCTTACGCTAGGGGAGCAATAGCCTTAGCCTAAGCCTAGGGGTGCCTTAGCCTAAGCTAAGGGGTGCCCTAGCCTAAGCCTAGGCGTGCCCTAGCCTTAGGCTAGTCGAGCCGGAGCCTTAGCCTAAGCCTAGGGGTGCCCTAGCCTAATCCTAGGGCTGCCCTAACCTAAGCCTAGGGGTGCCCTAGCCTTAGCCTAAACCTAGGCGTGCCCTAGCCTAAGCCTAGGAATGCCCTAGCCTTAGGCTTGGGGATCCCTAGCCTTAGCCTAAGCCTAGGGGTGCCCTAGCCTAAGCCTAGGGGTGCCCTAACCTAAGCCTAGGGGTGCCCTAGCCTAAGCCAAGGGGTGCCCTAGCCTTAGGCTATGGGAACCCTAGCCTTAGCCTAAGCCTAGGAGTGCCCTAGCCTAAGCCTAGGGGTGCCCTAGCCTACGATTAGGGGTGCCCTAGACTAATCCTAGCGGTGCCCTAGCCTAAGCTTTGGGGTGCCTTAGCCTTAGGCTAGTGGAGCTCTAGCATTAGCCTAAGCCTAGGGTGCCGTAGCCTAAGCCTAGGGGTGCCATAGCCTAAGCCTAGTGGTGCCCTAGCCTTAGGCTAGGGGAGCCCTGGACTTAGCCTAAGCCTTGGGGTGCCCTAGCCTAAGCCTAGTGGTGTCCTAACCTTAGGTTAGGGAAGCCCAAGCCTTAGGCTAATTCTAGGGGTGCCCTAGCCTAATCCTAGGGGTGCCCTAGCCTAAGCCTAGGGGTGCCCTAGCCCAAGTCTAGGGGTACCCTAGCCTTAGGCTAGGGGAGCCCTAGCCTTAGCCTAAGCCTAGGTGTGCCCTAGTCTAAGCCAAGAGGTGACCTAGCCTAAGGCTAGGGGTGCCCTTGCCTTAGGCTAGGGGAGCCCTAGCCTTAGCCTAAGCCTAGGGGTGCCCTAGCCTAAGCTTATGGGTGTCCAAGCCTAAGCCAAGGGGTGCCCTAGCCTAAGCCGAGGGGTGCTTTAGCCTTAGGGTAGGGGAGCCCTAGCCTTAGCCTAAGCCTAGGGGTGCCCAAGCCTAAACCTAGGGGTGCCCTAGCCTTAGGTTAGGGGAGCCCTAACCTTAGCCTAAGCCTAGGGGTGCCCTAGCCTAAGCCTGGGGGTGCCCTACCCTAAGCCTAGGCGTGCCCTAGCCTTATGCTATTGGAACGCTAGCCTTAGCCTAAGCCTGGGGCTGCCCTAGCCTAAGCCTAGGGGTGACATAGCCTAAGCCTTGGGGTGCCCTAACCTAAGCCTAGGGGTGCCCTAGCCTAAGCCTAGGGGTGCCCTAGCCTAACACTAGGGGTGCCCTAACGTAAGCCTTGGGGTGCCCTAACCTAAGCTTAGGGGTGACCTAGCCTAAGCCTAGCGGTGCCCTAGCCTAAGCCTAGGGGTGCCCTAGCCTAAGGCTATGGGAACCCTACCCTTAGCCTAAGCCTGGGGGTACCCTAGCCTAAGCCTAGGGGTGTCCTAGCCTAAGCCTAGGGTTACCTAGCCTAAGCCTAGGCGTGCCCTATCCATAGGGTAGGGGAGCCCTAGCCTTAGCCTAAGCCTAGTGGTGCCCTAGCCTAAGCCAAGGGGTGCCCAAGCCTTAGGCTAGGGGAGTCCTAGCCTTAGCCTAAGCCTAGGTGTGCCCTAGCCTAAGCCTAGGGGTGCCGAAGACTAAGCCTAGGGGTGCCCTAGCCTTAGGCTAGGGAAGCCCTAGCCTTAGCCTAAGCCTAAGGGTGCCCTAGCATAAGCCAAGGGTTTCCCTAGCCTAAGCCTAGGGGTGCCCTAGCCTAAGCCTACAGGTGCCCTAGCCCAAGCCTAGGGGTTCCCTAGCCTAAGCCTAGGGTTGCCCTAGCCTAAGCCTAGGTGTGCGCTAGCCTAAGCTTAGTGGTTCCTTAACCTTAGGCTAGGGGATCCCTAGCCTTAGGCTAATCTAGGGGTGCCCTAGCCTAATTCTAGGGGTGCCCTAGCCTAAGCCTAGGTGTGCCCTAGCCTAAGCCTAGGGGTGCCCTAGCCTAAGATTAGGGGTGCCCTAGCCTTAGGCTAGGGGATCCCTAGCCTTAGCCTAAGCCTAGGGGTGCCCTAGCCTAAGCCTAGGGGTGCCCAAGCCTAAGCCTAGGGGAGCCCTAGCCTTAGGCTAGGGGAATCCTAACCTTAGCTTAAGCCCATGGGTGCCCTAGCCTAAGCCTAGGGGTGCCCTACCCTAAGCCTAGGGGTGCCCTTGCCTTAGGCTAGGGGAGCCCTAGCCTTAGCCTAAGCCTAGGGGTACCGTAACCTAAGCTTCGGGGTGCCATAGCCTAATTCTGGGCGTGCCCTAGCCTAAGCCTAGGGGTGCCCTAGCCTTAGGCTAGGGGAACCCTAGCTTTAGCCTAATCCTTGGGGTGCACTAGTCTAAGGCTTGGGGTGCCCTGGCCTAAGCCTAGGTGTGCCCTATCCTAAGCATAGGGGTGCCCTAACCTTAGGCTATGGGAGCCCTACCCTTAGCCTAAGCCTAGAGGTTCCCTAACCTAAGCCTAGGGGTGCCCTAGCCTAAGCCTAGGGGTGCCCTAGCTTAAGATAGGGGTGCCCTAGCCTTAGGCTAGGGGAGCCGTAGCCTTAGCTTAAACGTAGGGGTGCCCTAGCCTAAGCCTAGGGGTGATCTAGCCTAAGCCTAGGGATGCCCTAGCCTTGGGCTACGGGAGCCCTAGCCTTAGCCTAAGCCTAGGGGTGCCCTAGCCTAAGCCTAGTGGTGCCCTAGCCTAAGCCTAGAGGTGCCCTAGCCTTAGTCTAGGGGAGCCCTAGCCTTAGCCTAAGCCTAGGGGTGCCCTAGCCTAAGCCTAGGGGTGCCCTAGCCTAAGCCTAGGGGCGCCCTAGCCTTAGGCTAGTCGAGTCGTAGCCTTAGTCTAAGCCTAGGGGTGCCCTAGTCTAAGCCTATGGGTGCCCTAGCCTAAGCCAATGGGTGTCCTAGCCTTACGCTAGGGGAGCAATAGCCTTAGCCTAAGCCTAGGGGTGCCTTAGCCTAAGCTAAGGGGTGCCCTAGCCTAAGCCTAGGCGTGCCCTAGCCTTAGGCTAGTCGAGCCGGAGCCTTAGCCTAAGCCTAGGGGTGCCCTAGCCTAAGCCTAGGGGTGCCCTAGCCTAAGCCTAGGAGTGACCTAACCTTAGGCTAGGGGATCCCTAGCCTTAGGCTAATTCTCCGGGTGCCCTAGCCTAAACCTAGGGTTGCCCTAGCCTAAGCCTAGGGGTGCCCTAGCCTAAGCCTAGGGGTGCCCTAGCCTACGCCTAGGGGTGCCCTAGACTAAGCCTAGAGGTGCCCTAGCCTAAGCTTTGGGGTGCCTTAGTCTTAGGCTAGGGGAGCCCTAGCATTAGCCTAAGCCTAGGGGTGCCATAGCCTAAGCCCAGGGGTGCCGTAGCCTAAGCCTAGGGTTGCCCTAGCCTTAGGCTAGGGGAGCTCTAGACTTAGCCTAAGCCTTGGGGTGCCTTAGCCTAAGCCTAGTGGTGTCCTAACCTTAGGTTAGGGGAGCCCAAGCCTTAGGCTAATTCTAGGGGTGCCCTAGCCTAATCCTAGGGGTGCCCTAGCCTAAGCCTAGGGGTGCCCTTGCCTTAGGCTAGGGGAGCCCTAGCCTTAGCCTAAGCCTAGGGTTGCCCAAGCCTAAGCCATGGGGTGCCCTAGCCTTAGGTTAGGGGAGCCCTAACCTTAGCCTAAGCCTAGGGGTGCCCTAACCTAAGCCTGGGAGTGCCCTAGCCTAAGTCTAGGCGTGCCCTAGCCTTAGGCTATTGGAAAGCTAGCCTAAGCCTAAGCCTGGGGCTGCCCTAGCCTAAGCCTAGGGGAGCCCAAGCCTAAGCCTAGGGGTGCCCTAGCCTAAGCCTTGGGGTGCCCTAACCTAAGCCTAGGGGTGCCCTCGGCTAAGCCTAGGGGTGCCCTAGCCTAACACTAGGGGTGCCCTAGCCTAAGCCTAGGAGTGCCCTAGCCTTAGGCTAGAGAAGCCCTACCCTTAGCCTAAGCCTAGGGGTGCCCTATCCTAAGCCTAAGGATGCCCCATCCTAAGCTTAGGGGTGACCTAGCCTAAGCCTAGGGTTGCCCTAGCCTAAGCCTAGGGGTGCCCAACCTTAGGCTATGGGAACCCTACCGTTAGCCTAAGCCTGGGGGTAACCTACCCTAAGCCTATGGGTGTCCTAGCCTAAGCCTAGGGTTACCTAGCCTAAGCCTAGGCGTGCCCTAGCCATAGGGTAGGGGAGCCCTAGCCTTAGCCTAAGCCTAGAGGTGCCCTAGCCTAAGCCAAGGGGTGCCCAAGCCTTAGGCTAGGGGAGTCCTAGCCTTAGCCTAAGCCGAGGGGTGCCCTAGCCTAAGCCTAGGGGTGCCCTAGCCTAAGCCTAGGTGTGCCCTAACCTAAGCGTAGGGGTGCCCAAGGCTAAGCCTAGGGGTGCCCTAGCCTTAGGCTAGGGAAGCCCTAGCCTTAGCCTAAGCCTAGGGGTGCCCTAGCCTAAGCCAAGGGTTGACCTAGCCTAAGCCTAGGGGTGCCCTAGCCTAAGCTTAGGGGTGCCCTAGCCTAAGCCTAGGGGTTCCCTAGCCTAAGCCAAGGGGTGCCCTAGCCTAAGCCTAGGGGTGCCCTAGCCTAAGCTTAGTGGTGCCTTAACCTTAGGCTAGGGGATCCCTAGCCTAAGGCTAATCTAGGGGTGCCCTAGCCCAATCCTAGGGGTGCCCTAGCCTAATCCTAGGTGTGCCCTAGCCTAAGCCTAGGGGTGCCCTAGCCTAAGATTAGGGGTGCCCTAGCCTTAGGCTAGGGGATCGCTAGCCTTAGCCTAAGCCTAGGGGTGCCCTAGCCTAAGCTTAGGGTAGCCCTAGCCTAAGCCTAGGGGTGCCCTAGCCTAAGCCTAGGGGTTCCCTAGCCTAATCCTAGGGATGCCCTAGTCTTAGGCTAGGGGAGCCCTAGCATTAGCCTAAGCCTAGGGGTGCCCTAGCTTAAGCCTAGGGGTGCCCTAACCTAAGCCTAGGTGTGCCATAGCCTAAGCCTAGGGGTGCCCTAGCCTAAGCCTAGGGGTGCCCTAGCCTTAGGCTATGGGAACCCTAGCCTTAGCCTAAGCCTAGGGGTGCCTTAGCCTAAGCCTAGGGGTGCCCTAGCCTAAGCATAGGGTTGCCCTAGCCTAAGCCTAGGGGTGCCCTAGCCTAAGCATAGGTGTGCCCTAGCCTAAGCTTAGGGGTCTCCTTGCCTAAGCCTAGGTATGCCCTAGCCTAAGCCTAGGGGTGCCCTAGCCTTAGGCTACGGGAGCGCTAGCCTAAGCCTAAGCCTTGTGTGCCCTAGCCTAAGCCTAGGGGTGCCCTAGCCTAAGCCTAGGGGTGCCCTACCTAAGCCTAGGGGTGCCCTAGTAAGCCAAGGTGTGCCCTAGTAATCCTACGGGTGCCCTGCCTAAGCCTAGGGGTGCCCTAGCCTTAGGCTAGGGGAGCCCTAGCCTTAGCCTAAGCCTAGGGGTGCCCTAGCCTAAGCCTAGGGGTGCCCTAACCTAAGATTAGGGGTGCCCTAGCCTAAGCCTAGGGGTGCCCTATCCTAAGTCTAGGGGTGCCCTAGCCTTAGGGTAGGGGAGCCCCAGACTTAGCCTAAGCCTAGGCGTGCCCTAGCCTAAGTCTAGGGGTGCCCTAACCTAAGCCTAGGGGTGCCCTAGCCTAAGCCTAGGGGTGCCCTAGCCTTAGGCTAGGGGAGCCCTAGCCTTAGCTTAAGCCTAGGTGTGCCCTAGCCTAAGCCTAGGGTTGCCCTAGCTTAAGCCTAGGGGTGCACTAGCCTAAGCCTAGGGGTGCCATGGCCTAAGCCTAGGGGTGCCCAAGCCTTAGTCTAGGGGAGCCCTAGCCTAAGCCTAAGCCTAGGGGTGCCCTAGCCTAAGCCTAGGGGTGCCCTAGCCTTAGACTAGTCGAGCCGTAGCCTTAGTCTAAGCCTAGGGGTGCCCTAGCCTAAGCCTATGGGTACCCTAGCCTAAGCCACGGGGTGTCCTAGCCTTACGCTAGGGGAGCCCTAGCCTTAGCCTAAGCCTAGGGGTGCCCTAGCCTAAGCCTAGGGGTGCCCTAGCCTAAGCCTAGGCGTGCCCTAGCCTTAGGCTAGTCGAGCCGGAGCCTTAGCCTAACCCTAGGGGTGCCCTAGCCTAAGCCTAGGGGTGCCCCAGCCAAAGCCTAGGGGTGCCTTAGCCTTAGGCTAGGGGAGCCCTAGCCTTAGCCTATGCCTAGGGGTGCCCTAGGCTAAGCCTAGGGGTGCCCTAGCCTTAGGTTAGGGGAGCCCTAACCTTAGCCTAATCCTAGGGATGCCCTAGCCTAAGCTTAGGGGTGGCCTAGCCTAAGCCTAGGCGTCCCCTAGCCTTAGGCTATGGGAACGCTAGCCTTAGCCTAAGCCTGGGGCTACCCTAGCCTAACCCTAGGGGAGCCCTAGCCTAAGCCTAGGGGTGCCCTGGCCTAAGCCTTGGGGTGCCCTAACCTAAGCCCAGGGGTGCCCTAGCCTAAACCTAGGGGTGCCCTAGCCTAACACTAGGGGTGCCCTAGCCTAAGCCTAGGGGTGCCCTAGACTTAGGCTAGGGAAGCCCTACCCTTAGCCTAAGCCTAGGGGTGCCCTATCCTAAGCCTAGGGGTGCCCTATCCTAAGCTTAGGGGTGCCCTAGCCTAAGACTAGGGGTGCCCTACTCTTAGGCTATGGGAACCCTACCCTTAGCCTAAGCCTGGGGGTGCCCTAGCCTAAGCCTAGGGGTGTCCTAGCCTAAGCCTAGGGTTACCTAGCCTAAGCCTATGCGTGCCCTAGACATAGGGTAGGGGAGCCCTAGCCTTAGCCTAAGCCTAGAGGTGCCCTAGCCTAAGCCTACGGGTGCCGAATCCTTAGGCTAGGGCAGTCCTAGCCTTAGCCTAAGCCGAGGGGTGGCCTAGCCTAAGCCTAGGGTTGCCCTATCCTAAGCCTAGGTGTGCCCTAGCCTAAGCCTAGGGGTGCCCAAGCCTAAGCCTAGGGGTGCCCTAGCCTTAGGCTAGGGAAGCCCTGGCCTTAGCCTAAGCCTAGGGGTGCCCTAGACTAAGCCTAGGGTTGCACTAGCCTAAGCCTAGGGGTACCCTAGCCTAAGCCTAGGGGTTCCCTAGCCTAAGCCTAGGTGTCCCCTAGCCTAAGCCTAGGGGTGCCCTAGCCTAAGCCTAGGGGTGCCCTAGCCTTAGGCTAGGGGAGCCCTAGACTTAGCCTAAGCCTAGGGGTGCCCTAGCCTAAGCTTAGTGGTGCCCTAACCTTAGGCTAGGGGATCCCTAGCCTTAGGCTAATCTACGGGTGCCCTAGCCTAAGCCTAGTGGTGCCCTAGCTTAAGCCTAGGGGAGCCCTAGCCTAAGCCTAGGGGTGCCGTAGCCTAAGCCTAGGGGTACCCTAGCCTAAGCCTAGGAGTGCCCTAACCTAAGCCTAGGTGTGCCTTAGCCTAAGCCTAGGGGTGCCCTAGCCTAAGCCTAGGGGTGCCCTAGCCTTAGGCTATGGGAACCCTAGCCTTAGCCTAAGCCTAGGGGTGCCCTAGCCTAATCCTAGGGGTGCGCTAGCCTAAGCCTAGGGGTGCCCTAGCCTAAGCCTAGGGTTGCCCTAACCTAAGCCTAGGGGTGCCCTAGCCTAAGCCTAGGGGTGCCCTAACCTTAGGCTATGGGAACCGTAGCCTTAGCCTAAGCCTAGGAGTGCCCTAGCCTAAGCTTAGGGGTGCCCAAGCCTAAGCCTAGGGGTGCCCTAGCCTTAGGCTAGGGGAGTCCTAACCTTAGCTTAAGCCTAGGGGTGCCCTAGCCTAAGCCTAGGGGTGCCCTACCCTAAGCCTAGGGGTGCCCGTGCCTTAGGCTAGGGGAGCCCTAGCCTTAGCCTAAGCCTAGGGGTGCCCTAACCTAAGCCTAGGGGTGCCATAGCCTAAGCCTGGGGGTGCCATAGCCTAAGCCTAGGGGTGCCCTAGCCTTAGGCTAGGGGAGCCCTAGCTTTAGCCTAATCCTTGGGGTGCCCTAGCCTAAGGCTTGGGGTGCCCTGGCCTAAGCCTAGGTGTGTCCTAGCCTAAACCTAGGGGTGCCCTAACCTTAGGCTATGGGAGCCCTACCCTTAGCCTAAGCCTAGAGGTGCCCTAGCCTAAGCCAGGGGTGCCCTAGCCTTAGGCTAGGGTTGCTCTAGCCTTAGGCTAGGGGAGCTCTAGACTTAGCCTAAGCCTAGAGGTGCCATAGCCTAAGCCTAGGGGTGCCCTAGCCTAAGATAGGGGTGCCCTAGTCTTAGGCTTGGGGAGCCGTAGCCTTAGCTTAAGCCTAGGGGTGCCCTAGCCTAAGCCTAGGGGTGATCTAGCCTAAGCCTAGGGATGCCCTAGCCTTGGGCTACGGGAACCCTAGCCTTAGTCTTAGCCTAGGGGTGCCCTTGCCTAAGCCTAGTGGTGCCCTAGCCTAAGCCTAGGCGTGCCCTAGCCTTAGGCTAGTCGAGCCGGAGGCTTAGCCTAAGCCTAGGGGTGCCCTAGCCTAAGCCTAGGGGTGTTCTAGCCTAAGCCTAGGAGTGCCCTAACCTTAGGCTAGGGGATCCCTAGCCTTAGGCTAATTCTCCGGGTGCCCTAGCCTAAACCTAGGGGTGCCCTAGCCTAAGCCTAGGGGTGCCCTAGCCTTGGACTAGGGGAGCCCTAGCCTTAGCCTAAGCCTCGGGGTGCCCTAGCCTAAGCCTAGGGGTGCCCTAGCCTAAGCCTAGGGGTGCCCTAGCCTACGATTAGGGGTGCCCTAGACTAATACTAGCGGTGCCCTAGCCTAAGCTTTGGGGTGCCTTAGCCTTAGGCTAGTGGAGCTCTAGCATTAGCCTAAGCCTAGGGGTGCCGTAGCCTAAGCCTAGGGGTGCCGTAGCCTAAGCCTAGGGGTGCCCTAGCCTTAGGCTAGGGGAGCCCTGGACTTAGCCTAAGCCTTGGGGTGCCCTAGCCTAAGCCTAGTGGTGTCCTAACCTTAGGTTAGGGGAGGCCAAGCCTTAGGCTAATTCTAGGGGTGCCCTAGCCTAATCCTTGCGGTGCCCTAGCCAAAGCCTAGGGGTGCCCTAGCCCAAGCCTAGGGGTGCACTA
This sequence comes from Tenrec ecaudatus, assembly GCF_050624435.1. Lineage (NCBI taxonomy): Eukaryota > Metazoa > Chordata > Mammalia > Afrosoricida > Tenrecidae > Tenrec > Tenrec ecaudatus. The sequence continues at coordinate 619,045 of NW_027459356.1, forward strand.
GCCTTAGGCTAGGGGAGCCCTAGCCTTAGCCTAAGCCTAGGTGTGCCCTAGTCTAAGCCAAGAGGTGACCTAGCCTAAGGCTAGGGGTGCCCTTGCCTTAGGCTAGGGGAGCCCTAGCCTTAGCCTAAGCCTAGGGGTGCCCTAGCTTAAGCTTATGGGTGTCCAAGCCTAAGCCAAGGGTGCCCTAGCCTAAGCCGCGGGGTGCTTTTGCCTTAGGGTAGGGGAGCCCTAGCCTTAGCCTAAGCCTAGGGGTGCCCAAGCCTAAACCTAGGGGTGCCCTAGCCTTAGGTTAGGGGAGCCCTAACCTTAGCCTAAGCCTAGGGGTGCCCTAGCCTAAGCCTGGGGGTGCCCTAGCCTAAGCCTAGGCGTGCCCTAGCCTTATGCTATTGGAACGCTAGCCTTAGCCTAAGCCTGGGGCTGCCCTAGCCTAAGCCTAGGGGTGACCTAGCCTAAGCCTTGGGGTGCCCTAACCTAAGCCTAGGGGTGCCCTAGCCTAAGCCTAGGGGTGATCTAGCCTAAGCCTAGGGATGCCCTAGCCTTGGGCTACGGGAACCCTAGCCTTAGTCTTAGCCTAGGGGTGCCCTTGCCTAAGCCTAGTGGTGCCCTAGCCTAAGCCTAGGCGTGCCCTAGCCTTAGGCTAGTCGAGCCGGAGGCTTAGCCTAAGCCTAGGGGTGCCCTAGCCTAAGCCTAGGGGTGTTCTAGCCTAAGCCTAGGAGTGCCCTAACCTTAGGCTAGGGGATCCCTAGCCTTAGGCTAATTCTCCGGGTGCCCTAGCCTAAACCTAGGGGTGCCCTAGCCTAAGCCTAGGGGTGCCCTAGCCTTGGACTAGGGGAGCCCTAGCCTTAGCCTAAGCCTCGGGGTGCCCTAGCCTAAGCCTAGGGGTGCCCTAGCCTAAGCCTAGGGGTGCCCTAGCCTACGATTAGGGGTGCCCTAGACTAATACTAGCGGTGCCCTAGCCTAAGCTTTGGGGTGCCTTAGCCTTAGGCTAGTGGAGCTCTAGCATTAGCCTAAGCCTAGGGGTGCCGTAGCCTAAGCCTAGGGGTGCCCTAGCCTTAGGCTAGGGGAGCCCTAGCCTTAGCCTAAGCCTAGGTGTGCCCTAGTCTAAGCCAAGAGGTGACCTAGCCTAAGGCTAGGGGTGCCCTTGCCTTAGGCTAGGGGAGCCCTAGCCTTAGCCTAAGCCTAGGGGTGCCCTAGCTTAAGCTTATGGGTGTCCAAGCCTAAGCCAAGGGTGCCCTAGCCTAAGCCGAGGGGTGCTTTAGCCTTAGGGTAGGGGAGCCCTAGCCTTAGCCTAAGCCTAGGGGTGCCCAAGCCTAAACCTAGGGGTGCCCTAGCCTTAGGTTAGGGGAGCCCTAACCTTAGCCTAAGCCTAGGGGTGCCCTAGCCTAAGCCTGGGGGTGCCCTAGCCTAAGCCTAGGCGTGCCCTAGCCTTATGCTATTGGAACGCTAGCCTTAGCCTAAGCCTGGGGCTGCCCTAGCCTAAGCCTAGGGGTGACCTAGCCTAAGCCTTGGGGTGCCCTAACCTAAGCCTAGGGGTGCCCTAGCCTAAGCCTAGGGGTGCCCTAGCCTAACACTAGGGGTGCCCTAACCTAAGCTTTGGGGTGCCCTAACCTAAGCTTAGGGGTGAACTAGCCTAAGCCTAGCGGTGCCCTAGCCTAAGCCTAGGGGTGCCCTAGCCTAAGGCTATGGGAACCCTACCCTTAGCCTAAGCCTGGGGGTACCCTAGCCTAAGCCTAGGGGTGTCCTAGCCTAAGCCTAGGGTTACCTAGCCTAAGCCTAGGTGTGCCCTAGCCATAGGGTAGGGGAGCCCTAGCCTTAGCCTAAGCCTAGAGGTGCCCTAGCCTAAGCCAAGGGGTGCCCAAGCCTTAGGCTAGGGGAGTCCTAGCCTTAGCCTAAGCCTAGGTGTGCCCTAGCCTAAGCCTAGGGGTGCCGAAGGCTAAGCCTAGGGGTGCCCTAGCCTTAGGCTAGGGAAGCCCTAGCCTTAGCTAAAGCCTAGGGGTGCCCTAGCCAAAGCCAAGGGTTTCCCTAGCCTAAGCCTAGGGGTGCCCTAGCCTAAGCCTACGGGTGCCCTAGCCTAAGCCTAGGGGTTCCGTAGCCTAAGCCTAGGGTTGCCCTAGCCTAAGCCTAGGTGTGCGCTAGCCTAAGCTTAGTGGTTCCTTAACCTTAGGCTAGGGGATCCCTAGCCTTAGGCTTATCTAGGGGTGTCCTAGCCTAATCCTAGGGGTGCCCTAGCCTAAGCCTAGGTGTGCCCTAGCCTAAGCCTAGGGGTGCCCTAGCCTAAGATTAGGGGTGCCCTAGCCTTAGGCTAGGGGATCCCTAGCCTTAGCCTAAGCCTAGGGGTGCCCTAGCCTAAGCTTAGGGGTGCCCTAACCTAAGCCTATGGGTGCCCAAGCCTAAGCCTAGGGGAGCCCTAGCCTTAGGCTAGGGGAATCCTACCCTTAGCTTAAGCCCAGGGGTGCCCTAGCCTAAGCCTAGGGGTGCCCTACCCTAAGCCTAGGGGTGCCCTTACCTTAGGCTAGGGGAGCCCTAGCCTTAGCCTAAGCCTAGGGGTGCCCTAGCCTAAGCCTAGGGGTGCCCTAACCTAAGCTTAGGGGTGCCCTAGCCTAAGCCTAGGGGTGCCCTATCCTAAGTCTAGGGGTGCCCTAGCCTTAGGCTAGGGGAGCCCCAGCTTTAGCCTAAGCCTAGGGGTGCCCTAACCTAAGCCTAGGGGTGCCCAAGCCTAAGCCTAGGGGAGCCCTAGCCTTAGGCTAGGGGAATCCTAACCTTAGCTTAAGCCCCGGGGTGCCCTAGCCTAAGCCTAGGGGTGCCCTACCCTAAGCCTAGGGGTGCCCTTACCTTAGGCTAGGGGAGCCCTAGCCTTAGCCTAAGCCTAGGGGTACCCTAACCTAAGCTTCGGGGTGCCATAGCCTAATTCTGGGGGTGTCCCAGCCTAAGCCTAGGGGTGCCCTAGCCTTAGGCTAGGGGAACCCTAGCTTTAGCCTAATACTTGGGGTGCACTAGCCTAAGGCTTGGGGTTCCCTGGCCTAAGCCTAGGTGTGCCCTATCCTAAGCCTAGGGGTGCCCTAACCTTAGGCTATGGGAGCCCTACCCTTAGCCTAAGCCTAGAGGTTCCCTAACCTAAGCCTAGGGGTGCCCTAGCCTAAGCCTAGGGGTGCCCTAGCCTAAGATAGGGGTGCCCTAGCCGTAGGCTAGGGGAGCCGTAACCATAGCTTAAACGTAGGGGTGCCCTAGCCTAAGCCTAGGGGTGATCTAGCCTAAGGCTAGGGATGCCCTAGCCTTGGGATACGGGAGCCCTAGCCTTAGCCTAAGCCTAGGGGTGCCCTAGCCTAAGCCTAGTGGTGCCCTAGCCTAAGCCTAGAGGTGCCCTAGCCTTAGTCTAGGGGAGCCCTAGCCTTAGCCTAAGCCTAGGGGTGCCCTAGCCTAAGCCTAGGGGTGCCCTAGCCTAAGCCTAGGGGCGCCCTAGCCTTAGGCTAGTCGAGCCGTAGCCTTAGTCTAAGCCTAGTGGTGCCCTAGTCTAAGCCTATGGGTGCCCTAGCCTAAGCCAATGGGTGTCCTAGCCTTACGCTAGGGGAGCAATAGCCTTAGCCTAAGCCTAGGAGTGCCTTAGCCGATGCTTAGGGGTGCCCTAGCCTAAGCCTAGGCGTGCCCTAGCCTTAGGCTAGTCGAGCCAGAGCCTTAGCCTAAGCCTAGGGGTGCCCTAGCCTAAGCCTAGGGGTGCCCTAGCCTAAGCCTAGGAGTGACCTAACCTTAGGCTAGGGGATCCCTAGCCTTAGGCTAATTCTCCGGGTGCCCTAGCCTAAACCTAGGGGTGCCCTAGCCTAAGCCTAGGGGTGCCCTAGCCTAAGCCTAGGGGTGCCCTAGGCTACGCCTAGGGGTGCCCTAGACTAAGCCTAGCATTGCCCTAGCCTAAGCTTTGGGGTGCCTTAGCCTAAGCCTAGGGGTGCCATAGCCTAAGCCTAGGGTTGCCCTAGCCTTAGGCTAGGGGAGCCCTAGACTTAGCCTAAGCCTTGGGGTGCCCTAGCCTAAGCCTAGTGGTGTCCTAACCTTAGGTTAGGGGAGCCCAAGCCTTAGGCTAATCCTAGGGGTGCACTAGCCTAATCCTAGGGGTGCCCTAGCCTAAACCTAGGGGTGCCCTAGCCTTAGGCTAGGGGAGCCCTAGCCTTAGCCTAAGCCTAGGTGTGCCCTAGCATAAGCCAAGAGGTGACCTAACCTAAGGCTAGGGGTGCCCTTGCCTTAGGTTAGGGGAGCCCTAGCCTTAGCCTAAGCCTAGGGTTGCCCAAGCCTAAGCCTTGGGGTGCCCTAGCCTTAGGTTAGAGGAGCCCTAACCTTAGCCTAAGCCTAGGGGTGCCCTAACCTAAGCCTGGGAGTGCCCTAGCCTAAGTCTAGGCGTGCCCTAGCCTTAGGCTATTGGAAAGCTAGCCTTAGCCTAAGCCTGGGGCTGCCCTAGCCTAAGCCTAGGGGAGCCCAAGCCTAAGCCTAGGGGTGCCCTAGCCTAAGCCTTGGGGTGCCGTAACCTAAGCCTAGGGGTGCCCTCGGCTAAGCCTAGGGGTGCCCTAGCCTAACACTAGGGGTGCCCTAGCCTAAGCCTAGGAGTGCCCTAGCCTTAGGCTAGAGAAGCCCTACCCTTAGCCTAAGCCTAGGGGTGCCCTATCCTAAGCCTAAGGGTGCCCTATCCTAAGCTTAGGGGTGACCTAGCCTAAGCCTAGGGTTGCCCTAGCCTAAGCCTAGGGGTGCCCTAGCATTAGGCTATGGGAACCCTACCGTTAGCCTAAGCCTGGGGGTAACCTACCCTAAGCCTAGGGGTGACCTAGCCTAAGCCTAGGGTTACCTAGCCTAAGCCTAGGCGTGCCCTAGCCATAGGGTAGGGGAGCCCTAGCCTTAGCCTAAACCTAGAGGTGCCCTAGCCTAAGCCAAGGGGTGCCCAAGCCTTAGGCTAGGGGAGTCCTAGCCTTAGTCTAAGCCGAGGGGTGCCCTAGCCTAAGCCTAGGGGTGCCCTAGCCTAAGCCTAGGTGTGCCCTAGCCTAAGCCTAGGGGTGCCCAAGGCTAAGCCTAGGGGTGCCCTAGCCTAAGCTTAGTGGTGCCTTAACCTTAGGCTAGGGGATCCCTAGCCTTAGGCTAATCTAGGGGTGCCCTATCCCAATCCTAGGGGTGCCCTAGCCTAATCCTAGGTGTGCCCTAGCCTAAGCCTAGGGGTGCCCTAGCCTAAGATTAGGGGTGCCCAACCTTAGGCTAGGGGATCCCTAGCCTTAGCCTAAGCCTAGGTGTGCCATAGCCTAAGCCTAGGGGTGCCTTAGCCTAAGCCTAGGGGTGCCCTAGCCTAAGCATAGGGTTGCCCTATCCTAAGCCTAGGGGTGCCCTAGCCTAAGCATAGGTGTGCCCTAGCCTAAGCCTAGGGGTCTCCTTGCCTAAGCCTAGGTGTGCCCTAGCCTAAGCCTAGGGGTGCCCAAGCCTCAGGCAAGGGGAGCCCTATCCTAAGCCTAGGGGTGCCCTAGCCTTAGGCTACGGGAGCGCTAGCCTAAGCCTAAACCTAGTGTGCCCTAGCCTAAGCCTAGGGGTGCCCTAGCCTAAGCCTAGGGGTGCCCTAGCCTAAGCCTAGGGGTGCCCTAGTAAGCCAAGGTGTGCCCTAGTAATCCTACGGGTGCCCTGCCTAAGCCTAGGGGTGCCGTAGCCTTAGGCTAGGGGAGCCCTAGCCTTAGCCTAAGCCTAGGGGTGCCCTAGCCTAAGCCTAGGGGTGCCCTAACCTAAGATTAGGGGTGCCCTAGCCTAAGCCTAGGGGTGCCCTATCCTAAGTCTACGGGTGCCCTAGCCTTAGGCTAAGGGAGCCCCAGGCTTAGCCTAAGCCTAGGCGTGCCCTAGCCTAAGTCTAGGGGTGCCCTAACCTAAGCCTAGGGGTGCCCTAGCCTAAGCCTAGGGGTGCCCTAGCCTTAGGCTAGGGGAGCCCTAGCCTTAGCTTAAGCCTAGGTGTGCCCTAGCCTAAGCCTAGGGTTGCCCTAGCTTAAGCCTAGGGGTGCACTGGCCTAAGCCTAGGGGTGCCATGGCCTAAGCCTAGGGGTGCCCAAGCCTTAGTCTAGGGGAGCCCTAGCCTAAGCCTAAGCCTAGGGATGCCCTAGCCTAAGCCTAGGGGTGCCCTAGCCTTAGGCTAAGGAAACCCTAGCCTTAGCCTAAGCCTAGGGGTGCCCTAGCCTAAGCTTAGGGGTGTCCAAGCCTAAGTCAAGAGGTGACCTAGCCTAAGGCTAGGGGTGCCCTTGCCTTAGGCAAGGGGAGCCTTAGCCTTAGCCTAAGCCTAGGGGTGCCCTAGCCTAAGCTTAGGGGTGTCCAGGCCTAAGACAAGGGGTGCCCTAGCCTAAGCCTAGGGGTGCCTTAGCCTTAGGGTAGGGGAGCCCTAGCCTTAGCCTAAGCCTAGGGGTGCCCAATCCGAAGCCTAGGGGTGCCCTAGCCTTAGGCTATTGGAACGCTAGCCTTAGCCTAAGCCTGGGGCTGCCCTAGCCTAAGCCTAGGGGAGCCCTAGACTAAGCCTAGGGGTGCCCTAGCCTAAGCCTTGGGGTGCCCTAACCTAAGCATACGGGTGCCCTCGCCTAAGCCTAGGGGTGCCCTAGCCTAACACTAGGGGTGCCCTAGCCTAAGCCTAGGGGTGCCCTAGCCTTAGGCTAGAGAAGCCCTACCCTTAGCCTAAGCCTAGGTGTGCCCTATCCTAAGCCTAGGGGTGCCCTATCCTAAGCTTAGGGGTGACCTAGCCTAAGCCTAGGGGTGCCCTAGCCTAAGCCTAGGGGTGCCCTAGCCTTAGGCTATGGGAACGCTACCCTTAGCCTAAGCCTGGGGGTACCCTTGCCTAAGCCTAGGGGTGTCCTAGCCTAAGCCTAGGGTTACCTAACCTAAGCCAAGGCGTGCCCTAGCCATAGGGTAGGGGAGCCCTAGCCTTAGCCTAAGCCTAGAGGTGCCCTAGCCTAAGCCAAGGGGTGCCCAAGCCTTAGGCTAGGGGAGTCCTAGCCTTAGCCTAAGCCGAGGGGTGCCCTAGCCTAAGCCTAGGGGTGCCCTAGCCTAAGCCTAGGTGTGCCCTAGCCTAAGTCTAGGGGTGCCCTAGCCTAAGCCAAGGGTTGCACTAGCCTAAGCCTAGGGGTGCCCTAGCCTAAGCTTAGGGGTGCCCTAGCCTAAGCCTAGGGGTTCCCTAGCCTAAGCCTAGGGGTGCCCTAGCCTAAGCCTAGGGGTGCCCTAGCCTAAGCTTCGTGGTGCCTTAAGCTTAGGCTAGGGGATCCCTAGCCTTAGGCTAATCTAGGGGTGTCCTAGCCTAATCCTAGGGGTGCCCTAGCCTAAGCCTAGGTGTGCCCTAGCCTAAGCCTAGGGGTGCCCTAGCCTAAGATTAGGGGTGCCCTAGCCTTAGGCTAGGGGATCCCTAGCCTTAGCCTAAGCCTAGGGGTGCCCTAGCCTAAGCCTAGGGTAGCCCTAGCCTAAGCCTAGGGGTGCCCTAGCCTAAGCCTAGGGGTGCCCTAGCCTAAGCCTAGGGGTTCCCTAGCCTAATCCTAGTGATGCCCTAGCCTTAGGCTAGGGGAGCCCTAGCCTTAGCCTAAGCCTAGGGGTGCCCTAGCTTAAGCCTAGGGGTGCCCTAACCTAAGCGTAGGTGTGCCATAGCCTAAGCCTAGGGGTGCCCTAGCCAAAACCTAGGGGTGCCCTAGCCTTAGGCTAGGGAAACCCTAGCCTTAGCCTAAGCCTAGGGGTGCCCTAGCCTAAGCATAGGGTTGCCCTATCCTAAGCCTAGGGGTGCCCTAGCCTAAGCATAGGTGTGCCCTAGCCTAAACCTAGGGATGCCCTAGCCTTAGGCTAGGGGAGCCCTAGCCTTAGCCTAAGCCTAGGGGTGCCCTATCCTAAGCCTAGGGGTGCCCTAACCTAAGCCTAGGTGTGCCATAGCCTAAGCCTAGGGGTGCCCTAGCGTAAGCCTAGGGGTGCCCTATCCTTAGGCTATGGGAACCCTAGCCTTAGCCTAAGCCTAAGGGTGCCTTAGCCTAAGCCTAGGGGTTCCCTAGCCTAAGCCTAGGGGTTCCCTAGCCTTAGGCTAGGGAAACCCTAGCCTTAGCCTAAGCCTAGGGGTGCCCTAGCCTAAGCATAGGGTTGCCCTATCCTAAGCCTAGGGGTGCCCTAGCCTAAGCATACGCGTGCCCTAGCCTAAGCCTAGGGATGTCCTAGCCTTAGGCTAGGGAATCCCTAGCCTTAGCCTAAGCCTAGGGGTGCCCTAGCCTAAGCCTAGGGGTGCCATAGCCTAAGCGTTGGGGTGCTCTATCCTAAGCCTAAGGGTGCCCTAGCCTTAGGCTAGGGGAGCCCTAGCCTAAGCCTAAGCCTAGGGGTGCCCTAGCCTAAGCCAAGGGTGCCCTAACCTAAGCCTAGGTTTGTCCAAACCTTAGGCTTGGGGAGCCCTAGCCTTAGCCTAAGCCGAGGGGTGCCCTAGCCTAAGCCTAGGGGTCTCCTTGCCTAAGCCTAGGTGTGCCCTAGCCTAAGCCTAGGGGTGCCCAAGCCTCAGGCTAGGGGAGCCCTATCCTAAGCCTAGGGGTACCCTAGCCTTAGGCTACGGGAGCGCTAGCGTAAGCCTAAGCCTAAGCCTAGTGTGCCCCAGCATAAGCCTAGGGGTGCCCTAGCCTAAGCCTAGGGGTGTCCTAGCCTAAGCCTAGGGGTGCCCTAGTAAGCCTAGGTGTGCCCTAGTAAGACTACGGGTGCCCTGCCAAAGCTTAGGGGTGCCCTAGCCTTAGGCTAGGGGAGCCCTAGCCTTAGCCTAAGCCTAGGGGTGCCCTAGCCTAAGCCTAGGGGTGCCCTAACCTAAGCTTAGGGGTGCCCTAGCCTAAGCCTAGGGGTGCCCTATCCTAAGTCTAGGGGTGCCCTAGCCTTAGGCTAGGGGAGCCCCAGCCTTAGCCTAAGCCTAGGGGTGCCCTAGCCTAAGCCTAGGGGTGCCCTATCCTAAGCCTAGGGGTGCCCTAGCCTAAGCCTAGGGATGCCCTAGCCTTAGGCTAGGGGAGCCCTAGCCTTAGCTTAAGCCTAGGTGTGCCCTAGCCTAAGCCTAGGGTTGCCCTAGCTTAAGCCTAGGGGTACACTAGCCTTAGGCTAGGGGAGCAATAGCCTTAGCCTAAGCCTAGGGGTGCACTAGCCTAAGCCTAGGGGTGCCATAGCCTAAGCCTAGGGGTGCCCAAGCCTAATCCTAAGGGTGCCCTAACCTTAGTCTAGGGGAGTCCTAGCCTAAGCCTAAGCCTAGGGGTGCCCTAGCCTAAGCCTAGGGGTTCCCTAGCCTTAGGCTAAGGAAACCCTAGCCTTAGCCTAAGCCTAGGGGTGCCCTCGCCTAAGCCTAGGGGTGCCCTATCCTAAGCCTAGGGGTGCCCAAGCCTAAGCCTAAGGGTGCCATAGCCTTAGTCTAGGGGAGCCCTAGCCTAAGCCTAAGCCTAGGGGTGCCCTAGCCTAAGCCTAGGGGTTCCCTAGCCTTAGGCTAAGGAAACCCTAGCCTTAGCCTAAGCCTAGGGGTGCCCTCGCCTACGCCTAGGGGTGCTCTATCCTAAGCCTAGGGGTGCCCTAGCCTAAACCTAGGGGTGCCCTACCCTAAGCCTAGTGGTACGCTAGCCTTAGGCTAGGGGAACCCTAAAAGTAGCTTAAGCCTAGGGCTGCTCTAGCCTAAGCCTAGGGTTGCCTTAGCCTAAGCCAAGGGGTGCCCTAGCCTTAGGCTAGGGGAGCCCTAGCCTTAGCCTAAGCCTTGTGGTGCCCTAGCCTATGCCTAGGGGTGCCATAGCCTAAGCCTAGGGGTACCCTAGCCTTAGGCTAGGGGATCCCTAGCCTTAGCTTAAGCCTAGGGGTGCCCTAGCCTAAGCCTAGGGTTCCCCTATCCTAAGCCTAGGGGAGCCCTAGCCTTAGGCTAGGGTAGCCCTAGCCTTAGCCTAAGCCTAGGGGTGCACTAGCCTAAGCCTAGGGGTGCCCTAGCCTAAGCTTAGGGGTGTCCAAGCCTAAGCCAAGAGGTGACCTAGGCTAAGGCTAGGGGTGCCCTTTCCTTAGGCTAGGGGAGCCTTAGCCTTAGCTTAAGCCTAGGGGTGCCCTAGCCTAAGCTTAGGGGTGTCCAAGTCTAAGCCAAGGGGTGCCCTAGCCTAAGCCTAGGGGTGCCTTAGCCTTAGGGTAGGGGAGCCCTAGCCTTAGCCTAAGCCTAGGAGTGCCCAAGCCGAAGCCTAGGGGTGCCCTAGCCTTAGGTTAGGGGAGCCCTAACCGTAGCCTAAGCCTCGGGGTGCCCTAACCTAAGCCTGGGAGTGCCCTAGCCTAAGACTAGGCGTGCCCTAGCCTTAGGCTATTGGAACGCTAGCCTTAGCCTAAGCCTGGGGCTGCCCTAGCCTAAGACAAGGGGAGCCCTAGCCTAAGCTAAGGGGTGCCCTAGGCTAAGCCTTGGGGTGCCCTAACCTAAGCCTAGGGGTGCCCTCGCCTAAGCCTAGGGGTGCCCTAGCCTAACACTAAGGGTGCCCTACCCTAAGCCTAGGGGTGCCCTAGCCTTAGGCTAGAGAAGCCCTACCCTTAGCCTAAGCCTAGGGGTGCCCTATCCTAAGCCTAGGGGTGCCCTATCCTAAGCTTAGGGGTGACCTAGCCTAAGCCTAGGGGTGCCCTAGCCTAAGCCTAGGGGTGCCCTAGCCTTAGGCTATGGGAACCCTACCCTTAGCCTAAGCCTGGGGGTACCCTAGCCTAAGCCTAGGGGTGTCCTAGCCTAAGCCTAGGGTTACCTAGCCTAAGCCAAGGCGTGCCCTAGCCATAGGGTAGGGGAGCCCTAGCCTTAGCCTAAGCCTAGAGGTGCCCTAGCCTAAGCCAAAGGGTGCCCAAGGTTAGGCTAGGGGAGTCCTAGTCTTAGCCTAAGCCGAGGGGTGCCCTAGCCTAAGCCTAGGGGTGACCTAGCCTAAGCCTAGGTGTGCCCTAGCCTAAGCCTAGGGGTGCCCTAGCCTAAGCTTAGTGGTGCCTTAACCTTAAGCTAGGGGATCCCTAGCCTTCGGCTAATCTAGGGGTGCCCTAGCCTAATCCTAGGGGTGCCCTAGCCTAAGCCTAGGTGTGCCCTAGCCTAAGATTAGGGGTGCCCTAGCCTTAGGCTAGGGGATCCCTAGCCTTAGCCTAAGCCTAGGGGTGCCCTAGCCTAAGCCTAGGGTAGCCCTAGCCTAAGCCTTGGGGTGCCCTAGCCTAAGCCTAGGGGTTCCCTAGCCTAATCCTAGGGATGCCCTAGCCTTAGGCTAGGTGAGCCCTAGCCTTAGCCTAAGCCTAGGGGTGCCCTAGCTTAAGCCGAGGGGTGCCCTAACCTAAGCCTAGGTGTGCCATAGCCTAAGCCTAGGGGTGCCCTAGCCTAAACCTAGGGGTGCCCTAGCCTTAGGCTATGAGAACCCTAGCCTTAGCCTAAGCCTAGTGGTGCCTTAGCCTAAGCCTAGGGTTGCCCTAGCCTAAGTCTAGGGGTTCCCTAGCCTTAGGCTAGGGAAACCCTAGCCTTAGCCTAAGCCTAGGGGTGCCCCAGCCTAAGCATAGGGTTGCCCTATCCTAAGCCTAGGGGTGCCCTAGCCTTAGGATAGGGGAGCCCTAGCCTTAGCCTAAGCTTTGGGGTGCCCTAGCCTAATCCTAGGGGTGCCCTAACCTAAGCCTAGGTGTGCCATAGCCTAAGCCTAGGGGTGCCCTAGCCTAAGGCTAGGGGTGCCCTAACCTAAGCCTAGGTGTGCCATAGCCTAAGCCTATGGGTGCCCTAGCCTAAGCCTACGGGTGCCCTAGCCTTAAGCTATGGGAACCCTAGCCTTAGCCTAAGCCTAGGGGTGCCTTAGCCTAAGCCTAGGGGTGCCCTAGCCTAAGCATAGGCCTGCCCTATCCTAAGCCTAGGGGTGCCCTAGCCTAAGCATAGGCGTGCCCCAGCCTAAGCCTAGGGATGCCCTAGCCTTAGGCTAGGGGATCCCTAGCCTTAGCCTAAGCCTAGGGGTGCCCTAGCCTAAGCCTAGGGGTGCCATAGCCTAAGCGTTGGGGTGCCCTAGCCTAAGCCTAAGGGTGCCCTAGCCTTAGGCTAAGGGAGCCCTAGCCTAAGCCTAAGCCTAGGGGTGTCCTAGCCTAAGCCAAGGGTGCCCTAACCTAAGCCTAGGTTTGTCCAAACCTTAGGCTTGGGGAGGCCTAGTCTTAGCCTAAGCCGAGGGGTGCCCTAGCCTAAGCCTAGGGGTCCTCTTGCCTAAGCCTAGGTGTGCCCTAGCCTAAGCCTAGGGGTGCCAAAGCCTCAGGCTAGGGGAGCCCTATCCTAAGCCTAGGGGTACCCCAGCCTTAGGCTACGGGAGCGCTAGCCTAAGCCAAAGCCTAAGCCTAGTGTGCCCCAGCCTAAGCCTAGGGGTGCCCTAGCCTAAGACTAGGGGTGCCCTAGCCTAAGCCTAGGGGTGCCCTAGTAAGCCTAGGTGTGCCCTAGTAAGACTACGGGTGCCCTGCCTAAGCTTAGGGGTGCCCTAGCCTTAGGCTAGGGGAGCCCTAGCCTTAGCCTAAGCCTAGGGGTGCCCTAGCCTAAGCCTAGGGGTGCCCTAACCTAAGCTTAGGGGTGCCCTAGCCTAAGCCTAGGGGTGCCCTATCCTAAGTCTAGGGGTGCCCTAGCCTTAGGCTAGGTGAGACCCAGCCTTAGCCTAAGCCTAGGGGTGCCCTAGCCTAAGCCTAGGGGTGCCCAAGCCTAATCCTAAGGGTGCCCTAGCCTTAGTCTAGGGCAGCCCTAGCTTCAGCCTAAGCCTAGGGGTGCCCTAGCCTAAGCCTAGGGGTTCCCTAGCCTTAGGCTAAGGAAACCCTAGCCTTAGCCTAAGCCTAGGGGTGCCCTCACCTAAGACTATGGGTGCCCTATCCTAAGCCTAGGGGTGCCCAAGCCTAAGCCTAAGGGTGCCCTAGCCTTAGTCTAGGGGAGCCCTAGCCTAAGCCTAAGCCTAGGGGTGCCGTAGCCTAAACCTAGGGGTTCCCTAGCCTTAGGCTAAGGAAACCCTAGCCTTAGCCTAAGCCTAGGGGTACCCTCGCCTAAGCCTAGGGGTGCCCTAGCCTAAGCCTAGGGGTGCCCTACCCTAAGCCTAGTGGTACGCTAGCCTTAGGCTAGGGGAACCCTAAAATTAGCTTAAGCCTAGGGGTTATCTAGCCTAAGCCTAGGGTTGCCCTAGCCTAAGCCAAGGGGTGCCCTAGCCTTAGGCTAGGGGAGCCCTAGCCTTAGCCTAAGCCTAGTGGTGCCCTAGCCTATGCCTAGGGGTGCCATAGCCTCAGCCTAGGGGTACCCTAGCCTTAGGCTAGGGGAGCCCTAGCCTTAGCTTAAGCCTAGGGGTGCCCTAGCCTAAGCCTAGGGTTCCCCTAGCCTAAGCCTAGGGGAGCCCTAGCCTTAGGCTAGGGTAGCCCTAGCCTTAGCCTAAGCCTAGGGGTGCACTAGCCTAAACCTAGGGGTGCCATAGCCTAAGCATAGGGGTGCCCAAGCCTACGCCTAGGGGTGCCGTAGCCTTAGGCTAGGGAAACCCTAGCCTTAGCCTAAGCCTAGGGGTGCCCTAGCCTAAGCCTATGGGTGCCATATCCTAAGCCTAGGGGTCCCCTATCCTAAACCTAGGTGTGCCCTACCCTAATCCTAGGGGTGCCCTAGCCTAAGGCTAGGGGAGCCCTAGCCTTAGCTTAAGCCTAGGGGTGCTCTAGCCTAAGCTTAGGGATGCCCTAATCTAAGCCTAGGGGCGCCCTAGCCTAAGCCTAGGGGTTCCCTAGCCTTAGGCTAGGGGGGCCCCAGCCTTAACCTAAGCCTAGGGGTGCCCTAGCCTAAGCCTAGGGGTGCCCTAGCCTTAGGCTAGTCGAACCGTAGCCTTAGCCTAAGCCTGGGGGTGCCCTAGCCCATGCCTAGGGGTGCCAGAGCCTAAGCTTAGGGGTGCCCTAGCCTATGCCTAGGGGTGCCCTAGCCTATGCATAGGGGTGCCCTATCCTAAGCCTAGGGGTTCCCTAGCCTTAGGCTAGGGAAACCCTAGCCTTAGCCTAAGCCTAGGGGTGCCCTATCCTAAGCCTAGGGGTGCCCTAGCCTAAGCCTAGGGGTGCCATAGCCTAAGCCTAGGGGTGCCCTAGCCATAGGCTAGGGGAGCCCTAGCCTTAGCTTAAGCCTAGGAGTGTCCTAGCCTAAGCCTAGGGTTGCCCTAACCTAAGCCTAGGGGAGCCCTAGCCTTAGCCTAAGCCTAGGGGTGCACTAGCCTAAGCCTAGGGGTGCCATGACCTAAGCCTAGGGGTGCCTAAGCCTAAGCCTAAGGGTGAACTAGCCTTAGGCTAGGGGAGTCCTAGCCTAAGCCTAAGCCTAGGGGTGCCCTAGTCTAAGCCTAGGGGTTCCTTAGCCTTAGGCTAGGGAAACCCTAGCCTTAGCCTAAGACTAGGGGTGCCCTAGCCTAAGCCTCGGGGTGCCCTATCCTAAGCCTAGGGGTGCCGTAGCCTAAGCCTAGTAGTGCCCTAGCCTTAGGCTAGGGGAGCCCTAGCCTTAGCTTAAGCCTAGGGGTGCCCTAGCCTAAGCCTAGGGGTGCCATAGCCAAAGCCTAGGGGTGCCCTAGCCTTAGGATAGGGGAGCCCTAGCCTTAGCCTAAGCTTTGGGGTGCCCTAGCCTAATCCTAGGGGTGCCCTAACCTAAGCCTAGGTGTGCCATAGCCTAAGCCTAGGGGTGCCCTAGCCTAAGGCTAGGGGTGCCCTAACCTAAGCCTAGGTGTGCCATAGCCTAAGCCTATGGGTGCCCTAGCCTAAGCCTACGGGTGCCCTAGCCTTAAGCTATGGGAACCCTAGCCTTAGCCTAAGCCTAGGGGTGCCTTAGCCTAAGCCTAGGGGTGCCCTAGCCTAAGCATAGGCCTGCCCTATCCTAAGCCTAGGGGTGCCCTAGCCTAAGCATAGGCGTGCCCCAGCCTAAGCCTAGGGATGCCCTAGCCTTAGGCTAGGGGATCCCTAGCCTTAGCCTAAGCCTAGGGGTGCCCTAGCCTAAGCCTAGGGGTGCCATAGCCTAAGCGTTGGGGTGCCCTAGCCTAAGCCTAAGGGTGCCCTAGCCTTAGGCTAGGGGAGCCCTAGCCTAAGCCTAAGCCTAGGGGTGTCCTAGCCTAAGCCAAGGGTGCCCTAACCTAAGCCTAGGTTTGTCCAAACCTTAGGCTTGGGGAGGCCTAGCCTTAGCCTAAGCCGAGGGGTGCCCTAGCCTAAGCCTAGGGGTCCTCTTGCCTAAGCCTAGGTGTGCCCTAGCCTAAGCCTAGGGGTGCCAAAGCCTCAGGCTAGGGGAGCCCTATCCTAAGCCTAGGGGTACCCCAGCCTTAGGCTACGGGAGCGCTAGCCTAAGCCAAAGCCTAAGCCTAGTGTTCCCCAGCCTAAGCCTAGGGGTGCCCTAGCCTAAGCCTAGGGGTGCCCTAGCCTAAGCCTAGGGGTGCCCTAGTAAGCCTAGGTGTGCCCTAGTAAGACTACGGGTGCCCTGCCTAAGCTTAGGGGTGCCCTAGCCTTAGGCTAGGGGAGCCCTAGCCTTAGCCTAAGCCTAGGGGTGCCCTAGCCTAAGCCTAGGGGTGCCCTAACCTAAGCTTAGGGGTGCCCTAGCCTAAGCCTAGGGGTGCCCTATCCTAAGTCTAGGGGTGACCTAGCCTTAGGCTAGGTGAGACCCAGCCTTAGCCTAAGCCTAGGGGTGCCCTAGCCTAAGCCTAGGGGTGCCCAAGCCTAATCCTAAGGGTGCCCTAGCCTTAGTCTAGGGCAGCCCTAGCTTCAGCCTAAGCCTAGGGGTGCCCTAGCCTAAGCCTAGGGGTTCCCTAGCCTTAGGCTAAGGAAACCCTAGCCTTAGCCTAAGCCTAGGGGTGCCCTCACCTAAGCCTATGGGTGCCCTATCCTAAGCCTAGGGGTGCCCAAGCCTAAGCCTAAGGGTGCCCTAGCCTTAGTCTAGGGGAGCCCTAGCCTAAGCCTAAGCCTAGGGGTGCCGTAGCCTAAACCTAGGGGTTCCCTAGCCTTAGGCTTAGGAAACCCTAGCCTTAGCCTAAGCCTAGGGGTACCCTCGCCTAAGCCTAGGGGTGCCCTAGCCTAAGCCTAGGGGTGCCCTACCCTAAGCCTAGTGGTACGCTAGCCTTAGGCTAGGGGAACCCTAAAATTAGCTTAAGCCTAGGGGTTATCTAGCCTAAGCCTAGGGTTGCCCTAGCCTAAGCCAAGGGGTGCCCTAGCCTTAGGCTAGGGGAGCCCTAGCCTTAGCCTAAGCCTAGTGGTGCCCTAGCCTATGCCTAGGGGTGCCATAGCCTAAGCCTAGGGGTACCCTAGCCTTAGGCTAGGGGAGCCCTAGCCTTAGCTTAAGCCTAGGGGTGCCCTAGCCTAAGCCTAGGGTTCCCCTAGCCTAAGCCTAGGGGAGCCCTAGCCTTAGGCTAGGGTAGCCCTAGCCTTAGCCTAAGCCTAGGGGTGCACTAGCCTAAACCTAGGGGTGCCATAGCCTAAGCATAGGGGTGCCCAAGCCTACGCCTAGGGGTGCCGTAGCCTTAGGCTAGGGAAACCCTAGCCTTAGCCTAAGCCTAGGGGTGCCCTAGCCTAAGCCTATGGGTGCCATATCCTAAGCCTAGGGGTCCCCTATCCTAAACCTAGGTGTGCCCTACCCTAATCCTAGGGGTGCCCTAGCCTAAGGCTAGGGGAGCCCTAGCCTTAGCTTAAGCCTAGGGGTGCTCTAGCCTAAGCTTAGGGATGCCCTAATCTAAGCCTAGGGGCGCCCTAGCCTAAGCCTAGGGGTTCCCTAGCCTTAGGCTAGGGGGGCCCCAGCCTTAACCTAAGCCTAGGGGTGCCCTAGCCTAAGCCTAGGGGTGCCCTAGCCTTAGGCTAGTCGAACCGTAGCCTTAGCCTAAGCCTGGGGGTGCCCTAGCCCATGCCTAGGGGTGCCAGAGCCTAAGCTTAGGGGTGCCCTAGCCTATGCCTAGGGGTGCCCTAGCCTATGCATAGGGGTGCCCTATCCTAAGCCTAGGGGTTCCCTAGCCTTAGGCTAGGGAAACCCTAGCCTTAGCCTAAGCCTAGGGGTGCCCTATCCTAAGCCTAGGGGTGCCCTAGCCTAAGCCTAGGGGTGCCATAGCCTAAGCCTAGGGGTGCCCTAGCCATAGGCTAGGGGAGCCCTAGCCTTAGCTTAAGCCTAGGAGTGTCCTAGCCTAAGCCTAGGGTTGCCCTAACCTAAGCCTAGGGGAGCCCTAGCCTTAGCCTAAGCCTAGGGGTGCACTAGCCTAAGCCTAGGGGTGCCATGACCTAAGCCTAGGGGTGCCTAAGCCTAAGCCTAAGGGTGAACTAGCCTTAGGCTAGGGGAGTCCTAGCCTAAGCCTAAGCCTAGGGGTGCCCTAGTCTAAGCCTAGGGGTTCCTTAGCCTTAGGCTAGGGAAACCCTAGCCTTAGCCTAAGACTAGGGGTGCCCTAGCCTAAGCCTCGGGGTGCCCTATCCTTAGCCTAGGGGTGCCGTAGCCTAAGCCTAGTAGTGCCCTAGCCTTAGGCTAGGGGAGCCCTAGCCTTAGCTTAAGCCTAGGGGTGCCCTAGCCTTAGGCTAGGGGAGCCCTAGCCTAAGCCAAAGCCTAGGGGTGCCCTAGCCTAAGCCTAGGGGTGCCTTAGCCTTAGGCTAGGGGAGCCCTAGCCTTAGCTTAAGCCTAGGGGCGCCCTAGCCTAAGCCTAGGTGTGCCAAAGCCTAAGCCTAGGGTTGCCCTAGCCTTAGGCTAGGGGAGCCCTAGCCTTAGCCTAAGCCTAGGGGTTCCCTATTCTAAGCCTAGGGGTACCATAGCCTAAGCCCTAGGGTGCCCTAGCCTTAGGCTAGGGGAGCGCTAGCCTAAGCCTAAGCCTAGTGTGCCCTAGCCTAAGCCAAGGGGTGCCCTGGCCTTAGGCAAGGGGAGCCCTAGCCTTAGCCTAAGCCTAGGGGTGCACTAGCCTACGCCTAGGGGTGCCCTAGCCTAAGCCTAGGGGTGCCCTAGTAAGCCTAGGGGTGCCCTAGTAAGACTACGGGTGCCATGCCTAAGCCTAGGGGTGCCCTAGCCTTAGGCTAGGGGAGCCCTAGCCTTAGCCTAAGCCTAGTGGTGCCATAGCCTAAGCCTAGGGGTCCCCTAACCTAAGCTTAGGGGTATCCTAGCCTAAGCTTAGGGGTGCGCTCTCCTAAGTCGAGGGGTGCCCTAGCCTTAGGCTAGGGGAGCCCCAGGCTTAGCCTAAGCCTAGGGGTGCCCTATCCTAAGACTAAGGGTGCCCTAGCCTAAGCCTAGGGGTTCCCTAGCCTTAGGCTAGGGGAGCCCTAGCCTTAGCCTAAGCCTAGGGGTGCACTAGCCTAAGCCTAGGGGTGCAATAGCCTAAGCCTAGGGGTGCCCAAGCCTAAGCCTAAGGGTGCCCTAGCCTTAGTCTAGGGGAGCCCTAACCTAAGCCTAGGGGTGCCCTAGCCTAAGCCTAGGGGTGCCCTAGCCTAAGCCTAGGGGTGCCTTACCCTAAGCCTATGGGTGTCCTAGCCTTAGGCTAGGGGAGCCCTAGCCTTAGCTTAAGCCTAGGGATGCTCTAGCCAAAGCCTAGGGTTGCCCTAGCCTAAGCCAAGGGGTGCCCTAGCCTTAGGCTAGGGGAGCACTAGCCTTAGCCTAAGCCTAGGGGTGCCCTAGCCAAAGCCTAGGGTTGCCCTAGCCTAAGCCTAGGGGTGCCCTAGCCTTAGGCTATGTGAGCCCTAGCCTTAGCTTAAGCCTAGGGGTGCCCTAGCCTAAGCCTAGGGTTGCCCTAGCCTAAGCCTAGGGGTGCCCTAGCCTTAGGCTAGGGGAGCCCTAGCCTTCGCCTAAGCCTAGGAGTGCACTAGCCTAAGCCTAGGGGTGCCATAGCCTAAGCCTAGGGGTGCCCAAGCCTAAGCCTAGGGGTTCCCTAGCCTTAGGCTAGGGAAACCCTAGCTTTAGCCTAAGCCTAGGGGTGCCCTAGCCTAAGCCTAGGGGTGCCCAAGCTTTAGCCTAGTGGTGCCCTAGCCTAAGCCTAGTGGTGCCCTAGCCTAAGCCTAGGGGTGCCCTAGCTTTAGCCTAGTGGTGCCCTTGCCTAAGCCTAGGGGTGCCCTAACCTAAGCCTAGGGTTGCCATAGCCTAAGCCTACGGGTGTCCTAACATTAGGCTAGGGGATCCCTAGCCTTAGGCTAATTCTAGGGGTGCCCTAGCCTAAACCTAGGGGTGCCCCAGCCTAAGCCTAGGGGTGCCCTAGCCTAAGCCTAGGGGTGCCCTAGCCTAAGCTTAGGGGTGCCCTAGCCTAAGCCTAGGGGTGCCCTAGACTTATGCTATGGGAGCCCTAGCCTTAGCCTAAGCCTAGGGGTGTCCTAGTATAAGCCTAGGGGTTCCCAAGCCTAAGCCTAGGGGTGCCCTAGCCTTAGACTATGGGAGCCCTAGCCTTAGCCTTAGCCTAGGGGTTCCCTAGCCTAAGCCTAGGGGTGTCCTGGACTAAGCCTAGGGGTGTCCTGGCCTAAGCCTAGGGGTGCCCTGGCCTAAGCCTAGGGGTGCCCTGGCCTAAGCCTAGGGGTACCCTTATCTTAGACTAGGGGAGCCCTAGCCTTAACCTAAGCGTAGTGGTGCCCTAACCTAAGCCTAGGGGTGCCCTAGCCTAAGCCTAGGAGTGCCGTGGCCTAAGCCTAGGGGTGCCCTGGCCTAAGCCTAGGGGTGCCCTGACCTAAGCCTAGGGGTGCCCTAGTCTTAGGCTAGGGGAGCCCTAGCCTTAGCCTAAGCCTAGGGGTGCTGTGGCCTTAGGCTAGGGGAGCCCTAGCCTTAGCCTAAGCCTAGGGGTGCACTAGCCTAAGCCTAGGGGTGCCCTAGCCTAAGACTAGGGGTGCCCTAGTAAGCCTAGGGGTGCCCTAGTAAGACTACGGGTTCCCTGCCTAAGCCTAGGGGTGCCCTAGCCTTAGGCTAGGGGAGCCCTAGCCTTAGCCTAAGCCTAGTGGTGCCATAGCCTAAGCCTAGGGGTGCCCTAACCTAAGCTTAATGGTACCCTAGCCTAAGCTTAGGGGTGCCCTCTCCTAAGTCTTGGGGTGCCCTAGCCTTAGGCTAGGGGAGCCCCAGGCTTAACCTAAGCCTAGGGGTGCCCTATCCTAAGCCTAGGTGTGCCCTAGATTTAGGCTAGGGGAGCCCTAGCCTTAGCCTAAGCCTTGGGGTGCCCTAGCCTAAGCCTTGGGGTGCCATAGCCTAAGCCTAGGGGTGCCCTAGCCTTAGGCTAGTCGAGCCGTAGCCTTAGTCTAAGCCTAGGGGTGCCCTAGCCTAAGACTATGGGTGCCCTAGCCTAATCCTAGGCGTGTCCTAGCCCTTCACTAGGGGAGCCCTAGCCTTAGCCTAAGCCTAGGGGTGCCCTAGCCTAAGCCTAGGGGTGCCCTAGCCTTAGGCTAGTCGATCCGTAGCCTTAGCCTAAGCCTAGGGGTGGCCTAGGCTAAGCCTAGGGGTGCCCTAACCTTAGGCTCGGGATCCCTAGCCTTAGGCTAATTCTAGGGGTGCCCCAGCTTAAACCTAGGGGTGTCCCAGCCTACACCTAGGGGTGCCCTAGCCTTGGGCTAGGGGAGCCCTACTCTTACCCTAAGCCTAGGGGTGCCCTGGCCTAAGCCTAGGGGGCCCTAGTCTTAGGCTAGGGGAGCCTTAGCCTTAGCCTAAGCCTTGGGGTGCCCTAGCCTAAGCCTTGGGGTGCCCTAGGCTAAGCCTACGGGTGCCCTAGCCTTAGGCTAGTCGAGCCGTAGCCTTAGTCTAAGCCTAGGGGTGCCCTAGCCTAACACTATGGGTGCCCTAGCCTAATCCTAGGGGTGTCCTAGCCCTACACTAGGGGAGCCCTAGCCTTAGCCTAAGCCTAGGGGTGCCCTAGCCTAAGCCTAGGGGTGCCATAGCCTTAGGCTAGTCGATCTGTAGCCTTAGCCTAAGCCTAGGGGTGCCCTAACCTTAGGCTCGGGATCCCTAGCCTTAGGCCAATTCTAGGGGTGCCCCAGCTTAAACTTAGGGGTGCCCCAGCCTACACCCAGGGGTGCCCTAGCCTTGGGCTAGGGGAGCCCAACCCTTAGCCTAAGCCTAGTGGTTCCCTAGCCTAAGCCTAGGGGTGTACTGTCCTAATCCTAGGGGTGCCCTGGCCTAAGCCTAGGGGTGCCCTGGCCTAAGCCTAGGGGTGACCTAGTCTAAGGCTAGGGGAGCCCTAGACTTAGCCTAAGCCTAGGGGTGCCCTATCCTAAACCTAGGGGTGCCCTAGCCTAAGCCTAGGGGTGCCGTGGCCTAAGCCTAGGGGTGCCCTGGCCTAAGCCTAGGGGTCCCCTGGCCTAAGCGTAAGGGTGCCCTAGTCTTAGGCTAGGGGAACCCTAGCCTTAGCCTAAGCCTAGGGGAGCCCTGGCCTAAGCTAGGGGTGACCTAGTCTTAGGCTGGGGGAGCCCTAGCCTTAGCCTAAGCCTAGGGGTGCCCTAACCTAAGCCTAGGGGTGCCCTAGCCTAAGCCTAGGGGTGCCCTGGCCTAAGCCTAGGGGTGCCCTGGCCTAAGCCTAGGGGTGCCCTGGCCTAAGCCTAGGGGTGGCCTATTCTTAGGCTAGGGGAGCCCTAGCCTTAGCCTAAGCCTAGGGGTGCCCTAGCCTAAGCCTAGGGGTGCCCTAACCTAAGCCTAAGGGTGCCCTAGCCTTAGGCTAGGGGAGCCCTAGCCTTAGCCTAAGCCTAGGGGTGCCCTAGCCTAAGCCTAGGGGTGCCCTAACCTAAGCCTAGGGGTGCCCTAGCCTTAGGCTAGGGGAGCCCTAGCCTTAGCCTAAGCCTTGGGGTGCCCTAGCCTAAGCCTAGGGGTGCCCTAGCCTAAGCCTAGGGGTGCCCTAACCTAAGGCTAGAGGTGCCCTAGCCTAAGCCTAGGGGTGCCCTAGCCTAAGATTAGGGGTGCCCTAGCTTTAAGCTAGGGGATCCCTAGCCTTAGCCTAAGCCTAGGGGTGCCCTAGCCTAAGCCTAGGGTAGCCCTAGCCTAAGCCTAGGGGTGCACTAGCCTAAGCCTAGGGGTTCCCTAGCCTAAGCCTAGGGATGCCCTAGCCTTAGGATAGGGGAGCCCTAGCCTTAGCCTAAGCCTATGGGTGCCCTGACCTAAGCCTAGGTGTGCCATACCCTAAGCCTAGGGGTGCCCTAGCCTAAGCCTAGGGGTGCCGTAGCCTTAGGCTATGGGAAGCCTAGCCTTAGCCTAAGCCTAGGGGTGCCTTAGCCTAAGCCTAGGGGTGCTCTAGCCTAAGCCTAGGGGTTCCCTAGCCTTAGGCTAGGGAAACCCTAGCCTTAGCCTAAGCCTAGGGGTGCCCTAACCTAAGCATAGGGTTGCCCTATCCTAAGCCTAGGGGTGCCCTAGCCTAAGAATAGGCGTGCCCTAGCCTAAGCCTAGGGATGCCCTAGCCTTAGGCTAGGGGAGCCCTAGCCTTAGCCTAAGCCTAGCGGTGCGCTAGCCTAAGCATAGGGGTGCCCTAACCTAAGCTAGGTGTGCCATAGCCTAAGCCTAGGGGTGCCCTAGCCTAAGCCTAGGGGTGCCCTAGCCTTAGGCTACGGGAACCCTAGCCTTAGCCTAAGCCTAGGGGTGCCTTAGCCTAAGCCTAGGGGTGCCCTAGCCTAAGCCTAGGGGTGCCCTATTCTTAGGCTAGGGGAGCCCTAGCCTTAGCCTAAGCCTAGGGGTGCCCTAGCCTAAGCCTAGGGGTGCCCTAATCTAAGCCTAGGGTTGCCCTAGCCTTAGGCTAGGGGAGCCCTAGCCTTAGCCTAAGCCTAGGGGTGCCCTAGCCTAAGCCTAGGGGTGCCCTAACCTAAGCCTAGGGGTGCCCTAGCCTTAGGCTAGGGGAGCCCTAGCCTTAGCCTAAGCCTTGGGGTGCCCTAGCCTAAGCCTAGGGGTGCCCTAGCCTAAGCCTAGGGGTGCCCTAACCTAAGGCTAGAGGTGCCCTAGCCTAAGCCTAGGGGTGCCCTAGCCTAAGATTAGGGGTGCCCTAGCCTTAGGCTAGGGGATCCCTAGCCTTAGCCTAAGCCTAGGGGTGCCCTAGCCTAAGCCTAGGGGTGCACTAGCCTAAGCCTAGGGGTTCCCTAGCCAAAGCCTAGGGAGCCCTAGCCTTAGGATAGGGGAGCCCTAGCCTTAGCCTAAGCCTAAGGGTGCCCTAGCCTAAGCCTATGGGTGCCCTGACCTAAGCCTAGGTGTGCCATACCCTAAGCCTAGGGGTGCCCTAGCCTAAGCCTAGGGGTGCCGTAGCCTTAGGCTATGGGAAGCCTAGCCTTAGCCTAAGCCTAGGGGTGCCTTAGCCTAAGCCTAGGGGTGCTCTAGCCTAAGCCTAGGGGTGCCCTAGCCTTAGGCTAGGGAAACCCTAGCCTTAGCCTAAGCCTAGGGGTGCCCTAACCTAAGCATAGGGTTGCCCTATCCTAAGCCTAGGGGTGCCTTATCCTAAGAATAGGCGTGCCCTAGCCTAAGCCTAGGGATGCCCTAGCCTTAGGCTAGGGGAGCCCTAGCCTTAGCCTAAGCCTAGCGGTGCCCTAGCCTAAGCATAGGGGTGCCCTAATCTAAGCCTAGGTGTGCCATAGCCTAAGCCTAGGGGTGCCCTAGCCTAAGCCTAGGGGTGCCCTAGCCTTAGGCTACGGGAACCCTAGCCTTAGCCTAAGCCTAGGGGTGCCTTAGCCTAAGCCTAGGGGTGCCCTAGCCTAAGCCTAGGGGTTCCCTAGCCTTAGGCTAGGGAAACCCTAGCCTTAGCCTAAGCCTAGGGGTGCCCTAACCTAAGCATAGGGTTGCCCTATCCTAAGCCTAGGGGTGCCCTAGCCTAAGCATAGGCGTACCCTAACCTAAGCCTAGG
The DNA here is from genome assembly GCF_050624435.1 of Tenrec ecaudatus. Classification (NCBI taxonomy): domain Eukaryota; kingdom Metazoa; phylum Chordata; class Mammalia; order Afrosoricida; family Tenrecidae; genus Tenrec; species Tenrec ecaudatus. The sequence continues at coordinate 642,765 of NW_027459356.1, forward strand.
GGTGCCCTAGCCTAAGATTAGGGGTGCCCTAGCCTTAGGCTAGGGGATCCCTAGCCTTAGCCTAAGCCTAGGGGTACCCTAGCCTAAGCCTAGGGTAGCACTAGCCTAAGCCTAGGGGTGCCCTAGCCTAAGCCTAGGGGTTCCCTAGCCTAAGCCTAGGGATGCCCTAGCCTTAGGCTAGGGGAGCCCTAGCCTTAGCCTAAGCCTAGGGGTGCACTAGCCTAAGCCTAGGGGTGCCCTAACCTAAGCCTAGGTGTGCCATAGCCTAAGCCTAGGGGTGCCCTAGCCTAAGCCTAGGGGTGCCCTAGCCTTAGGCTATGGGAACCCTAGCCTTAGCCTAAGCCTATGGGTGCCTTAGCCTTAGCCCAGGGGTGCCCTAGCCTAAGCCGAGGGGTTCCCTAACCTTAGGCTAGGGAAACCCTAGCCTTAGCCTAGCCTAGTGGTGCCCTAGCATAAGCATAGGGTTGCCCTATCCTAAGCCTAGGAGTGCCCTAGCCTAAGCATAGGCGTGCCCTAGCCTAAGCCTAGGGATGCCCTAGCCTTAGGCTAGGGGAGCCCTAGCCTTAGCCTAAGCCTAGGGGTGCCCTAGCTTAAGCCTACGGGTGCCCTAACCTAAGCCTAGGTGTGCCATAGCCTAAACCTAGGGGTGCCCTAGCCTAAGCCTAGGGGTGCCCTAGCCTAACACTATGGGTGCCCTAGCCTAATCCTAGGGGTGTCCTAGCCCTACACTAGGGGAGCCCTAGCCTTAGCCTAAGCCTAGGGGTGCCCTAGCCTAAGCCTAGGGGTGCCATAGCCTTAGGCTAGTCGATCTGTAGCCTTAGCCTAAGCCTAGGGGTGCCCTAACCTTAGGCTCGGGATCCCTAGCCTTAGGCCAATTCTAGGGGTGCCCCAGCTTAAACTTAGGGGTGCCCCAGCCTACACCCAGGGGTGCCCTAGCCTTGGGCTAGGGGAGCCCAACCCTTAGCCTAAGCCTAGTGGTTCCCTAGCCTAAGCCTAGGGGTGTACTGTCCTAATCCTAGGGGTGCCCTGGCCTAAGCCTAGGGGTGCCCTGGCCTAAGCCTAGGGGTGCCCTAGTCTAAGGCTAGGGGAGCCCTAGACTTAGCCTAAGCCTAGGGGTGCCCTATCCTAAACCTAGGGGTGCCCTAGCCTAAGCCTAGGGGTGCCGTGGCCTAAGCCTAGGGGTGCCCTGGCCTAAGCCTAGGGGTCCCCTGGCCTAAGCGTAGGGGTGCCCTAGTCTTAGGCTAGGGGAACCCTAGCCTTAGCCTAAGCCTAGGGGAGCCCTGGCCTAAGCTAGGGGTGCCCTAGTCTTAGGCTGGGGGAGCCCTAGCCTTAGCCTAAGCCTAGGGGTGCCCTAACCTAAGCCTAGGGGTGCCCTAGCCTAAGCCTAGGGGTGCCCTGGCCTAAGCCTAGGGGTGCCCTGGCCTAAGCCTAGGGGTGCCCTGGCCTAAGCCTAGGGGTGGCCTATTCTTAGGCTAGGGGAGCCCTAGCCTTAGCCTAAGCCTAGGGGTGCCCTAGCCTAAGCCTAGGGGTGCCCTAACCTAAGCCTAGGGGTGCCCTAGCCTTAGGCTAGGGGAGCCCTAGCCTTAGCCTAAGCCTTGGGGTGCCCTAGCCTAAGCCTAGGGGTGCCCTAGCCTAAGCCTAGGGGTGCCCTAACCTAAGGCTAGAGGTGCCCTAGCCTAAGCCTAGGGGTGCCCTAGCCTAAGATTAGGGGTGCCCTAGCCTTAGGCTAGGGGATCCCTAGCCTTAGCCTAAGCCTAGGGGTGCCCTAGCCTAAGCCTAGGGTAGCCCTAGCCTAAGCCTAGGGGTACACTAGCCTAAGCTAAGGGGTTCCCTAGCCTAAGCCTAGGGATGCCCTAGCCTTAGGATAGGGGAGCCCTAGCCTTAGCCTAAGCCTAGGGGTGCCCTAGCCTAAGCCTATGGGTGCCCTGACCTAAGCCTAGGTGTGCCATACCCTAAGCCTAGGGGTGCCCTAGCCTAAGCCTAGGGGTGCCGTAGCCTTAGGCTATGGGAAGCCTAGCCTTAGCCTAAGCCTAGGGGTGCCCTAACCTAAGCATAGGGTTGCCCTATCCTAAGCCTAGGGGTGCCCTAGCCTAAGAATAGGCGTGCCCTAGCCTAAGCCTAGGGATGCCCTAGCCTTAGGCTAGGGGAGCCCTAGCCTTAGCCTAAGCCTAGCGGTGCGCTAGCCTAAGCATAGGGGTGCCCTAACCTAAGCTAGGTGTGCCATAGCCTAAGCCTAGGGGTGCCCTAGCCTAAGCCTAGGGGTGCCCTAGCCTTAGGCTACTGGAACCCTAGCCTTAGCCTAAGCCTAGGGGTGCCTTAGCCTAAGCCTAGGGGTGCCCTAGCCTAAGCCTAGGGGTGCCCTATTTTTAGGCTAGGGGAGCCCTAGCCTTAGCCTAAGCCTAGGGGTGCCCTAGCCTAAGCCTAGGGGTGCCCTAACCTAAGCCTAGGGGTGCCCTAGCCTTAGGCTAGGGGAGCCCTAGCCTTAGCCTAAGCCTAGGGGTGCCCTAGCCTAAGCCTAGGGGTGCCCTAACCTAAGACTAGGGGTGCCCTAGCCTTAGGCTAGGGGAGCCCTAGCCTTAGCCTAAGCCTTGGGGTGCCCTAGCCTAAGCCTAGGGGTGCCCTAGCCTAAGCCTAGGGGTGCCCTAACCTAAGGCTAGAGGTGCCCTAGCCTAAGCCTAGGGGTGCCCTAGCCTAAGATTAGGGGTGCCCTAGCCTTAGGCTAGGGGATCCCTAGCCTTAGCCTAAGCCTAGGGGTGCCCTAGCCTAAGCCTAGGGGTGCACTAGCCTAAGCCTAGGGGTTCCCTAGCCAAAGCCTAGGGATGCCCTAGCCTTAGGATAGGGGAGCCCTAGCCTTAGCCTAAGCCTAGGGGTGCCCTAGCCTAAGCCTATGGGTGCCCTGACCTAAGCCTAGGTGTGCCATACCCTAAGCCTAGGGGTGCCCTAGCCTAAGCCTAGGGGTGCCGTAGCCTTAGGCTATGGGAAGCCTAGCCTTAGCCTAAGCCTAGGGGTGCCTTAGCCTAAGCCTAGGGGTGCTCTAGCCTAAGCCTAGGGGTGCCCTAGCCTTAGGCTAGGGAAACCCTAGCCTTAGCCTAAGCCTAGGGGTGCCCTAACCTAAGCATAGGGTTGCCCTATCCTAAGCCTAGGGGTGCCCTATCCTAAGAATAGGCGTGCCCTAGCCTAAGCATAGGGATGCCCTAGCCTTAGGCTAGGGGAGCCCTAGCCTTAGCCTAAGCCTAGCGGTGCCCTAGCCTAAGCATAGGGGTGCCCTAATCTAAGCCTAGGTGTGCCATAGCCTAAGCCTAGGGGTGCCCTAGCCTAAGCCTAGGGGTGCCCTAGCCTTAGGCTACGGGAACCCTAGCCTTAGCCTAAGCCTAGGGGTGCCTTAGCCTAAGCCTAGGGGTGCCCTAGCCTAAGCCTAGGGGTTCCCTAGCCTTAGGCTAGGGAAACCCTAGCCTAAGCCTAGGGGTTCCCTAGCCTTAGGCTAGGGAAACCCTAGCCTTAGCCTAAGCCTAGGGGTGCCCTAACCTAAGCATAGGGTTGCCCTATCCTAAGCCTAGGGGTGCCCTAGCCTAAGCATAGGCGTACCCTAACCTAAGCCTAGGGGTGCCCTAGCCTAAGATTAGGGGTGCCCTAGCCTTAGGCTAGGGGATCCCTAGCCTTAGCCTAAGCCTAGGGGTATCCTAGCCTAAGCCTAGGGTAGCACTAGCCTAAGCCTAGGGGTGCCCTAGCCTAAGCCTAGGGGTTCCCTAGCCTAAGCCTAGGGATGCCCTAGCCTTAGGCTAGGGGAGCCCTAGCCTTAGCCTAAGCCTAGGGGTGCCCTAGCCTAAGCCTAGGGGTGCCCTAACCTAAGCCTAGGTGTGCCATAGCCTAAGCCTAGGGGTGCCCTAGCCTAAGCCTAGGGGTGCCCTAGCCTTAGGCTATGGGAACCCTAGCCTTAGCCTAAGCCTATGGGTGCCTTAGCCTTAGCCTAGGGGTGCCCTAGCCTAAGCCGAGGGGTTCCCTAACCTTAGGCTAGGGAAACCCTAGCCTTAGCCTAGCCTAGTGGTGCCCTAGCATAAGCATAGGGTTGCCCTATCCTAAGCCTAGGAGTGCCCTAGCCTAAGCATAGGCGTGCCCTAGCCTAAGCCTAGGGATGCCCTAGCCTTAGGCTAGGGGAGCCCTAGCCTTAGCCTAAGCCTAGGGGTGCCCTAGCTTAAGCCTACGGGTGCCCTAACCTAAGCCTAGGTGTGCCATAGCCTAAACCTAGGGGTGCCCTAGCCTAAGCCTAGGGGTGCCCTAGCCTAACACTATGGGTGCCCTAGCCTAATCCTAGGGGTGTCCTAGCCCTACACTAGGGGAGCCCTAGCCTTAGCCTAAGCCTAGGGGTGCCCTAGCCTAAGCCTAGGGGTGCCATAGCCTTAGGCTAGTCGATCTGTAGCCTTAGCCTAAGCCTAGGGGTGCCCTAACCTTAGGCTCGGGATCCCTAGCCTTAGGCCAATTCTAGGGGTGCCCCAGCTTAAACTTAGGGGTGCCCCAGCCTACACCCAGGGGTGCCCTAGCCTTGGGCTAGGGGAGCCCAACCCTTAGCCTACGCCTAGTGGTTCCCTAGCCTAAGCCTAGGGGTGTACTGTCCTAATCTTAGGGGTGCCCTGGCCTAAGCCTAGGGGTGCCCTGGCCTAAGCCTAGGGGTGCCCTAGTCTAAGGCTAGGGGAGCCCTAGACTTAGCCTAAGCCTAGGGGTGCCCTATCCTAAACCTAGGGGTGCCCTAGCCTAAGCCTAGGGGTGCCGTGGCCTAAGCCTAGGGGTGCCCTGGCCTAAGCCTAGGGGTCCCCTGGCCTAAGCGTAAGGGTGCCCTAGTCTTAGGCTAGGGAAACCCTAGCCTTAGCCTAAGCCTAGGGGAGCCCTGGCCTAAGCTAGGGGTGCCCTAGTCTTAGGCTGGGGGAGCCCTAGCCTTAGCCTAAGCCTAGGGGTGCCCTAACCTAAGCCTAGGGGTGCCCTGGCCTAAGCCTAGGGGTGCCCTGGCCTAAGCCTAGGGGTGGCCTATTCTTAGGCTAGGGGAGCCCTAGCCTTAGCCTAAGCCTAGGGGTGCCCTAGCCTAAGCCTAGGGGTGCCCTAACCTAAGCCTAAGGGTGCCCTAGCCTTAGGCTAGGGGAGCCCTAGCCTTAGCCTAAGCCTAGGGGTGCCCTAGCCTAAGCCTAGGGGTGCCCTAACCTAAGCCTAGGGGTGCCCTAGCCTTAGGCTAGGGGAGCCCTAGCCTTAGCCTAAGCCTTGGGGTGCCCTAGCCTAAGCCTAGGGGTGCCCTAGCCTAAGCCTAGGGGTGCCCTAACCTAAGGCTAGAGGTGCCCTAGCCTAAGCCTAGGGGTGCCCTAGCCTAAGATTAGGGGTGCCCTAGCCTTAAGCTAGGGGATCCCTAGCCTTAGCCTAAGCCTAGGGGTGCCCTAGCCTAAGCCTAGGGTAGCCCTAGCCTAAGCCTAGGGGTGCACTAGCCTAAGCCTAGGGGTTCCCTAGCCTAAGCCTAGGGATGCCCTAGCCTTAGGATAGGGGAACCCTAGCCTTAGCCTAAGCCTATGGGTGCCCTGACCTAAGCCTAGGTGTGCCATACCCTAAGCCTAGGGGTGCCCTAGCCTAAGCCTAGGGGTGCCGTAGCCTTAGGCTATGGGAAGCCTAGCCTTAGCCTAAGCCTAGGGGTGCCTTAGCCTAAGCCTAGGGGTGCTCTAGCCTAAGCCTAGGGGTTCCCTAGCCTTAGGCTAGGGAAACCCTAGCCTTAGCCTAAGCCTAGGGGTGCCCTAACCTAAGCATAGGGTTGCCCTATCCTAAGCCTAGGGGTGCCCTAGCCTAAGAATAGGCGTGCCCTAGCCTAAGCCTAGGGATGCCCTAGCCTTAGGCTAGGGGAGCCCTAGCCTTAGCCTAAGCCTAGCGGTGCGCTAGCCTAAGCATAGGGGTGCCCTAACCTAAGCTAGGTGTGCCATAGCCTAAGCCTAGGGGTGCCCTAGCCTAAGCCTAGGGGTGCCCTAGCCTTAGGCTACGGGAACCCTAGCCTTAGCCTAAGCCTAGGGGTGCCTTAGCCTAAGCCTAGGGGTGCCCTAGCCTAAGCCTAGGGGTGCCCTATTCTTAGGCTAGGGGAGCCCTAGCCTTAGCCTAAGCCTAGGGGTGCCCTAGCCTAAGCCTAGGGGTGCCCTAACCTAAGCCTAGGGGTGCCCTAGCCTTAGGCTAGGGGAGCCCTAGCCTTAGCCTAAGCCTAGGGGTGCCCTAGCCTAAGCCTAGGGGTGCCCTAACCTAAGCCTAGGGGTGCCCTAGCCTTAGGCTAGGGGAGCCCTAGCCTTAGCCTAAGCCTTGGGGTGCCCTAGCCTAAGCCTAGGGGTGCCCTAGCCTAAGCCTAGGGGTGCCCTAACCTAAGGCTAGAGGTGCCCTAGCCTAAGCCTAGGGGTGCCCTAGCCTAAGATTAGGGGTGCCCTAGCCTTAGGCTAGGGGATCCCTAGCCTTAGCCTAAGCCTAGGGGTGCCCTAGCCTAAGCCTAGGGGTGCACTAGCCTAAGCCTAGGGGTTCCCTAGCCAAAGCCTAGGGAGCCCTAGCCTTAGGATAGGGGAGCCCTAGCCTTAGCCTAAGCCTAAGGGTGCCCTAGCCTAAGCCTATGGGTGCCCTGACCTAAGCCTAGGTGTGCCATACCCTAAGCCTAGGGGTGCCCTAGCCTAAGCCTAGGGGTGCCGTAGCCTTAGGCTATGGGAAGCCTAGCCTTAGCCTAAGCCTAGGGGTGCCTTAGCCTAAGCCTAGGGGTGCTCTAGCCTAAGCCTAGGGGTGCCCTAGCCTTAGGCTAGGGAAACCCTAGCCTTAGCCTAAGCCTAGGGGTGCCCTAACCTAAGCATAGGGTTGCCCTATCCTAAGAATAGGCGTGCCCTAGCCTAAGCCTAGGGATGCCCTAGCCTTAGGCTAGGGGAGCCCTAGCCTTAGCCTAAGCCTAGCGGTGCCCTAGCCTAAGCATCGGGGTGCCCTAATCTAAGCCTAGGTGTGCCATAGCCTAAGCCTAGGGGTGCCCTAGCCTAAGCCTAGGGGTGCCCTAGCCTTAGGCTACGGGAACCCTAGCCTTAGCCTAAGCCTAGGGGTGCCTTAGCCTAAGCCTAGGGGTGCCCTAGCCTAAGCCTAGGGGTTCCCTAGCCTTAGGCTAGGGAAACCCTAGCCTTAGCCTAAGCCTAGGGGTGCCCTAACCTAAGCATAGGGTTGCCCTATCCTAAGCCTAGGGGTGCCCTAGCCTAAGCATAGGCGTACCCTAACCTAAGCCTAGGGGTGCCCTAGCCTAAGATTAGGGGTGCCCTAGCCTTAGGCTAGGGGATCCCTAGCCTTAGCCTAAGCCTAGGGGTACCCTAGCCTAAGCCTAGGGTAGCACTAGCCTAAGCCTAGGGGTGCCCTAGCCTAAGCCTAGGGGTTCCCTAGCCTAAGCCTAGGGATGCCCTAGCCTTAGGCTAGGGGAGCCCTAGCCTTAGCCTAAGCCTAGGGGTGCCCTAGCCTAAGCCTAGGGGTGCCCTAACCTAAGCCTAGGTGTGCCATAGCCTAAGCCTAGGGGTGCCCTAGCCTAAGCCTAGGGGTGCCCTAGCCTTAGGCTATGGGAACCCTAGCCTTAGCCTAAGCCTATGGGTGCCTTAGCCTTAGCCTAGGGGTGCCCTAGCCTAAGCCGAGGGGTTCCCTAACCTTAGGCTAGGGAAACCCTAGCCTTAGCCTAGCCTAGTGGTGCCCTAGCATAAGCATAGGGTTGCCCTATCCTAAGCCTAGGAGTGCCCTAGCCTAAGCATAGGCGTGCCCTAGCCTAAGCCTAGGGATGCCCTAGCCTTAGGCTAGGGGAGCCCTAGCCTTAGCCTAAGCCTAGGGGTGCCCTAGCTTAAGCCTACGGGTGCCCTAACCTAAGCCTAGGTGTGCCATAGCCTAAACCTAGGGGTGCCCTAGCCTAAGCCTAGGGGTGCCCTAGCCTAACACTATGGGTGCCCTAGCCTAATCCTAGGGGTGTCCTAGCCCTACACTAGGGGAGCCCTAGCCTTAGCCTAAGCCTAGGGGTGCCCTAGCCTAAGCCTGGGGGTGCCATAGCCTTAGGCTAGTCGATCTGTAGCCTTAGCCTAAGCCTAGGGGTGCCCTAACCTTAGGCTCGGGATCCCTAGCCTTAGGCCAATTCTAGGGGTGCCCCAGCTTAAACTTAGGGGTGCCCCAGCCTACACCCAGGGGTGCCCTAGCCTTGGGCTAGGGGAGCCCAACCCTTAGCCTAAGCCTAGTGGTTCCCTAGCCTAAGCCTAGGGGTGTACTGTCCTAATCCTAGGGGTGCCCTGGCCTAAGCCTAGGGGTGCCCTGGCCTAAGCCTAGGGGTGCCCTAGTCTAAGGCTAGGGGAGCCCTAGACTTAGCCTAAGCCTAGGGGTGCCCTATCCTAAACCTAGGGGTGCCCTAGCCTAAGCCTAGGGGTGCCGTGGCCTAAGCCTAGGGGTGCCCTGGCCTAAGCCTAGGGGTCCCCTGGCCTAAGCGTAGGGGTGCCCTAGTCTTAGGCTAGGGGAACCCTAGCCTTAGCCTAAGCCTAGGGGAGCCCTGGCCTAAGCTAGGGGTGCCCTAGTCTTAGGCTGGGGGAGCCCTAGCCTTAGCCTAAGCCTAGGGGTGCCCTAACCTAAGCCTAGGGGTGCCCTAGCCTAAGCCTAGGGGTGCCCTGGCCTAAGCCTAGGGGTGCCCTGGCCTAAGCCTAGGGGTGCCCTGGCCTAAGCCTAGGGGTGGCCTATTCTTAGGCTAGGGGAGCCCTAGCCTTAGCCTAAGCCTAGGGGTGCCCTAGCCTAAGCCTAGGGGTGCCCTAACCTAAGCCTAGGGGTGCCCTAGCCTTAGGCTAGGGGAGCCCTAGCCTTAGCCTAAGCCTTGGGGTGCCCTAGCCTAAGCCTAGGGGTGCCCTAGCCTAAGCCTAGGGGTGCCCTAACCTAAGGCTAGAGGTGCCCTAGCCTAAGCCTAGGGGTGCCCTAGCCTAAGATTAGGGGTGCCCTAGCCTTAGGCTAGGGGATCCCTAGCCTTAGCCTAAGCCTAGGGGTGCCCTAGCCTAAGCCTAGGGTAGCCCTAGCCTAAGCCTAGGGGTGCACTAGCCTAAGCTAAGGGGTTCCCTAGCCTAAGCCTAGGGATGCCCTAGCCTTAGGATAGGGGAGCCCTAGCCTTAGCCTAAGCCTAGGGGTGCCCTAGCCTAAGCCTATGGGTGCCCTGACCTAAGCCTAGGTGTGCCATACCCTAAGCCTAGGGGTGCCCTAGCCTAAGCCTAGGGGTGCCGTAGCCTTAGGCTATGGGAAGCCTAGCCTTAGCCTAAGCCTAGGGGTGCCTTAGCCTAAGCCTAGGGGTGCTCTAGCCTAAGCCTAGGAGTTCCCTAGCCTTAGGCTAGGGAAACCCTAGCCTTAGCCTAAGCCTAGGGGTGCCCTAACCTAAGCATAGGGTTGCCCTATCCTAAGCCTAGGGGTGCCCTAGCCTAAGAATAGGCGTGCCCTAGCCTAAGCCTAGGGATGCCCTAGCCTTAGGCTAGGGGAGCCCTAGCCTTAGCCTAAGCCTAGCGGTGCGCTAGCCTAAGCATAGGGGTGCCCTAACCTAAGCTAGGTGTGCCATAGCCTAAGCCTAGGGGTGCTCTAGCCTAAGCCTAGGGGTGCCCTAGCCTTAGGCTACGGGAACCCTAGCCTTAGCCTAAGCCTAGGGGTGCCTTAGCCTTAGCCTAGGGGTGCCCTAGCCTAAGCCTAGGGGTGCCCTATTTTTAGGCTAGGGGAGCCCTAGCCTTAGCCTGAGCCTAGGGGTGCCCTAGCCTAAGCCTAGGGGTGCCCTAACCTAAGCCTAGGGGTGCCCTAGCCTTAGGCTAGGGGAGCCCTAGCCTTAGCCTAAGCCTAGGGGTGCCCTAGCCTAAGCCTAGGGGTGCCCTAACCTAAGCCTAGGGGTGCCCTAGCCTTAGGCTAGGGGAGCCCTAGCCTTAGCCTAAGCCTTGGGGTGCCCTAGCCTAAGCCTAGGGGTGCCCTAGCCTAAGCCTAGGGGTGCCCTAACCTAAGGCTAGAGGTGCCCTAGCCTAAGCCTAGGGGTGCCCTAGCCTAAGATTAGGGGTGCCCTAGCCTTAGGCTAGGGGATCCCTAGCCTTAGCCTAAGCCTAGGGGTGCCCTAGCCTAAGCCTAGGGGTGCACTAGCCTAAGCCTAGGGGTTCCCTAGCCAAAGCCTAGGGATGCCCTAGCCTTAGGATAGGGGAGCCCTAGCCTTAGCCTAAGCCTAGGGGTGCCCTAGCCTAAGCCTATGGGTGCCCTGACCTAAGCCTAGGTGTGCCATACCCTAAGCCTAGGGGTGCCCTAGCCTAAGCCTAGGGGTGCCGTAGCCTTAGGCTATGGGAAGCCTAGCCTTAGCCTAAGCCTAGGGGTGCCTTAGCCTAAGCCTAGGGGTGCTCTAGCCTAAGCCTAGGGGTGCCCTAGCCTTAGGCTAGGGAAACCCTAGCCTTAGCCTAAGCCTAGGGGTGCCCTAACCTAAGCATAGGGTTGCCCTATCCTAAGCCTAGGGGTGCCCTATCCTAAGAATAGGCGTGCCCTAGCCTAAGCATAGGGATGCCCTAGCCTTAGGCTAGGGGAGCCCTAGCCTTAGCCTAAGCCTAGCGGTGCCCTAGCCTAAGCATAGGGGTGCCCTAATCTAAGCCTAGGTGTGCCATAGCCTAAGCCTAGGGGTGCCCTAGCCTAAGCCTAGGGGTGCCCTAGCCTTAGGCTACGGGAACCCTAGCCTTAGCCTAAGCCTAGGGGTGCCTTAGCCTAAGCCTAGGGGTGCCCTAGCCTAAGCCTAGGGGTTCCCTAGCCTTAGGCTAGGGAAACCCTAGCCTAAGCCTAGGGGTTCCCTAGCCTTAGGCTAGGGAAACCCTAGCCTTAGCCTAAGCCTAGGGGTGCCCTAACCTAAGCATAGGGTTGCCCTATCCTAAGCCTAGGGGTGCCCTAGCCTAAGCATAGGCGTACCCTAACCTAAGCCTAGGGGTGCCCTAGCCTAAGATTAGGGGTGCCCTAGCCTTAGGCTAGGGGATCCCTAGCCTTAGCCTAAGCCTAGGGGTATCCTAGCCTAAGCCTAGGGTAGCACTAGCCTAAGCCTAGGGGTGCCCTAGCCTAAGCCTAGGGGTTCCCTAGCCTAAGCCTAGGGATGCCCTAGCCTTAGGCTAGGGGAGCCCTAGCCTTAGCCTAAGCCTAGGGGTGCCCTAGCCTAAGCCTAGGGGTGCCCTAACCTAAGCCTAGGTGTGCCATAGCCTAAGCCTAGGGGTGCCCTAGCCTAAGCCTAGGGGTGCCCTAGCCTTAGGCTATGGGAACCCTAGCCTTAGCCTAAGCCTATGGGTGCCTTAGCCTTAGCCTAGGGGTGCCCTAGCCTAAGCCGAGGGGTTCCCTAACCTTAGGCTAGGGAAACCCTAGCCTTAGCCTAGCCTAGTGGTGCCCTAGCATAAGCATAGGGTTGCCCTATCCTAAGCCTAGGAGTGCCCTAGCCTAAGCATAGGCGTGCCCTAGCCTAAGCCTAGGGATGCCCTAGCCTTAGGCTAGGGGAGCCCTAGCCTTAGCCTAAGCCTAGGGGTGCCCTAGCTTAAGCCTACGGGTGCCCTAACCTAAGCCTAGGTGTGCCATAGCCTAAACCTAGGGGTGCCCTAGCCTAAGCCTAGGGGTGCCCTAGCCTAACACTATGGGTGCCCTAGCCTAATCCTAGGGGTGTCCTAGCCCTACACTAGGGGAGCCCTAGCCTTAGCCTAAGCCTAGGGGTGCCCTAGCCTAAGCCTAGGGGTGCCATAGCCTTAGGCTAGTCGATCTGTAGCCTTAGCCTAAGCCTAGGGGTGCCCTAACCTTAGGCTCGGGATCCCTAGCCTTAGGCCAATTCTAGGGGTGCCCCAGCTTAAACTTAGGGGTGCCCCAGCCTACACCCAGGGGTGCCCTAGCCTTGGGCTAGGGGAGCCCAACCCTTAGCCTACGCCTAGTGGTTCCCTAGCCTAAGCCTAGGGGTGTACTGTCCTAATCCTAGGGGTGCCCTGGCCTAAGCCTAGGGGTGCCCTGGCCTAAGCCTAGGGGTGCCCTAGTCTAAGGCTAGAGGAGCCCTAGACTTAGCCTAAGCCTAGGGGTGCCCTATCCTAAACCTAGGGGTGCCCTAGCCTAAGCCTAGGGGTGCCGTGGCCTAAGCCTAGGGGTGCCCTGGCCTAAGCCTAGGGGTCCCCTGGCCTAAGCGTAGGGGTGCCCTAGTCTTAGGCTAGGGGAACCCTAGCCTTAGCCTAAGCCTAGGGGAGCCCTGGCCTAAGCTAGGGGTGCCCTAGTCTTAGGCTGGGGGAGCCCTAGCCTTAGCCTAAGCCTAGGGGTGCCCTAACCTAAGCCTAGGGGTGCCCTAGCCTAAGCCGAGGGGTGCCCTGGCCTAAGCCTAGGGGTGCCCTGGCCTAAGCCTAGGGGTGCCCTGGCCTAAGCCTAGGGGTGGCCTATTCTTAGGCTAGGGGAGCCCTAGCCTTAGCCTAAGCCTAGGGGTGCCCTAGCCTAAGCCTAGGGGTGCCCTAACCTAAGCCTAGGGGTGCCCTAGCCTTAGGCTAGGGGAGCCCTAGCCTTAGCCTAAGCCTTGGGGTGCCCTAGCCTAAGCCTAGGGGTGCCCTAGCCTAAGAATAGGCGTGCCCTAGCCTAAGCCTAGGGATGCCCTAGCCTTAGGCTAGGGGAGCCCTAGCCTTAGCCTAAGCCTAGCGGTGCGCTAGCCTAAGCATAGGGGTGCCCTAACCTAAGCTAGGTGTGCCATAGCCTAAGCCTAGGGGTGCCCTAGCCTAAGCCTAGGGGTGCCCTAGCCTTAGGCTACGGGAACCCTAGCCTTAGCCTAAGCCTAGGGGTGCCTTAGCCTAAGCCTAGGGGTGCCCTAGCCTAACCCTGGGGGTGCCCTCTAGGCTAGGGGAGCCCTAGCCTTAGCCTAAGCCTAGGGGTGCCCTAGCCTAAGCCTAGGGGTGCCCTAACCTAAGCCTAGGGGTGCCCTAGCCTTAGGCTAGGGGAGCCCTAGCCTTAGCCTAAGCCTAGGGGTGCCCTAGCCTAAGCCTAGGGGTGCCCTAACCTAAGCCTAGGGGTGCCCTAGCCTTAGGCTAGGGGAGCCCTAGCCTTAGCCCAAGCCTTGGGGTGCCCTAGCCTAAGCCTAGGGATGCCCTAGCCTAAGCCTAGGGGTGCCCTAACCTAAGGCTAGAGGTGCCCTAGCCTAAGCCTAGGGGTGCCCTAGCCTAAGATTAGGGGTGCCCTAGCCTTAGGCTAGGGGATCCCTAGCCTTAGCCTAAGCCTAGGGGTGCCCTAGCCTAAGCCTAGGGTAGCCCTAGCCTAAGCCTAGGGGTGCACTAGCTTAAGCCTAGGGGTTCCCTAGCCAAAGCCTAGGGATGCCCTAGCCTTAGGATAGGGGAGCCCTAGCCTTAGCCTAAGCCTAGGGGTGCCCTAGCCTAAGCCTATGGGTGCCCTGACCTAAGCCTAGGTGTGCCATACCCTAAGCCTAGGGGTGCCCTAGCCTAAGCCTAGGGGTGCCGTAGCCTTAGGCTATGGGAAGCCTAGCCTTAGCCTAAGCCTAGGGGTGCCTTAGCCTAAGCCTAGGGGTGCTCTAGCCTAAGCCTAGGGGTGCCCTAGCCTTAGGCTAGGGAAACCCTAGCCTTAGCCTAAGCCTAGGGGTGCCCTAACCTAAGCATAGGGTTGCCCTATCCTAAGCCTAGGGGTGCCCTATCCTAAGAATAGGCGTGCCCTAGCCTAAGCCTAGGGATGCCCTAGCCTTAGGCTAGGGGAGCCCTAGCCTTAGCCTAAGCCTAGCGGTGCCCTAGCCTAAGCATAGGGGTGCCCTAATCTAAGCCTAGGTGTGCCATAGCCTAAGCCTAGGGGTGCCCTAGCCTAAGCCTAGGGGTGCCCTAGCCTTAGGCTACGGGAACCCTAGCCTTAGCCTAAGCCTAGGGGTGCCTTAGCCTAAGCCTAGGGGTGCCCTAGCCTAAGCCTAGGGGTTCCCTAGCCTTAGGCTAGGGAAACCCTAGCCTTAGCCTAAGCCTAGGGGTGCCCTAACCTAAGCATAGGGTTGCCCTATCCTAAGCCTAGGGGTGCCCTAGCCTAAGCATAGGCGTACCCTAACCTAAGCCTAGGGGTGCCCTAGCCTAAGATTAGGGGTGCCCTAGCCTTAGGCTAGGGGATCCCTAGCCTTAGCCTAAGCCTAGGGGTACCCTAGCCTAAGCCTAGGGTAGCACTAGCCTAAGCCTAGGGGTGCCCTAGCCTAAGCCTAGGGGTTCCCTAGCCTAAGCCTAGGGATGCCCTAGCCTTAGGCTAGGGGAGCCCTAGCCTTAGCCTAAGCCTAGGGGTGCCCTAGCCTAAGCCTAGGGGTGCCCTAACCTAAGCCTAGGTGTGCCATAGCCTAAGCCTAGGGGTGCCCTAGCCTAAGCCTAGGAGTGCCCTAGCCTTAGGCTATGGGAACCCTAGCCTTAGCCTAAGCCTATGGGTGCCTTAGCCTTAGCCTAGGGGTGCCCTAGCCTAAGCCGAGGGGTTCCCTAACCTTAGGCTAGGGAAACCCTAGCCTTAGCCTAGCCTAGTGGTGCCCTAGCATAAGCATAGGGTTGCCCTATCCTAAGCCTAGGAGTGCCCTAGCCTAAGCATAGGCGTGCCCTAGCCAAAGCCTAGGGATGCCCTAGCCTTAGGCTAGGGGAGCCCTAGCCTTAGCCTAAGCCTAGGGGTGCCCTAGCATAAGCCTACGGGTGCCCTAACCTAAGCCTAGGTGTGCCATAGCCTAAACCTAGGGGTGCCCTAGCCTAAGCCTAGGGGTGCCCTAGCCTTAGGCTATGGGAACCCTAGCCTTAGCCTAAGCCTAGGGGTGTCTTAGCCTAAGCCTAGGGGTGCCCTAGCCTAAGCCTAGGAGTTCCCTAGCCTTAGGCTAGGGAAACCCTAGCCTTAGCCTAAGCCTAGGGGTGCCCTAGCCTAAGCCTAGGGGTGCCATAGCCTAAGTGTTGGGGTGCCCTAGCCTAAGCCTAAGGGTGCCCTAGCCTTAGGCTAGGGGATCCCTAGCCTTAGCCTAAGCCTAGGGGTGTCCTAGCCTAGCCTAGGGGTGCCATAGCCTAAGCGTTGGGTTGCCTAACCTAAGCCTAAGGGTGCCCTAGCCCTAGGCTAGGGGAGCCCTAGCCTAAGCCTAAGCCTAGGGGTGCCCTAGCCTAAGCCTAGGGGTGCCCTAACCTAAGCCTAGGGTTGCCCAAACTTTAGGCTTGGCGAACCCTAGCCTTAGCCTAAGCCTAGGGGTGCCCTAGCCTAAGCCTATGGGTGCCCTGACCTAAGCCTAGGTGTGCCATACCATAAGCCTAGGGGTGCCCTAGCCTAAGCCTAGGGGTGCCGTAGCCTTTGGCTATGGGAAGCCTAGCCTTAGCCTAAGCCTAGGGGTGCCTTAGCCTAAGCCTAGGGGTGCTCTAGCCTAAGCCTAGGAGTTCCCTAGCCTTAGGCTAGGGAAACCCTAGCCTTAGCCTAAGCCTAGGGGTGCCCTAACCTAAGCATAGGGTTGCCCTATCCTAAGCCTAGGGGTGCCCTAGCCTAAGAATAGGCGTGCCCTAGCCTAAGCCTAGGGATGCCCTAGCCTTAGGCTAGGGGAGCCCTAGCCTTAGCCTAAGCCTAGCGGTGCGCTAGCCTAAGCATAGGGGTGCCCTAACCTAAGCTAGGTGTGCCATAGCCTAAGCCTAGGGGTGCCCTAGCCTAAGCCTAGGGGTGCCCTAGCCTTAGGCTACGGGAACCCTAGCCTTAGCCTAAGCCTAGGGGTGCCTTAGCCTAAGCCTAGGGGTGCCCTAGCCTAAGCCTAGGGGTGCCCTATTTTTAGGCTAGGGGAGCCCTAGCCTTAGCCTGAGCCTAGGGGTGCCCTAGCCTAAGCCTAGGGGTGCCCTAACCTAAGCCTAGGGGTGCCCTAGCCTTAGGCTAGGGGAGCCCTAGCCTTAGCCTAAGCCTAGGGGTGCCCTAGCCTAAGCCTAGGGGTGCCC
This sequence comes from Tenrec ecaudatus, assembly GCF_050624435.1. Classification (NCBI taxonomy): domain Eukaryota; kingdom Metazoa; phylum Chordata; class Mammalia; order Afrosoricida; family Tenrecidae; genus Tenrec; species Tenrec ecaudatus. Next base: position 658,697 of record NW_027459356.1, read on the forward strand.
TAACCTAAGCCTAGGGGTGCCCTAGCCTTAGGCTAGGGGAGCCCTAGCCTTAGCCTAAGCCTTGGGGTGCCCTAGCCTAAGCCTAGGGGTGCCCTAGCCTAAGCCTAGGGGTGCCCTAACCTAAGCTAGGTGTGCCATAGCCTAAGCCTAGGGGTGCCCTAGCCTAAGCCTAGGGGTGCCCTAGCCTTAGGCTACGGGAACCCTAGCCTTAGCCTAAGCCTAGGGGTGCCTTAGCCTAAGCCTAGGGGTGCCCTAGCCTAAGCCTAGGGGTGCCCTATTTTTAGGCTAGGGGAGCCCTAGCCTTAGCCTGAGCCTAGGGGTGCCCTAGCCTAAGCCTAGGGGTGCCCTAACCTAAGCCTAGGGGTGCCCTAGCCTTAGGCTAGGGGAGCCCTAGCCTTAGCCTAAGCCTAGGGGTGCCCTAGCCTAAGCCTAGGGGTGCCCTAACCTAAGCCTAGGGGTGCCCTAGCCTTAGGCTAGGGGAGCCCTAGCCTTAGCCTAAGCCTTGGGGTGCCCTAGCCTAAGCCTAGGGGTGCCCTAGCCTAAGCCTAGGGGTGCCCTAACCTAAGGCTAGAGGTGCCCTAGCCTAAGCCTAGGGGTGCCCTAGCCTAAGATTAGGGGTGCCCTAGCCTTAGGCTAGGGGATCCCTAGCCTTAGCCTAAGCCTAGGGGTGCCCTAGCCTAAGCCTAGGGGTGCACTAGCCTAAGCCTAGGGGTTCCCTAGCCAAAGCCTAGGGATGCCCTAGCCTTAGGATAGGGGAGCCCTAGCCTTAGCCTAAGCCTAGGGGTGCCCTAGCCTAAGCCTATGGGTGCCCTGACCTAAGCCTAGGTGTGCCATACCCTAAGCCTAGGGGTGCCCTAGCCTAAGCCTAGGGGTGCCGTAGCCTTAGGCTATGGGAAGCCTAGCCTTAGCCTAAGCCTAGGGGTGCCTTAGCCTAAGCCTAGGGGTGCTCTAGCCTAAGCCTAGGGGTGCCCTAGCCTTAGGCTAGGGAAACCCTAGCCTTAGCCTAAGCCTAGGGGTGCCCTAACCTAAGCATAGGGTTGCCCTATCCTAAGCCTAGGGGTGCCCTATCCTAAGAATAGGCGTGCCCTAGCCTAAGCATAGGGATGCCCTAGCCTTAGGCTAGGGGAGCCCTAGCCTTAGCCTAAGCCTAGCGGTGCCCTAGCCTAAGCATAGGGGTGCCCTAATCTAAGCCTAGGTGTGCCATAGCCTAAGCCTAGGGGTGCCCTAGCCTAAGCCTAGGGGTGCCCTAACCTAAGCATAGGGTTGCCCTATCCTAAGCCTAGGGGTGCCCTAGCCTAAGCATAGGCGTACCCTAACCTAAGCCTAGGGGTGCCCTAGCCTAAGATTAGGGGTGCCCTAGCCTTAGGCTAGGGGATCCCTAGCCTTAGCCTAAGCCTAGGGGTATCCTAGCCTAAGCCTAGGGTAGCACTAGCCTAAGCCTAGGGGTGCCCTAGCCTAAGCCTCGGGGTTCCCTAGCCTAAGCCTAGGGATGCCCTAGCCTTAGGCTAGGGGAGCCCTAGCCTTAGCCTAAGCCTAGGGGTGCCCTAGCCTAAGCCTAGGGGTGCCCTAACCTAAGCCTAGGTGTGCCATAGCCTAAGCCTAGGGGTGCCCTAGCCTAAGCCTAGGGGTGCCCTAGCCTTAGGCTATGGGAACCCTAGCCTTAGCCTAAGCCTATGGGTGCCTTAGCCTTAGCCTAGGGGTGCCCTAGCCTAAGCCGAGGGGTTCCCTAACCTTAGGCTAGGGAAACCCTAGCCTTAGCCTAGCCTAGTGGTGCCCTAGCATAAGCATAGGGTTGCCCTATCCTAAGCCTAGGAGTGCCCTAGCCTAAGCATAGGCGTGCCCTAGCCTAAGCCTAGGGATGCCCTAGCCTTAGGCTAGGGGAGCCCTAGCCTTAGCCTAAGCCTAGGGGTGCCCTAGCTTAAGCCTACGGGTGCCCTAACCTAAGCCTAGGTGTGCCATAGCCTAAACCTAGGGGTGCCCTAGCCTAAGCCTAGGGGTGCCCTAGCCTAACACTATGGGTGCCCTAGCCTAATCCTAGGGGTGTCCTAGCCCTACACTAGGGGAGCCCTAGCCTTAGCCTAAGCCTAGGGGTGCCCTAGCCTAAGCCTAGGGGTGCCATAGCCTTAGGCTAGTCGATCTGTAGCCTTAGCCTAAGCCTAGGGGTGCCCTAACCTTAGGCTCGGGATCCCTAGCCTTAGGCCAATTCTAGGGGTGCCCCAGCTTAAACTTAGGGGTGCCCCAGCCTACACCCAGGGGTGCCCTAGCCTTGGGCTAGTGGAGCCCAACCCTTAGCCTACGCCTAGTGGTTCCCTAGCCTAAGCCTAGGGGTGTACTGTCCTAATCCTAGGGGTGCCCTGGCCTAAGCCTAGGGGTGCCCTGGCCTAAGCCTAGGGGTGCCCTAGTCTAAGGCTAGGGGAGCCCTAGACTTAGCCTAAGCCTAGGGGTGCCCTATCCTAAACCTAGGGGTGCCCTAGCCTAAGCCTAGGGGTGCCGTGGCCTAAGCCTAGGGGTGCCCTGGCCTAAGCCTAGGGGTCCCCTGGCCTAAGCGTAGGGGTGCCCTAGTCTTAGGCTAGGGGAACCCTAGCCTTAGCCTAAGCCTAGGGGAGCCCTGGCCTAAGCTAGGGGTGCCCTAGTCTTAGGCTGGGGGAGCCCTAGCCTTAGCCTAAGCCTAGGGGTGCCCTAACCTAAGCCTAGGGGTGCCCTAGCCTAAGCCGAGGGGTGCCCTGGCCTAAGCCTAGGGGTGCCCTGGCCTAAGCCTAGGGGTGCCCTGGCCTAAGCCTAGGGGTGGCCTATTCTTAGGCTAGGGGAGCCCTAGCCTTAGCCTAAGCCTAGGGGTGCCCTAGCCTAAGCCTAGGGGTGCCCTAACCTAAGCCTAGGGGTGCCCTAGCCTTAGGCTAGGGGAGCCCTAGCCTTAGCCTAAGCCTTGGGGTGCCCTAGCCTAAGCCTAGGGGTGCCCTAGCCTAAGCCTAGGGGTGCCCTAACCTAAGGCTAGAGGTGCCCTAGCCTAAGCCTAGGGGTGCCCTAGCCTAAGATTAGGGGTGCCCTAGCCTTAGGCTAGGGGATCCCTAGCCTTAGCCTAAGCCTAGGGGTGCCCTAGCCTAAGCCTAGGGTAGCCCTAGCCTAAGCCTAGGGGTGCACTAGCCTAAGCCTAGGGGTTCCCTAGCCTAAGCCTAGGTATGCCCTAGCCTTAGGATAGGGGAGCCCTAGCCTTAGCCTAAGCCTAGGGGTGCCCTAGCCTAAGCCTATGGGTGCCCTGACCTAAGCCTAGGTGTGCCATACCCTAAGCCTAGGGGTGCCCTAGCCTAAGCCTAGGGGTGCCGTAGCCTTAGGCTATGGGAAGCCTAGCCTTAGCCTAAGCCTAGGGGTGCCTTAGCCTAAGCCTAGGGGTGCTCTAGCCTAAGCCTAGGAGTTCCCTAGCCTTAGGCTAGGGAAACCCTAGCCTTAGCCTAAGCCTAGGGGTGCCCTAACCTAAGCATAGGGTTGCCCTATCCTAAGCCTAGGGGTGCCCTAGCCTAAGAATAGGCGTGCCCTAGCCTAAGCCTAGGGATGCCCTAGCCTTAGGCTAGGGGAGCCCTAGCCTTAGCCTAAGCCTAGCGGTGCGCTAGCCTAAGCATAGGGGTGCCCTAACCTAAGCTAGGTGTGCCATAGCCTAAGCCTAGGGGTGCCCTAGCCTAAGCCTAGGGGTGCCCTAGCCTTAGGCTACGGGAACCCTAGCCTTAGCCTAAGCCTAGGGGTGCCTTAGCCTAAGCCTAGGGGTGCCCTAGCCTAAGCCTAGGGGTGCCCTCTAGGCTAGGGGAGCCCTAGCCTTAGCCTAAGCCTAGGGGTGCCCTAGCCTAAGCCTAGGGGTGCCCTAACCTAAGCCTAGGGGTGCCCTAGCCTTAGGCTAGGGGAGCCCTAGCCTTAGCCTAAGCCTAGGGGTGCCCTAGCCTAAGCCTAGGGGTGCCCTAACCTAAGCCTAGGGGTGCCCTAGCCTTAGGCTAGGGGAGCCCTAGCCTTAGCCCAAGCCTTGGGGTGCCCTAGCCTAAGCCTAGGGGTGCCCTAGCCTAAGCCTAGGGGTGCCCTAACCTAAGGCTAGAGGTGCCCTAGCCTAAGCCTAGGGGTGCCCTAGCCTAAGATTAGGGGTGCCCTAGCCTTAGGCTAGGGGATCCCTAGCCTTAGCCTAAGCCTAGGGGTGCCCTAGCCTAAGCCTAGGGTAGCCCTAGCCTAAGCCTAGGGGTGCACTAGCTTAAGCCTAGGGGTTCCCTAGCCAAAGCCTAGGGATGCCCTAGCCTTAGGATAGGGGAGCCCTAGCCTTAGCCTAAGCCTAGGGGTGCCCTAGCCTAAGCCTATGGGTGCCCTGACCTAAGCCTAGGTGTGCCATACCCTAAGCCTAGGGGTGCCCTAGCCTAAGCCTAGGGGTGCCGTAGCCTTAGGCTATGGGAAGCCTAGCCTTAGCCTAAGCCTAGGGGTGCCTTAGCCTAAGCCTAGGGGTGCTCTAGCCTAAGCCTAGGGGTGCCCTAGCCTTAGGCTAGGGAAACCCTAGCCTTAGCCTAAGCCTAGGGGTGCCCTAACCTAAGCATAGGGTTGCCCTATCCTAAGCCTAGGGGTGCCCTATCCTAAGAATAGGCGTGCCCTAGCCTAAGCCTAGGGATGCCCTAGACTTAGGCTAGGGGAGCCCTAGCCTTAGCCTAAGCCTAGCGGTGCCCTAGCCTAAGCATAGGGGTGCCCTAATCTAAGCCTAGGTGTGCCATAGCCTAAGCCTAGGGGTGCCCTAGCCTAAGCCTAGGGGTGCCCTAGCCTTAGGCTACGGGAACCCTAGCCTTAGCCTAAGCCTAGGGGTGCCTTAGCCTAAGCCTAGGGGTGCCCTAGCCTAAGCCTAGGGGTTCCCTAGCCTTAGGCTAGGGAAACCCTAGCCTTAGCCTAAGCCTAGGGGTGCCCTAACCTAAGCATAGGGTTGCCCTATCCTAAGCCTAGGGGTGCCCTAGCCTAAGCATAGGCGTACCCTAACCTAAGCCTAGGGGTGCCCTAGCCTAAGATTAGGGGTGCCCTAGCCTTAGGCTAGGGGATCCCTAGCCTTAGCCTAAGCCTAGGGGTACCCTAGCCTAAGCCTAGGGTAGCACTAGCCTAAGCCTAGGGGTGCCCTAGCCTAAGCCTAGGGTTTCCCTAGCCTAAGCCTAGGGATGCCCTAGCCTTAGGCTAGGGGAGCCCTAGCCTTAGCCTAAGCCTAGGGGTGCCCTAGCCTAAGCCTAGGGGTGCCCTAACCTAAGCCTAGGTGTGCCATAGCCTAAGCCTAGGGGTGCCCTAGCCTAAGCCTAGGCGTGCCCTAGCCTTAGGCTATGGGAACCCTAGCCTTAGCCTAAGCCTATGGGTGCCTTAGCCTTAGCCTAGGGGTGCCCTAGCCTAAGCCGAGGGGTTCCCTAACCTTAGGCTAGGGAAACCCTAGCCTTAGCCTAGCCTAGTGGTGCCCTAGCATAAGCATAGGGTTGCCCTATCCTAAGCCTAGGAGTGCCCTAGCCTAAGCATAGGCGTGCCCTAGCCAAAGCCTAGGGATGCCCTAGCCTTAGGCTAGGGGAGCCCTAGCCTTAGCCTAAGCCTAGGGGTGCCCTAGCCTAAGCCTACGGGTGCCCTAACCTAAGCCTAGGTGTGCCATAGCCTAAACCTAGGGGTGCCCTAGCCTAAGCCTAGGGGTGCCCTAGCCTTAGGCTATGGGAACCCTAGCCTTAGCCTAAGCCTAGGGGTGTCTTAGCCTAAGCCTAGGGGTGCCCTAGCCTAAGCCTAGGAGTTCCCTAGCCTTAGGCTAGGGAAACCCTAGCCTTAGCCTAAGCCTAGGGGTGCCCTAGCCTAAGCCTAGGGGTGCCATAGCCTAAGTGTTGGGGTGCCCTAGCCTAAGCCTAAGGGTGCCCTAGCCTTAGGCTAGGGGATCCCTAGCCTTAGCCTAAGCCTAGGGGTGTCCTAGCCTAGCCTAGGGGTGCCATAGCCTAAGCGTTGGGTTGCCTAACCTAAGCCTAAGGGTGCCCTAGCCCTAGGCTAGGGGAGCCCTAGCCTAAGCCTAAGCCTAGGGGTGCCCTAGCCTAAGCCTAGGGGTGCCCTAACCTAAGCCTAGGGTTGCCCAAACTTTAGGCTTGGCGAACCCTAGCCTTAGCCTAAGCCGAGGGGTGCCCTACCCTAATCCTAGGGGTCTCCTTGCCTAAGCCTAGGTGAGCCCTAGCCTAAGCCTAGGGGTGCCCAAGCCTCAGACTAGGGGAGCCCTATCCTAAGCCTAGGGGTGCCCTAGCCTTAGGCTACGGAGCACTAGCCTAAGCCTAAGACTAAGCCTAGTGTGCCCTAGCCTAAGCCTAGGGGTGCCCTAGCCTAAGCCTAGGGGTGCCCTAGCCTAAGCCTAGGGGTACCCTAGTAAGCCTAGGTGTGCCCTAGTAAACCTACGGGTGCCCTGCCTAAGCCAAGAGGTGCCCTAGCCTTAGGCTAGGGGAGCCCTAGCCTTAGCCTAAGCCTAGGGGTGCCCAAGCCTAAGCCTAGGGGTGCCCTAACTTAAGCTTAGGGGTACCCTAGCTTAAGTCTAGGGGTGCCCTATCCTAAGTCTATGGGTGCCCTAGCCTTAGGCTAGGGGAGCCCCAGCCTTAGCCTAAACCTAGGGGTGCCGTAGCCTAAGCCTAGGGGTGCCCTAGCCTAAGCCTAGGGGTGCCCTAACCTAAGCCTAGGGGTGCCCTAGTCTTAGGCTAGGGGAGCCCTAGCCTTAGCTTAGGCCTAGGTGTGCCCTAGCCTAAGCCTAAGGTTGCCCTAGCTTAAGCCTAGGGGTGCACTAGCCTTAGGCTAGGGGAGCCCTAGCCTTAGCCTAAGCCTAGGGGTGCACTAGTCTAAGGCTAGGCGTGCCATAGCCTAAGCCTAAGGGTGCCCTAGCCTTAGTCTAGGGGAGCCCTAGCCTAAGCCTAAGCCTAGGCGTGCCCTAGCCTAAGCCTAGGGGTTCCCTAGCCTTAGGATAAGGAAACCCTAGCCTTAGCCTAAGCCTAGGGGTGCCCTAGCCTAAGCTAGGGTTCCCCTAGCCTAAGCCTAGGGTTCCCCTAGCCTAAGCCTAGGGGTGCCCTAGCCTTAGGCTAGTTGAGCCCTAGCCTTAGCTTAAGCCTAGGGGTGCTATAGCCTAAGCCTAGTGGTGCCCTAGCCTATGCCTAGGGGTGCCATAGCCTAAGCCTAGGGGTGCCCTTGCCTTAGGCTAGGGGAGCCCTAGCCTTAGCTTAAGCCTAGGGGTGCCCTAGCCTAAGCTAGGGTTCCCCTAGCCTAAGCCTAGGGTTCCCCTAGCCTAAGCCTAGGGGTGCCCTAGCCTTAGGCTAGTTGAGCCCTAGCCTTAGCTTAAGCCTAGGGGTGCTCTAGCCTAAGCCTAGGGTTGCCCTAGCCTAAGGCAAGGGGTTCCCTAGCATATGCTAGGGGAGACCTAGCCTTAGCCTAAGCCTAGGGGTGCTCTAGCCTAAGCCAAGCGGTTCCATAGCCTAAGCCTCGGGGTGCCCAACCTAAGCCTAAGAGTGCCCTAGCCTAAGGCTAGGAGAGCCCTAGCCTAAGCCTAAGCCTAGGGGTGCCCTAACCTAAGCTTAGGGGTGCCCTAGTCCAAGCCTAGGGGTGCCCTAGCCTAAGCCTAGGGGTTCCCTAGACTTAGGCTAGGGGAGCCCCAGCCTTAACCTAAGCCTAGGGGTGCCCTAGCCTAAGCCTAGGGGTGCCCTAGCCTTAGGCTAGTCGAACCGTAGCATTAGCCTAAGTCTGGGGGTTCCCTAGCCTATGCCTAGGGTTGCCAGAAACTAAGCTTAGGGGTGCCCTAGCCTATGCCTAGGGGTGCCCTTGCCTTAGGCTAGGGGAGCCCTAGCCTTAGCTTAAGCCTAGGGGTGCCCTAGCCTAAGCCTAGGGTTCCCCTAGCCTAAGCCTAGGGGTGCCCTTGCCTAAGCCTAGGGGTGCCATAGCCATGGGCTACGGGAGCCCTAGCCTAAGCCTAAGCCTAGGGGTGCCCTAGCCTAAGCCTAGGGGTTCCTTAGCCTTAGGCTAGGGAAACCCTAGCCTTAGCTTAAGCCTAGGGGTGCCCTAGCCTAAGCCTTGGGGTGCCATAGCCAAAGCCTAGGGGTGCCCAAACCTAAGCCTAACGGTGCCCTAGCCTTAGGCTAGGGGAGCCCTAGCCTAAGCCAAAGCTTAGGGGTGCCCTAGCCTAAGCCTAGGGGTGCCTTAGCCTTAGGCTAGGGGAGCCCTAGCCTTAGCTTAAGCCTAGGGGTGCCCTTGCCTAAGCCTAGGGGTGCCCAAGCCTAAGCCTAGGGGTGCCCTAGCCTTAGGCTAGGGGAGCCCTAGCATTAGCCTAAGCCTAGGGGTTCCCTATCCTAAGCCTAGGGGGACCATAGCCAAAGCCCTAGGGTGCCCTAGCCTTAGGCTAGGGGAGCTCTAGCCTAAGCCTAAGCCTAAGCCTAGTGTGCCCTAGCCTAAGCCTAGGGGTGCCCTGGCCTTAGGCTAGGGGAGCCCTAGCCTTAGCCTAATCCTAGGGGTGCCCTAGCCTAAGTCTAGGGGTGCCCTAGTAAGCCTAGGGGTGCCCTAGTAAGCCTACGGGTGCCCTGCCTAAGCCTAGGGGTGCCCTAGCCTTAGGCTAGGGAGCCCTAGCCTTAGCCTAAGCCTAGTGGTGCCCTAGCCTAAGCCTAGGGGTGCCCTAACCTAAGCTTAGGGGTACCCTATCCTAAGCCTAGGGGTGCCCTCTCCTAAGCCAAGGGGTGCCCTAGCCTAAGCCTAGGGGTTCCCTAGCCTTAAACTAGGGGAGCCCTACCCTTAGCCTTAGCCTAGGGGTGCACTAGCCTAAGCCTAGGGGTGCCATAGCCTAAGCCTAGGGGTGCCCAAACCTAAGCCTAAGGGTGCCCTAGCCTTAGTCTAGGGGAGCCCTAGCCTAAGCCTAAGCCTAGGGGTGCCCAAGCTTAAGCCTAGGGGTGCCCTATCCTAAGCCTAGGGGTGCCCTAGCTTTAGCCTAGTGGTGCCCTAGCCTAAGCCTAGGGGTGCCCTAGCTTTAGCCTAGTGGTGCCCTAGCCTAAGCCTAGGGGTGCCCTAACCAAAGCCTAGGGTTGCCCTAGCCTAAGCCTACGGGTGTCCTAACCTTAGGCTAGGGGATCCCTAACCTTAGGCTAATTCTAGGGGTGCCCTAGACTAAAAGTAGGGGTGCCCCAGCCTAAGCCTAGGGGTGCCCTAGCCTTGGGCTAGGGGAGCCCTAGCCTTAGCCTAAGCCTAGGGGTGCCCTAGCCTAAGCCTAGGGGTGCCCTAGCCTAAGCTTAGGGGTGCCCTAGCCTAAGCCTAGGGGTGCCCTAGACTTATGCTATGGGAGCCCTAGCCTTAGCCTAAGCCTAGGGGTGTCCTAGTATAAGCCTAGGGGTGCCCAAGCCTAAGCCTAGGCATGCCATAGCCTAAGCCTAGGGGTGCCCTAGTAAGCCTAGGGGTGCCCTAGTAAGCCTACGGGTGCCCTGCCTAAGCCAAGGGGTGCCCTACCTTAGGCTATGGGAGCCCTAGCCTTAGCCTAAGCCTACGGGTTCCCTAGCCTAAGCCTAGGGGTTCCCTAGCCTTAGGATAAGGAAACCCTAGCCTTAGCCTAAGCCTAGGGGTGCCCAAGCCTAAGCCTAAGGGTGCCCTAGCCTTAGTCTAGGGGAGCCCTAACCTAAGCCTAGGGGTGCCCTAGCCTAAACCTAGGGGTGCCCTAGCCTAAGCCTAGGGGTTCCTTACCCTAAGCCTATGGGTGCCCTAGCCTTAGGCTAGGGGAGCCCTAGCCTTAGCTTAAGCCTAGGGGTGCTCTAGCCAAAGCCTAGGGTTGCCCTAGCCTAAGCCAAGGGGTGCCCTAGCCTTAGGCTAGGGGAGCACTAGCCTTAGCCTAAGCCTAGGGGTGCCCTAGCCTAAGCCTAGGGGTGCCCTAGCCAAAGCCTAGGGGTGCCCTAGCCTTAGGCTAGGTGAGCCCTAGCCTTAGCTTAAGCCTAGGGGTGCCCTAGCCTAAGCCTAGGGTTGCCCTAGCCTAAGCCTAGGGGTGCCCTAGCCTTAGGCTAGGGGAGCCCTAGCCTTCGCCTAAGCCTAGGAGTGCACTAGCCTAAGCCTAGGGGTGCCATAGCCTAAGCCTAGGGGTGCCCAAGCCTAAGCCTAGGGGTTCCCTAGCCTTAGGCTAGGGAAACCCTAGCTCTAGCCTAAGCCTAGGGGTGCCCTAGCCTAAGCCTAGGGGTGCCCAAGCTTTAGCCTAGTGGTGCCCTAGCCTAAGCCTAGTGGTGCCCTAGCCTAAGCCTAGGGGTGCCCTAGCTTTAGCCTAGTGGTGCCCTTGCCTAAGCCTAGGGGTGCCCTAACCTAAGCCTAGGGTTGCCATAGCCTAAGCCTACGGGTGTCCTAACCTTAGGCTAGGGGATCCCTAGCCTTAGGCTAATTCTAGGGGTGCCCTAGCCTAAACCTAGGGGTGCCCCAGCCTAAGCCTAGGGGTGCCCTAGCCTAAGCCTAGGGGTGCCCTAGCCTAAGCTTAGGGGTGCCCTAGCCTAAGCCTAGGGGTGCCCTAGACTTATGCTATGGGAGCCCTAGCCTTAGCCTAAGCCTAGGGGTGTCCTAGTATAAGCCTAGGGGTTCCCAAGCCTAAGCCTAGGGGTGCCCTAGCCTTAGACTATGGGAGCCCTAGCCTTAGCCTTAGCCTAGGGGTTCCCTAGCCTAAGCCTAGGGGTGTCCTGGCCTAAGCCTAGGGGTGTCCTGGCCTAAGCCTAGGGGTGCCCTGGCCTAAGCCTAGGGGTGCCCTGGCCTAAGCCTAGGGGTACCCTAGTCTTAGACTAGGGGAGCCCTAGCCTTAGCCTAAGCGTAGTGGTGCCCTAGCCTAAGCCTAGTGGTGCCCTAGCCTAAGCCTAGGGGTGCCCTAGCTTTAGCCTAGTGGTGCCCTTGCCTAAGCCTAGGGGTGCCCTAACCTAAGCCTAGGGTTGCCATAGCCTAAGCCTACGGGTGTCCTAACCTTAGGCTAGGGGATCCCTAGCCTTAGGCTAATTCTAGGGGTGCCCTAGCCTAAACCTAGGGGTGCCCCAGCCTAAGCCTAGGGGTGCCCTAGCCTAAGCCTAGGGGTGCCCTAGCCTAAGCTTAGGGGTGCCCTAGCCTAAGCCTAGGGGTGCCCTAGATTATGCTATGGGAGCCCTAGCCTTAGCCTAAGCCTAGGGGTGTCCTAGTATAAGCCTAGGGGTTCCCAAGCCTAAGCCTAGGGGTGCCCTAGCCTTAGACTATGGGAGCCCTAGCCTTAGCCTTAGCCTAGGGGTTCCCTAGCCTAAGCCTAGGGGTGTCCTGGCCTAAGCCTAGGGGTGTCCTGGCCTAAGCCTAGGGGTGCCCTGGCCTAAGCCTAGGGGTGCCCTGGCCTAAGCCTAGGGGTACCCTAGTCTTAGACTAGGGGAGCCCTAGCCTTAGCCTAAGCGTAGTGGTGCCCTAACCTAAGCCTAGGGGTGCCCTGGCCTAAGCCGAGGGGTGCCCTGACCTAAGCCTAGGGGTGCCCTAGTCTTAGGCTAGGGGAGCCCTAGCCTTAGCCTAAGCCTAGGGGTGCTGTGGCCTTAGGCTAGGGGAGCCCTAGCCTTAGCCTAAGCCTAGGGGTGCCCTAGCCTAAGACTAGGGGTGCCCTAGTAAGCCTAGGGGTGCCCTAGTAAGACTACGGGTTCCCTGCCTAAGCCTAGGGGTGGCCTAGCCTTAGGCTAGGGGAGCCCTAGCCTTAGCCTAAGCCTAGTGGTGCCATAGCCTAAGCCTAGGGGTGCCCTAACCTAAGCTTAATGGTACCCTAGCCTAAGCTTAGGGGTGCCCTCTCCTAAGTCTTGGGGTGCCCGAGCCTTAGGCTAGGGGAGCCCCAGGCTTAGCCTAAGCCTAGGGGTGCCCTATCCTAAGCCTAGGTGTGCCCTAGATTTAGGCTAGGGGAGCCCTAGCCTTAGCCTAAGCCTTGGGGTGCCGTAGCCTAAGCCTTGGGGTGCCATAGCCTAAGCCTAGGGGTGCCCTAGCCTTAGGCTAGTCGAGCCGTAGCCTTAGTCTAAGCCTAGGGGTGCCCTAGCCTAAGACTATGGGTGCCCTAGCCTAATCCTAGGGGTGTCCTAGCCCTACATTAGGGGAGCCCTAGCCTTAGCCTAAGCCTAGGGGTGCCCTAGCCTAAGCCTAGGGGTGCCCTAGCCTTAGGCTAGTCGATCCGTAGCCTTAGCCTAAGCCTAGGGGTGGCCTAGGCTAAGCCTAGGGGTGCCCTAACCTTAGGCTCGGGATCCCTAGCCTTAGGCTAATTCTAGGGGTGCCCCAGCTTAAACCTAGGGGTGTCCCAGCCTACACCTAGGGGTGCCCTAGCCTTGGGCTAGGGGAGCCCTACCCTTACCCTAAGCCTAGGGGTGCCCTGGCCTAAGCCTAGGGGGCCCTAGTCTTAGGCTAGGGGAGCCTTAGCCTTAGCCTAAGCCTTGGGGTGCCCTAGCCTAAGCCTTGGGGTGCCCTAGCCTAAGCCTAGGGGTGCCCTAGCCTTAGGCTAGTCGAGCCGTAGCCTTAGTCTAAGCCTAGGGGTGCCCTAGCCTAACACTATGGGTGCCCTAGCCTAATCCTAGGGGTGTCCTAGCCCTACACTAGGGGAGCCCTAGCCTTAGCCTAAGCCTAGGGGTGCCCTAGTCTAAGCCTAGGGGTACCATAGCCTTAGGCTAGTCGATCTGTAGCCTTAGCCTAAGCCTATGGGTGCCCTAACCTTAGGCTCGAGATCCCTAGCCTTAGGCCAATTCTAGGGGTGCCCCAGCTTAAACAGGGGTGCCCCAGCCTACACCAAGGGGTGCCCTAGCCTTAGGCTAGGGGAGCCCAACCCTTAGCCTAAGCCTAGTGGTTCCCTAGCCTAAGCCTAGGGGTGTACTGTCCTAATCCTAGAGGTGCCCTGGCCTAAGCCTAGGGGTGCCCTGGCCTAAGCCTAGGGGTGCCCTAGTCTTAGGCTAGGGGAGCCCTAGACTTAGCCTAAGCCTAGGGGTGCCCTATCCTAAACCTAGGGGTGCCCTAGCCTAAGCCTAGGGGTGCCGTGGCCTAAGCCTAGGGGTGCCCTGGCCTAAGCCTAGGGGTCCCCTGGCCTAAGCGTAGGGGTGCCCTATTCTTAGGCTAGGGGAGCCCTAGCCTTAGCCTAAGCCTAGGGGAGCCCTGGCCTAAGCTAGGGGTGCCCTAGTCTTAGGCTGGGGGAGCCCTAGCCTTAGCCTAAGCCTAGGGGTGCCCTAACCTAAGCCTAGGGGTGCCCTAGCCTAAGCCTAGGGGTGCCCTGGCCTAAGCCTAGGGGTGCCCTGGCCTAAGCCTAGGGGTGCCCTGGCCTAAGCCTAGGGGTGCCCTATTCTTAGGCTAGGGGAGCCCTAGCCTTAGCCTAAGCCTATGGGTGCCCTAGCCTAAGCCTAGGGGTGCCCTAACCTAAGCCTAGGGGTGCCCTAGCCTTAGGCTAGGGGAGCCCTAGCCTTAGCCTAAGCCTAGGGGTGCCCTAGCCTAAGCCTAGGGGTGCCCTAACCTAAGCCTAGGGGTGCCCTAGCCTTAGGCTAGGGGAGCCCTAGCCTTAGCCTAAGCCTTGGGGTGCCCTAGCCTAAGCCTAGGGGTGCCCTAGCCTAAGCCTAGGGGTGCCCTAACCTAAGGCTAGAGGTGCCCTAGCCTAAGCCTAGGGGTGCCCTAGCCTAAGCCTAGGGTAGCCCTAGCCTAAGCCTAGGGGTGCACTAGCCTAAGCCTAGGGGTTCCCTAGCCTAAGCCTAGGGATGCCCTAGCCTTAGGATAGGGGAGCCCTAGCCTTAGCCTAAGCCTAGGGGTGCCCTAGCCTAAGCCTATGGGTGCCCTGACCTAAGCCTAGGTGTGCCATACCCTAAGCCTAGGGGTGCCCTAGCCTAAGCCTAGGGGTGCCGTAGCCTTAGGCTATGGGAAGCCTAGCCTTAGCCTAAGCCTAGGGGTGCCTTAGCCTAAGCCTATGGGTGCTCTAGCCTAAGCCTAGGGGTTCCCTAGCCTTAGGCTAGGGAAACCCTAGCCTTAGCCTAAGCCTAGGGGTGCCCTAACCTAAGCATAGGGTTGCCCTATCCTAAGCCTAGGGGTGCCCTAGCCTAAGAATAGGCGTGCCCTAGCCTAAGCCTAGGGATGCCCTAGCATTAGGCTAGGGGAGCCCTAGCCTTAGCCTAAGCCTAGCGGTGCGCTAGCCTAAGCATAGGGATGCCCTAACCTAAGCTAGGTGTGCCATAGCCTAAGCCTAGGGGTGCCCTAGCCTAAGCCTAGGGGTGCCCTAGCCTTAGGCTACGGGAACCCTAGCCTTAGCCTAAGCCTAGGGGTGCCTTAGCCTAAGCCTAGGGGTGCCCTAGCCTAAGCCTAGGGGTGCCCTATTCTTAGGCTAGGGGAGCCCTAGCCTTAGCCTAAGCCTAGGGGTGCCCTAGCCTAAGCCTAGGGGTGCCCTAACCTAAGCCTAGGGGTGCCCTAGCCTTAGGCTAGGGGAGCCCTAGCCTTAGCCTAAGCCTAGGGGTGCCCTAGCCTAAGCCTAGGGGTGCCCTAACCTAAGCCTAGGGGTGCCCTAGCCTTAGGCTAGGGGAGCCCTAACCTTAGCCTAAGCCTTGGGGTGCCGTAGCCTAAGCCTAGGGGTGCCCTAGCCTAAGCCTAGGGGTGCCCTAACCTAAGATTAGAGGTGCCCTAGCCTAAGCCTAGGGGTGCCCTAGCCTAAGATTAGGGGTGCCTTAGCCTTAGGATAGGGGATCCCTAGCCTTAGCCTAAGCCTAGGGGTGCCCTAGCCTAAGCCTAGGGTAGCCCTAGCCTAAGCCTAGGGGTGCACTAGCCTAAGCCTAGGGGTTCCCTAGCCTAAGCCTAGGGATGCCCTAGCCTTAGGATAGGGGAGCCCTAGCCTTAGCCTAAGCCTAGGGGTGCCCTAGCCTAAGCCTATGGGTGCCCTGACCTAAGCCTAGGTGTGCCATACCCTAAGCCTAGGGGTGCCCTAGCCTAAGCCTAGGGGTGCCGTAGCCTTAGGCTATGGGAAGCCAGGCCTTAGCCTAAGCCTAGGGGTGCCTTAGCCTAAGCCTAGGGGTGCTCTAGCCTAAGCCTAGGGGTTCCCTAGCCTTAGGCTAGGGAAACCCTAGCCTTAGCCTAAGCCTAGGGGTGCCCTAACCTAAGCATAGGGTTGCCCTATCCTAAGCCTAGGGGTGCCCTAGCCTAAGCATAGGTGTGCCATAGCCTAAGCCTAGGGGTGCCCTAGCCTAAGCCTAGGGGTGCCCTAGCCTTAGGCTATGGGAACCCTAGCCTTAGCCTAAGCTTATGGGTGCCTTAGCCTAAGCCTAGGGGTGCCCTAGCCTAAGCCGAGGGGTTCCCTAACCTTAGGCTAGGGAAACCCTAGCCTTATCCTAGCCTAGTGGTGCCCTAGCATAAGCATAGGGTTGCCCTATCCTAAGCCTAGGAGTGCCTTAGCCTAAGCATAGGCGTGCCCTAGCCTAAGCCTAGGGATGCCCTAGCCTTAGGCTAGGGGAGCCCTAGCCTTAGCCTAAGCCTAGGGGTGCCCTAGCCTAAGCCTACGGGTTCCCTAACCTAAGCCTAGGTGTGCCATAGCCTAAACCTAGGGGTGCCCTAGCCTAAGCCTAGGGGTGCCCTAGCCTTAGGCTATTGGAACCCTAGCCTTAGCCTAAGCCTAGGGGTGTCTTAGCCTAAGCCTAGGGGTGCCCTAGCCTAAGCCTAGGAGTTCCCTAGCCTTAGGCTAGGGAAACCCTAGCCTTAGCCTAAGCCTAGGGGTGCCCTAGCCTAAGCCTTGGGGTGCCATAGCCTAAGTGTTGGGGTGCCCTAGCCTAAGCCTAAGGGTGCCCTAGCCTAAGGCTAGGGGATCCCTAGCCTTAGCCTAAGCCTAGGGGTGTCCTAGCCTAGCCTAGGGGTGCCATAGCCTAAGCGTTGGGTTGCCTAACCTAAGCCTAAGGGTGCCCTAGCCCTAGGCTAGGGGAGCCCTAGCCTAAGCCTAAGCCTAGGGGTGCCCTAGCCTAAGCCTAGGGGTGCCCTAACCTAAGCCTAGGGTTGCCCAAACCTTAGGCTTGGCGAACCCTAGCCTTAGCCTAAGCCGAGGGGTGCCCTAGCCTAATCCTAGGGGTCTCCTTGTCTAAGCCTAGGTGAGCCCTAGCCTAAGCCTAGGGGTGCCCAAGCCTCAGGCTAGGGGAGCCCTATCCTAAGCCTAGGGGTGCCCTAGCCTTAGGCTACGGGAGCGCTAGCCTAAACCTAAGACTAAGCCTAGTGTGCCCTAGCCTAAGCCTAGGGGTGCCCTAGCCTAAGCCTAGGGGTGCCCTAGCCTAAGCCTAGGGGTACCCTAGTAAGCCTAGGTGTGCCCTAGTAAACCTACGGGTGCCCTGCCTAAGCCAAGAGGTGCCCTAGCCTTAGGTTAGGGGAGCCCTAGCCTTAGCCTAAGCCTAGGGGTGCCCTAACCTAAGCTTAGGGGTACCCTAGCTTAAGTCTAGGGGTGCCCTATCCTAAGTCTAGGGGTGCCCTAGCCTTAGGCTAGGGGAGCCCCAGCCTTAGCCTAAACCTAGGGGTGCCGTAGCCTAAGCCTAGGGGTGCCCTAGCCTAAGCCTAGGGGTGCCCTAACCTAAGCCTAGGGGTGCCCTAGTCTTAGGCTAGGGGAGCCCTAGCCTTAGCTTAGGCCTAGGTGTACCCTAGCCTAAGCCTAGGGTTGCCCTAGCTTAAGCCTAGGGGTGCACTAGCCTTAGGCTAGGGGAGCCCTAGCCTTAGCCTAAGCCTAGGGGTGCACTAGCCTAAGGCTAGGGGTGCCATAGCCTAACCTAAGGGTGCCCTAGCCTTAGTCTAGGGGAGCCCTAGCCTAAGCCTAAGCCTAGGCGTGCCCTAGCCTAAGCCTAGGGGTTCCCTAGCCTTAGGATAAGGAAACCCTAGCCTTAGCCTAAGCCTAGGGGTGCCCTAGCCTAAGCCTAGGGGTGCCCTATCCTAAGCCTAGAGGTGCCCTAGCCTGAGCCTAGGGGTGCCCTACCCTAAGCCTTGTGGTACCCTAGCCTTAGGCTAGGGGAACCCTAGCCTTAGCTTAAGCCTAGGGGTGCTATAGCCTAAGCCTAGGGTAGCCCTAGCCTAAGCCTAGGGGTGCACTAGCCTAAGCCTAGGGGTTCCCTAGCCTAAGCCTAGGGATGCCCTAGCCTTAGGATAGGGGAGCCCTAGCCTTAGCCTAAGCCTAGGGGTGCCCTAGCCTAAGCCTATGGGTGCCCTGACCTAAGCCAAGGTGTGCCATACCCTAAGACTAGGGGTGCCCTAGCCTAAGCCTAGGGGTGCCGTAGCCTTAGGCTATGGGAAGCCTAGCCTTAGCCTAAGCCTAGGGGTGCCTTAGCCTAAGCCTAGGGGTGCTCTAGCCTAAGCCTAGGGGTTCCCTAGCCTTAGGCTAGGGAAACCCTAGCCTTAGCCTAAGCCCAGGGGTGCCCTAACCTAAGCATAGGGTTGCCCTATCCTAAGCCTAGGGGTGCCCTAGCATAAGAATAGGCGTGCCCTAGCCTAAGCCTAGGGATGCCCTAGCCTTAGGCTAGGGGAGCCCTAGCCTTAGCCTAAGCCTAGCGGTGCCCTAGCCTAAGCATAGGGCTGCCCTAATCTAAGCCTAGGTGTGCCATAGCCTAAGCCTAGGGGTGCCCTAGCCTAAGCCTAGGGGTGCCCTAGCCTTAGGCTATGGGAACCCTAGCCTTAGCCTAAGCCTAGGGGTGCCTTAGCCTAAGCCTAGGGGTGCCCTAGCCTAAGCCTAGGGGTTCTCTAGCCTTAGGCTAGGGAAACCCTAGCCTTAGCCTAAGCCTAGGGATGCCCTAACCTAAGCATAGGGTTGCCCTATCCTAAGCCTAGGGGTGCCCTAGCCTAAGCATAGGCGTACCATAACCTAAGCCTAGGGGTGCCCTAGCCTAAGATTAGGGGTGCCCTAGCCTTAGGCTAGGGGATCCCTAGCCTTAGCCTAAGCCTAGGGGTACCCTAGCCTAAGCCTAGGGTAGCACTAGCCTAAGCCTAGGGGTGCCCTAGCCTAAGCCTAGGGGTTCCCTAGCCTAAGCCTAGGGATGCCCTAGCCTTAGGCTAGGGGAGCCCTAGCCTTAGCCTAAGCCTAGGGGTGCCCTAGCCTAAGCCTAGGGGTGCCCTAACCTAAGCCTAGGTGTGCCATAGCCTAAGCCTAGGGGTGCCCTAGCCTAAGCCTAGGGGTGCCCTAGCCTTAGGCTATGGGAACCCTAGCCTTAGCCTAAGCCTATGGGTGCCTTAGCCTAAGCCTAGGGGTGCCCTAGCCTAAGCCGAGGGGTTCCCTAACCTTAGGCTAGGGAAACCCTAGCCTTAGCCTAGCCTAGTGGTGCCCTAGCATAAGCATAGGGTTGCCCTATCCTAAGCCTAGGAGTGCCCTAGCCTAAGCATAGGCGTGCCCTAGCCTAAGCCTAGGGATGCCCTAGCCTTAGGCTAGGGGAGCCCTAGCCTTAGCCTAAGCCTAGGGGTGCCCTAGCCTAAGCCTACGGGTTCCCTAACCTAAGCCTAGGTGTGCCATAGCCTAAACCTAGGGGTGCCCTAGCCTAAGCCTAGGGGAGCCCTAGCCTTAGCCTAAGCCTAGGGGTGCCCTAGCCTAAGCCTAGGAGTTCCCTAGCCTTAGGCTAGGGAAACCCTAGCCTTAGCCTAAGCCTAGGGGTGCCCTAGCCTAAGCCTAGGGATGCCATAGCCTAAGTGTTGGGGTGCCCTAGCCTAAGCTTAAGGGTGCCCTAGCCTTAGGCTAGGGGATCCCTAGCCTTAGCCTAAGCCTAGGGGTGTCCTAGCCTAGCCTAGGGGTGCCATAGCCTAAGCGTTGGGTTGCCTAACCTAAGCCTAAGGGTGCCCTAGCCCTAGGCTAGGGGAGCCCTAGCCTAAGCCTAAGCCTAGGGGTGCCCTAGCCTAAGCCTAGGGGTGCCCTAACCTAAGCCTAGGGTTGCCCAAACCTTAGGCTTGGCGAACCCTAGCCTTAGCCTAAGCCGAGGGGTGCCCTAGCCTAATCCTAGGGGTCTCCTTGTCTAAGCCTAGGTGAGCCCTAGCCTAAGCCTAGGGGTGCCCAAGCCTCAGGCTAGGGGAGCCCTATCCTAAGCCTAGGGGTGCCCTAGCCTTAGGCTACGGGAGCGCTAGCCTAAGCCTAAGACTAAGCCTAGTGTGCCCTAGCCTAAGCCTAGGGGTGCCCTAGCCTAAGCCTAGGGGTGCCCTAGCCTAAGCCTAGGGGTACCCTAGTAAGCCTAGGTGTGCCCTAGTAAACCTACAGGTGCCCTGCCTAAGCCAAGAGGTGCCCTAGCCTTAGGCTAGGGGAGCTCTAGCCTTAGCCTAAGCCTAGGGGTGCCCTAGCCTAAGCCTAGGGGTGCCCTAACCTAAGCTTAGGGGTACCCTAGCTTAAGTCTAGGGGTGCCCTATCCTAAGTCTAGGGGTGCCCTAGCCTTAGGCTAGGGGAGCCCCAGCCTTAGCCTAAACCTAAGGGTGCCGTAGCCTAAGCCTAGGGGTGCCCTAGCCTAAGCCTAGGGGTGCCCTAACCTAAGCCTAGGGGTGCCCTAGTCTTAGGCTAGGGGAGCCCTAGCCTTAGCTTAGGCCTAGGTGTGCCCTAGCCTAAGCCTAGGGTTGCCCTAGCTTAAGCCTAGGGGTGCACAAGCCTTAGGCTAGGGGAGCCCTAGCCTTAGCCTAAGCCTAGGGGTGCACTAGCCTAAGGCTAGGGGTGCCATAGCCTAAGCCAAAGGGTGCCCTAGCCTTAGTCTAGGGGAGCCCTAGCCTAAGCCTAAGCCTAGGCGTGCCCTAGCCTAAGCCTAGGGGTTCCCTAGCCTTAGGATAAGGAAACCCTAGCCTTAGCCTAAGCCTAGGGGTGCCCTAGCCTAAGCCTAGGGGTGCCCTATCCTAAGCCTAGGGGTGCCCTAGCCTGAGCCTAGGGGTGCCCTACCCTAAGCCTTGTGGTACCCTAGCCTTAGCCTAGGGGAACCCTAGCCTTAGCTTAAGCCTAGGGGTGCTATAGCCTAAGCCTAGTGGTGCCCTAGCCTATGCCTAGGGGTGCCATAACCTAAGCCTAGGGGTGCCCTTGCCTTAGGCTAGGGGAGCCCTAGCCTTAGCTTAAGCCTAGGGGTGCCCTAGCCTAAGCTAGGGTACCCCTAGCCTAAGCCTAGGGTTCCCCTAGCCTAAGCCTAGGGGTGCCCTAGCCTTAGGCTAGTTGAGCCCTAGCCTTAGCTTAAGCCTAGGGGTGCTCTAGCCTAAGCCTAGGGTTGCCCTAGCCTAAGCCAAGGGGTGCCCTAGCATATGCTAGGGGAGACCTAGCCTTAGCCTAAGCCGAGGGGTGCCCTAGCCTAAGCCAAGCGGTGCCATAGCCTAAGCCTCGGGGTGCCCAACCTAAGCCAAAGAGTGCCCTAGCCTAAGGCTAGGAGAGCCCTAGCCTAAGCCTAAGCCTAGGGGTTCCCTAACCTAAGCTTAGGCGTGCCCTAGTCCAAGCCTAGGGGTGCCCTAGCCTAAGCCTAGGGGTTCCCTAGCCTTAGGCTAGGGGAGCCCCAGCCTTAACCTAAGCCTAGGGGTGCCCTAGCCTAAGCCTAGGGGTGCCCTAGCCTTAGGCTAGTCGAACCGTAGCCTTAGCCTAAGTCTGGGGGTTCCCTAGCCTATGCCTAGGGGTGCCAGAAACTAAGCTTAGGGGTGCCCTAGCCTATGCCTAGGGGTGCCCTTGCCTTAGGCTAGGGGAGCCCTAGCCTTAGCTTAAGCCTAGGGGTGCCCCAGCCTAAGCCTAGGGTTCCCCTAGCCTAAGCCTAGGGGTGCCCTAGCCTAAGCCTAGGGGTGCCATAGCCTTGGCCTACGGGAGCCCTAGCCTAAGCCTAAGCATAGGGGTGCCCTAGCCTAAGCCTAGGGGTTCCTTAGCCTTAGGCTAGGGAAACCCTAGCCTTAGCCTAAGCCTGGGGGGGCCCTAGCCTAAGCCTAGGGGTGTCCTATCCTAAGCCTAGGGGTGCCCTAGCCTAAGCCTAGGAGCGCCCTAGCCTTAGGCTAGGGGAGCCCTAGCCTTAGCTTAAGCCTAGGGGTGCGCTAGCCTAAGCCTTGGGGTGCCATAGCCAAAGCCTAGGGGTGCCCAAACCTAAGCCTAAGGGTGCCCTAGCCTTAGGCTAGGGGAGCCCTAGCCTAAGCCAAAGCTTAGGGGTGCCCTAGCCTAAGCCTAGGGGTGCCTTAGCCTTAGGCTAGGGGAGCCCTAGCCTTAGCTTAAGCCTAGGGGTGCCCTTGCCTAAGCCTAGGGGTGCCCAAGCCTAAGCCTAGGGGTGCCCTAGCCTTAGGCTAGGGGAGCCCTAGCATTAGCCTAAGCCTAGGGGTTCCCTATCCTAAGCCTAGGGGGACCATAGCCTAAGCCCTAGGGTGCCCTAGCCTTAGGCTAGGGGAGCGCTAGCCTAAGCCTAAGCCTAAGCCTAGTGTGCCCTAGCCTAAGCCTAGGGGTGCCTTGGCCTTAGGCTAGGGGAGCCCTTGCCTTAGCCTAATCCTATGGGTGCCCTAGCCTAAGCCTAGGGGTGCCCTAGTAAGCCTAGGGGTGCCCTAGAAAGCCTACGGGTGCCCTGCCTAAGCCTAGGAGTGCCCTAGCCTTAGGCTAGGGAGCCCTAGCCTTAGCCTAAGCCTAGTGGTGCCCTAGCCTAAGCCTAGGGGTGCCCTAACCTAAGCTTAGGGGTACCCTATCCTAAGCCTAGGGGTGCCCTCTCCTAAGCCAAGGGGTGCCCTAGCCTAAGCCTAGGGGTTCCCTAGCCTTAAGCTAGGGGAGCCCTACCCTTAGCCTTAGCCTAGGGGTGCACTAGCCTAAGCCTAGGGGTGCCATAGCCTAAGCCTAGGGGTGCCCAAACCTAAGCCTAAGGGTGCCCTAGCCTTAGTCTAGGGGAGCCCTAGCCTAAGCCTAAGCCTAGGGGTGCCCTAGCTTAAGCCTAGGGGTGCCCTATCCTAAGCCTAGGGGTGCCCTAGCTTTAGGCTAGTGGTGCCCTAGCCTAAGCCTAGTGGTGCCCTAGCCTAAGCCTAGGGATGCCCTAACCAAAGCCTAGGGTTGCCCTAGCCTAAGCCTACGGGTGTCCTAACCTTAGGCTAGGGGATCCCTAACCTTAGGCTAATTCTAGGGGTGCCCTAGACTAAACGTAGGGGTGCCCCAGCCTAAGCCTAGGGGTGCCCTAGCCTTGGGCTAGGGGAGCCCTTGCCTTAGCCTAAGTCTAGGGGTGCCCTAGCCTAAGCCTAGGGGTGCCCTAGCCTAAGCTTAGGGGTGCCCTAGCCTAAGCCTAGGGGTACCCTAGACTTATGCTATGGGAGCCCTAGCCTTAGCCTAAGCCTAGGGGTGTCCTAGTATAAGCCTAGGGGTGCCCAAGCCTAAGCCTAGGGGTGCCATAGCCTAAGCCTAGGGGTGCCCTAGTAAGCCTAGGGGTGCCCTAGTAAGCCTACGGGTGCCCTGCCTAAGCCAAGGGGTGCCCTAGCCTTAGGCTATGGGAGCCCTAGCCTTAGCCTAAGCCTAGGGGTTCCCTAGCCTAAGCCTAGGGGTGTCCTGGCCTAAGCCTAGGGGTGCCCTGGCCTAAGCCTAGGGGTGTCCTGGCCTAAGCCTAGGGGTGCCCTAGTCTTAATCTAGGGGAGCCCTAGCCTTAGCCTAAGCGTAGTGGTGCCCTAACCTAACCTAGGGGTGCCATTGCCTAAGCCTAGGGGTGACATGGCCTAAGCCTAGGGGTGCCCTGGCCTAAGCCTAGCGGTGCCCTGACCTAAGCCTAGGGGTGCCCTAGTCTTAGGCTAGGGGAGCCCTAGCCTTAGCCTAAGCCTTGGGGTGCCCTGGCCTAAGCTAGGGGTGCCCTAGTCTTAGGCTGGGGGAGCCCTAGCCTTAGCCTAAGCCTAGGGGTTCCGTAACCTAAGCCTAGGGGTGCCCTAGCCTAAGCCTAGGGGTGCCCTGGACTACGCCTAGGGGTGCCCTAACCTAAGCCTAGGGGTGCCCTAGCCTTAGGCTAGGGGAGCCCTAGCCTTAGCCTAAGCCTTGGGGTTCCCTAGCCTAAGCCTTGGGGTGCCCTAACCTAAGCCTAGGGGTGCCCTAACCTTAGGCTAGGGGAGCCCTAGCCTTAGCATAAGCCTTGGGGTGCCCTAGCCTAAGCCTTGGGGTGCCCTAGCCTAAGCCTACGGGTGCCCTAGCCTTAGGCTAGTCGAGCCGTAGCCTTAGTCTAAGCCAAGGGGTACCCTAGCCTAAGACTATGGGTGCCCTAGCCTAATCCTAGGGGTGTCCTAGCCCTATGCTAGGGGAGCCCTAGCCTTAGCCTAAGCCTAGGGGTGCCCTAGCCTAAGCCTAGGGGTGCCCTAACCTTAGGCTTGGGATCCCTAGCCTTAGGCTAATTTTAGGGGTGCCCCAGCTTAAACCTAGGGGTGCCCCAGCCTATACCTAGGGGTGCCCTAGCCTTGGGCTAGGGGATGCCTACCCTTAGCCTAAGCCTAGGGGTGCCCTAGCCTAAGCCTAGGGGTGCCCTAGCCTTAAGCTAGAGGAGCCCTAAACTTAGCCTAATCCTAGGGGTGCCCTAGCCTAAGTCTAGGGGTGCCCTAGCCTTAGGCGAGGGGAGCCATGGACTTACCCTAAGCCTTGGGGTGCCCTAGCATAAGCCTACGGGAACCCTAGCCTTATGCTATGGGAGCCCTAGCCTTAGCCTAAGCCTAGGGGTTTCCTAGTATAAGCCTAAGGGTGCCCTAGCCTAAGCCTACGAGTGCACTAGACTTATGCTGTGGGAGCCCTAGCCTTAGCCTAAGCCTATGGGTGTCCTAGTATAAGCCTAGGGGTGCCCAATCCTAAGCTTAGGGGTGCCATAGCCTAAGACTAGGGGTGCCATAGTAAGCCTACGGGTGCCCTGCCTAAGCCTAGGGGTGCCCTAGCCTTAGGCTATGGGAGCCCTACCCTTAGCCTAAGCCTAGGGGTTCCCTAGCCTAAGCCTAGGGGTGTCCTGGCCTAAGCCTAGGGGTGCCCTGGCCTAAGCCTAGGGGTGCCCTGGCCTAAGCCTAGGGGTGCCCTAGTCTTAGGCTAGGGGAGCCCTAGACTTAGCCTAAGCCTAGGGGTGCCCTAACTTAAACCTAGGGGCGCACTAACCTAAGGCTAGGGGTGCCGTGGCCTAAGCCTAGGGGTACCCTGGCCTAAGCCTAGGGGTGCCCTGGCCTAAGCCTAGGGGTGCCCTAGTCTTAGGCTAGGTGAGCCCTAGCCTTAGCCTAAGCCTAGGGGTGCCCTGACCTAAGCTAGGGGTGCCCTAGTCTTAGGCTGGGGGAGCCCTAGCCTTAAGCTAAGCCTAGGGGTGCCCTAACCTAAGCCTAGAGGTGCCCTAGCCTAAGCCTAGGGGTGCCCTGGCCTAAGCCTAGGGGTGCCCTGGCCTAAGCCTAGGGGTGCCATGGTCTTAGGCTAGGGAAGCCCTAGCCTTAGCCTAAGCCTAGGGGTGCCCTAGCCTAAGCCGAGGGGTGCCCAAACCTAAGCCTAGGGGTGCCCTAGCCTTAGGCTAGGGGAGCGCTAGCCTTAGCCTAAGCCTAGGGGTGCCCTAGCCTAAGACTAGGGGTGCCTTAGCCTAAGCCTAGGGGTGCCCTAGCCTTAGGCTAGGGGAGCCCTAGCCTTAGCCTAAGCCTTAGGGTGCCCTAGCCTAAGCCTTTGGGTGCTCTAGCCTAAGCCTAGGGGTGCCCTAACCTAAGGCTAGAGGTGCCCTAGCCTTAGGCTATGGTAGCCCTAGCCTTAGCCTAAGCCTAGGGGTGACCTAGCCTTAGGCTAGTTGAGCCGTAGCCTTAGTCTAAGCCAAGGGGTGCCTTAGCCTAAGACTATGGGTGCCCTAGCCTAATCCTAGGGGTGTCCTAGCCCTACGCTAGGGGAGCCCTAGCCTTAGCCTAAGCCTAGGGGTGCCCTAGCCTAAGCCTAAGGGTGCCCTAGCCTTAGGCTAGTTGATCCGGAGCTTTAGCCTAAGCCTAGGGGTTGCCTAGCCTAAGCCTAGGGGTGCCCTAGCGTAAGCCTAGGGGTGCCCTAGCCTAAGCCTAGGGGTGCCCTAGCCTTAGGCTAGAGGAGCCCTAAACTTAGCCTAAGCCTAGGGGTGCCCTAGCCTAAGTCTAGGGGTGCCCTAGCCTTAGGCGAGGGGAGCCATGGACTTACCCTAAGCCTTGGGGTGCCCTAGCATAAGCCTAGGGGAACCCTAGCCTTAGGCTATGGGAGCCCTAGCCTTAGCCTAAGCCTAGGGGTGTCCTAGTATAAGCCTAGGGGTGCCCAATCCTAAGCCTAGGGGTGCCATAGCCTAAGCCTAGGGGTGCCCTAGTAAGCCTAGGGGTGCCCTAGTAAGCCTACGGGTGCCCTGCCTAAGCCTAGGGGTGCCCTAGCCTTAGGCTATGGGAGCCCTAGCCTTAGCCTAAGCCTAGGGGTTCCCTAGCCTAAGCCTAGGGGTGTACTGGCCTAAGCCTAGGGGTGCCCTGGCCTAAGCCTAGGGGTGCCCTGGCCTAAGCCTAGGGGTGCCTTAGTCTTAGGCTAGGGGAGCCCTAGGCTTAGCCTAAGCCTAGGGGTGCCCTAACCTAAACCTAGGGGTGCCCTAGCCTAAGCCTAGGGGTGCCGTGGCCTAAGCCTAGGGGTGCCCTGGCCTAATCCTAGGGGTGCCCTGGCCTAAGGATAGGGGAGCGCTAGCCTTAGCCTAAGCCTAGGGGTGCCCTAGCCTAAGCCTAGGGGTGCCTTAGCCTAAGCCTAGAGGTGCCCTAGCCTTAGGCAAGGGGAGCCCTAGCCTTAGCCTAAGCCTTGTAGTGCCCTAGGCTAAGCCTTGGGGTGCCCTAGCCTAAGCCTAGGGGTGCCCTAGTCTTAGGCTAGGGGAGCCCTAGCCTTAGCCTAAGCCTAGGGGTGCCCTAACCTAAACCTAGGGGTGCCCTAGCCTAAGCCTAGGGGTGCCGTTGCCTAAGCCTAGGGGTGCCCAGGCCTAATCCTAGGGGTGCCCTGGCCTAAGCCTAGGGGTGCCCTAGTCTTAGGCTAGGGGAGCCCTGGCCTTAGCCTAAGCCTAGGGGTGCCCTGGCCTAAGCTAGGGGTGCCCTAGTCTTAGGCTGGGGGAGCCCTAGCCTTAGCCTAAGCCTAGGGGTGCCCTAACCTAAGCCTAGGGGTGCCCTAGCCTAAGCCTAGGGGTGCCCTGGCCTAAGCCTAGGGGTGACCTGGCCTAAGCCTAGGGGTGCCCTGGCCTAAGCCTAGGGGTGCCCTAGTCTTAAGCTAGGGGAGCCCTAGCCTTAGCCTAATCCTAGTGGTACCCTAGCCTAAGCCTAAGGGTGCCCTAACCTTAGCCTAGGGGTGCCCTAGCCTTAGGCTAGGGGAGCCCTAGCCTTAGCCTAAGCCTAGGGGTGCCCTAGCCTAAGCCTAGGGGTGCCTTAGCCTAAGCCTTGGGGTGCCCTAGCCTAAGCCTTGGGGTGCCCTAGCCTAAGCCTTGGGGTGCCCTAGCCTAAGGCTAGAGGTGCCCTAGCCTTAGGCTATGGGAGCCCTAGCCTTAGCCTAAGCCTAGGGGTGCCCTAGCCTTAGGCTAGTCGAGTCGTAGCCTTAGTCTAAGCCTAGGAGTGCCCTAGCCTAAGACTATGGGTGCCCTAGCCTAATCCTAGGGGTGTCCTAGCCCTACGCTAGGGGAGCCCGAGCCTTAGCCTAAGCCTAGGGGTACCCTAGCCTAAGCCTAGGGGTGCCCTAGCCTTAGGCTAGTCGATCCGTAGCCTTAGCCTAAGCCTAGGGATGGCCTAGCCTAAGCTTAGGGGTGCCCTAACCTTAGGCTAGGGGAGCCCTAGCCATAGCCTAGGGGTGCCCTAGCCTTAGGCTAGAGGAGCCCTAAACTTAGCCTAAGGCTAGGGGTGCCCTAGCCTTAGGCGAGGGGAGCCATGGACTTACCCTAAGCCTTGGGGTGCCCTAGCATAAGCCTAGGGGAACCCTAGCCTTATGCTATGGGAGACCTAGCCTTAGCCTAAGCCTAGGGGTGTCCTAGTATAAGCCTAGGGGTGCCCTAGCCTAAGTCTAGGGGTGCCCTAGCCTTAGGGTAGGGGAGCCCTAGCCTTAGCCTAAGCCTAGGGGTGCCCTAGCCTAAGGCTAGGGGTGCCCTGGCCTAAGCGTAGGGGTGCCCAACCCTAAGCCTAGGGGTGCCCTAATCTTAGGCTCGAGGAGCCCTAGCCTTAGCCTAAGCCTAGGTGTGCCCTAGCCTAAGCCTAGGGGTGCCCTACCCTAAGCCTAGGGGTGCCCTAATCTAAGCCTAGGGCTGCCCTAGACTTATGCTAGGGGAGACCTAGCCTTAGCCTAAGCCTAGGGGTGCCCTAGACTAAGACTAGGGGTGCCCTAGCCTTAGGCTAGGGGAGCCGTAGCCTTAGCTTAAGCCTAGGGGTGCCCTAGCCTAAGCCTAGGGGTGCCCTAGAATAAGCCTAGGGATGCCCTAGCCTTGGGCTAGGGGATCCCTAGCCTTAGCCTAAGGCTAGGGGTACCCTAGCCTAAGCCTAGGGGTGCCCTAGCCTAATCCTAGAGGTGTCTTAGCCTTAGGCTAGGGGATCCCTAGCCTTAGCCTAAGCCTAGGGGTGCCCTAGCCTAAGCCTAGGGGTGCCCTAGCCTAAGCCTAGGGGTGCCCTAGCCTAAGTCTAGGGGTGCCCTAGCCTTAGGCGAGGGGAGCCATGGACTTACCCTAAGCCTTGGGGTGCCCTAGCATAAGCCTACGGGAACCCTAGCCTTATACTATGGGAGCCCTAGCCTTAGCCTAAGCCTAGGGGTTTCCTAGTATAAGCCTAAGGGTGCCCTAGCCTAAGCCTAGGGGTGCCCTAACCTAAACCTAGGGGTGCCCTAGCCTAAGCCTAGGGGTGCCGTGGCCTAAGCCTAGGGGTGCCCTGGCCTAATCCTAGGGGTGCCCTGGCATAAGGCTGGGGAGCGCTAGCCTTAGCCTAAGCCTAGGGGTGCCCTAGCCTAAGCCTAGGGGTGCCTTAGCCTAAGCCTAGAGGTGCCCTAGCCTTAGGCTAGGGGAGCCCTAGCCTTAGCCTAAGCCTTGGGGTGCCCTAGCCTAAGCCTTGGGGTGTCCTAGCCTAAGCCTAGGGGTGCCCTAGTCTTAGGCTAGAGGAGCCCTAGCCTTAGCCTAAGCCTAGGGGTGCCCTAACCTAAACCTAGGGGTGCCTTAGCCTAAGCCTAGGGGTGCCGTTGCCTAAGCCTAGGGGTGCCCAGGCCTAATCCTAGGGGTGCCCTGGCCTAAGCCTAGGGGTGCCCTAGTCTTAGGCTAGGGGAGCCCTGGCCTTAGCCTAAGCCTAGGGGTGCCCTGGCCTAAGCTAGGGGTGCCCTAGTCTTAGGCTGGGGGAGCCCTAGCCTTAGCCTAAGCCTAGGGGTGCCCTGGCCTAAGCCTAGGGGTGACCTGGCCTAAGCCTAGGGGTGCCCTATCCTAAGCCTAGGGGTGCCCAAGCCTAAGACTATGGGTGCCCTAGCCTAATCCTAGGGGTGTCCTAGCCCTACGCTAGTGGAGCCCTAGCCTTAGCCTAAGCCTAGGGGTACCCTAGCCTCAGGCTAGTCGATCCGTAGCCTTAGCCTAAGCCTAGGGATGGCCTAGCCTAAGCTTAGGGGTGCCCTAACCTTAGGCTAGGGGAGCCCTATCCATAGACTAGGGGTGCCCTAGCCTTAGGCTAGAGGAGCCCTAAACTTAGCCTAAGGCTAGGGGTGCCCTAGCCTTAGGCGAGGGGAGCCATGGACATACCCTAAGCCTTGGGGTGCCCTAGCATAAGCCTAGGGGAACCCTAGCCTTATGCTATGGGAGACCTAGCCTTAGCCTAAGCCTTGGGGTGTCCTAGTATAAGCCTAGGGGTGCCCTAGCCTAAGTCTAGGGGTGCCCTAGCCTTAGGGTAGGGGAGCCCTAGCCTTAGCCTAAGCCTAGGGGTACCCTAGCCTAAGGCTAGGGGTGCCCTGGCCTAAGCCTAGGGGTGCCCAACCCTAAGCCTAGGGGTGCCCTACCCTAAGCCTAGGGGTGCCCTAGTCTAAGCCTAGGGGTGCCCTAGTAAGCCTAGGGGTGCCCTCGCCTAAGCCTAGGGGTACCCTAGCCTTAGGCTAGAGGAGCCCTAGCCTTAGCCTAGGGGTGCCCTAGCCTAAGCCTAGGGGTGCCATAGCCTAAGCCTAGGGGTGCCCTAATCTAAGCCTAGGGCTGCCCTAGACTTATGCTAGGGGAGACCTAGCCTTAGCCTAAGCCTAGGGGTGCCCTAGCCTAAGCCTAGGGGTGCCCTAGCCTTAGGCTAGGGGAGCCCTAGCTTTAGCCTAAGCCTTGGGGTGACCTAGCCTAAGGTTTGGGGTGCCCTGGCCTAAGCCTAGGGGTGCCCTAACCTAAGCCTAGGGGTGCCCTAGCCTTAGGCTATGGGAGCCCTAGCCTTAGCCTAAGCCTAGAGGTGCCCTAGCCTAAGCCTAGGGGTGCCCTAGCCTAAGCCTAGGGGTGCCCTAGCCTTAGGCTAGGGTTGCCCTAGCCTTAGCCTAAGCCTAGGGGTACCCTAGCCTAAGGCTAGGGGTGCCCTGGCCTAAGCCTAGGGGTGCCCAACCCTAAGCCTAGGGGTGCCCTACCGTAAGCCTAGGGGTGCCCTAGTCTAAGCCTAGGGGTGCCCTAGTAAGCCTAGGGGTGCCCTCGCCTAAGCCTAGGGTACCCTAGCCTTAGGCTAGAGGAGCCCTAGCCTTAGCCTAGGGGTGCCCTAGCCTAAGCCTAGGGGTGCCATAGCCTAAGCCTAGGGGTGCCCTAATCTAAGCCTAGGGCTGCCCTAGACTTATGCTAGGGGAGACCTAGCCTTAGCCTAAGCCTAGGGGTGCCCTAGCCTAAGCCTAGGGGTGCCCTAGCCTTAGGCTAGGGGAGCCCTAGCTTTAGCCTAAGCCTTGGGGTGACCTAGCCTAAGGTTTGGGGTGCCCTGGCCTAAGCCTAGGGGTGCCCTAACCTAAGCCTAGGGGTGCCCTAGCCTTAGGCTATGGGAGCCCTAGCCTTAGCCTAAGCCTAGAGGTGCCCTAGCCTAAGCCTAGGGGTGCCCTAGCCTAAGCCTAGGGGTGCCCTAGCCTTAGGCTAGGGTTGCCCTAGCCTTAGGCTAGGGGAGCCCTACCCTTAGCCTAAGCCTAGAGGTGCCCTAGCCTAAGCCTAGGGGTGCCCTAGACTAAGACTAGGGGTCCCCTAGCCTTAGGCTAGGGGAGCCGCAGCCTTAGCTTAAGCCTAGGGGTGCCCTAGCCTAAGCCTAGGGGTGCCCTAGCCTAAGCCTAGGGATGCCCTAGCCTTGGGCTAGGGGATCCCTAGCCTTAGCCTAAGGCTAGGGGTACCCTAGCCTAAGCTTAGGGGTGCCCTAGCCTAATCCTAGAGGTGTCTTAGCCTTAGGCTAGGGGATCCCTAGCCTTAGCCTAAGCCTAGGGGTGCCCTAGCCTAAGCCTAGGGGTGCCCTAGCCTAAGCCCAGGGGTGCCCTAGCCTAAGTCTAGGGGTGCCCTAGCCTTAGGCGAGGGGAGCCATGGACTTACCCTAAGCCTTGGGGTGCCCTAGCATAAGCCTACGGGAACCCTAGCCTTATGCTATGGGAGCCCTAGCCTTAGCCTAAGCCTAGGGGTTTCCTAGTATAAGCCTAAGGGTGTCCTAGCCTAAGCCTAGGGGTGCACTAGACTTATGCTATGGGAGCCCTAGCCTTAGCCTAAGCCTAGGGGTGTCCTAGTATAAGCCTAGGGGTGCCCAATCCTAAGCTTAGGGGTGCCATAGCCTAAGCCTAGGGGTGCCATAGTAAGCGTACGGGTGCCCTGCCTAAGCCTAGGGGTGCCCTAGCCTTAGGCTATGGGAGCCCTGGCCTAAGCCTAGGGGTGCCTTAGTCTTAGGCTAGTGGAGCCCTAGGCTTAGCCTAAGCCTAGGGGTGCCCTAACCTAAACCTAGGGGTGCCCTAGCCTAAGCCTAGGGGTGCCGTGGCCTAAGCCTAGGGGTGCCCTGGCCTAATCCTAGGGGTGCCCTGGCCTAAGGCTAGGGGAGCGCTAGCCTTAGCCTAAGCCTAGGGGTGCCCTAGCCTAAGCCTAGGGGTGCCTTAGCCTAAGCCTAGAGGTGCCCTAGCCTTAGGCTAGGGGAGCCCTAGCCTTAGCCTAAGCCTTGGGGTGCCCTAGCCTAAGCCTTGGGGTGCCCTAGCCTAAGCCTAGGGGTGCCCTAGTCTTAGGCTAGAGGAGCCCTAGCCTTAGCCTAAGCCTAGGGGTGCCCTAACCTAAACCTAGGGGTGCCTTAGCCTAAGCCTAGGGGTGCCGTTGCCTAAGCCTAGGGGTGCCCAGGCCTAATCCTAGGGGTGCCCTGGCCTAAGCCTAGGGGTGCCCTAGTCTAAGGCTAGGGGAGCCCTGGCCTTAGCCTAAGCCTAGGGGTGCCCTGGCCTAAGCTAGGGGTGCCCTAGTCTTAGGCTGGGGGAGCCCTAGCCTTTGCCTAAGCCTAGTGGTGCCCTAACCTAAGCCTAGGGGTGCCCTAGCCTAAGCCTAGGGGTGCCCTGGCCTAAGCCTAGGGGTGACCTGGCCTAAGCCTAGGGGTGCCCTATCCTAAGCCTAGGGGTGCCCAAGCCTAAGACTATGGGTGCCCTAGCCTAATCCTAGGGGTGTCCTAGCCCTACGCTAGGGGAGCCCTAGCCTTAGCCTAAGCCTAGGGGTACCCTAGCCTCAGGCTAGTCGATCCGTAGCCTTAGCCTAAGCCTAGGGATGGCCTAGCCTAAGCTTAGGGGTGCCCTAACCTTAGGCTAGGGGAGCCCTATCCATAGACTAGGGGTGCCCTAGCCTTAGGCTAGAGGAGCCCTAAACTTAGCCTAAGGCTAGGGGTGCCCTAGCCTTAGGCGAGGGGAGCCATGGACATACCCTAAGCCTTGGGGTGCCCTAGCATAAGCCTAGGGGAACCCTAGCCTTATGCTATGGGAGACCTAGCCTTAGCCTAAGCCTAGGGGTGTCCTAGTATAAGCCTAGGGGTGCCCTAGCCTAAGTCAAGGGGTGCCCTAGCCTTAGGGTAGGGGAGCCCTAGCCTTAGCCTAAGCCTAGGGGTACCCTAGCCTAAGGCTAGGGGTGCCCTGGCCTAAGCCTAGGGGTGCCCAACCCTAAGCCTAGGGGTGCCCTAATCTTAGGCTCGAGGAGCCCTAGCCTTAGGCTAAGCCTAGGTGTGCCCTAGCCTAAGCCTAGGGGTGCCCTACCCTAAGCCTAGGGGTGCCCTAGTCTAAGCCTAGGGGTGCCCTAGTAAGCCTAGGGGTGCCCTCGCCTAAGCCTAGGCGTACCCTAGCCTTAGGCTAGAGGAGCCCTAGCCTTAGCCTAGGGGTGCCCTAGCCTAAGCCTAGGGGTGCCATAGCCTAAGCCTAGGGGTGCCCTAATCTAAGCCTAGGGCTGCCCTAGACTTATGCTAGGGGAGACCTAGCCTTAGCCTAAGCCTAGGGGTGCCCTAGCCTAAGCCTAGGGGTGCCCTAGCCTTAGGCTAGGGGAGCCCTAGCTTTAGCCTAAGCCTTGGGGTGACCTAGCCTAAGGTTTGGGGTGCCCTGGCCTAAGCCTAGGGGTGCCCTAACCTAAGCCTAGGGGTGCCCTAGCCTTAGGCTATGGGAGCCCTAGCCTTAGCCTAAGCCTAGAGGTGCCCTAGCCTAAGCCTAGGGGTGCCCTAGCCTAAGCCTAGGGGTGCCCTAGCCTTAGGCTAGGGTTGCCCTAGCCTTAGGCTAGGGGAGCCCTACCCTTAGCCTAAGCCTAGAGGTGCCCTAGCCTAAGCCTAGGGGTGCCCTAGACTAAGACTAGGGGTGCCCTAGCCTTAGGCTAGGGGAGCCGTAGCCTTAGCTTAAGCCTAGGGGTGCCCTAGCCTAAGCCTAGGGGTGCCCTAGCCTAAGCCTAGGGATGCCCTAGCCTTGGGCTAGGGGATCCCTAGCCTTAGCCTAAGGCTAGGGGTACCCTAGCCTAAGCTTAGGGGTGCCCTAGCCTAATCCTAGAGGTGTCTTAGCCTTAGGCTAGGGGATCCCTAGCCTTAGCCTAAGCCTAGGGGTGCCCTAGCCTAAGCCTAGGGGTGCCCTAGCCTAAGCCCAGGGGTGCCTTAGCCTAAGTCTAGGGGTGCCCTTGCCTTAGGCGAGGGGAGCCATGGACTTACCCTAAGCCTTGGGGTGCCCTAGCATAAGCCTACGGGAACCCTAGCCTTATGCTATGGGAGCCCTAGCCTTAGCCTAAGCCTAGGGGTTTCCTAGTATAAGCCTAAGGGTGTCCTAGCCTAAGCCTAGGGGTGCACTAGACTTATGCTATGGGAGCCCTAGCCTTAGCCTAAGCCTAGGGGTGTCCTAGTATAAGCCTAGGGGTGCCCAATCCTAAGCTTAGGGGTGCCATAGCCTAAGCCTAGGGGTGCCATAGTAAGCGTACGGGTGCCCTGCCTAAGCCTAGGGGTGCCCTAGCCTTAGGCTATGGGAGCCCTGGCCTAAGCCTAGGGGTGCCTTAGTCTTAGGCTAGTGGAGCCCTAGGCTTAGCCTAAGCCTAGGGGTGCCCTAACCTAAACCTAGGGGTGCCCTAGCCTAAGCCTAGGGGTGCCGTGGCCTAAGCCTAGGGGTGCCCTGGCCTAATCCTAGGGGTGCCCTGGCCTAAGGCTAGGGGAGCGCTAGCCTTAGCCTAAGCCTAGGGGTGCCCTAGCCTAAGCCTAGGGGTGCCTTAGCCTAAGCCTAGAGGTGCCCTAGCCTTAGGCTAGGGGAGCCCTAGCCTTAGCCTAAGCCTTGGGGTGCCCTAGCCTAAGCCTTGGGGTGCCCTAGCCTAAGCCTAGGGGTGCCCTAGTCTTAGGCTAGAGGAGCCCTAGCCTTAGCCTAAGCCTAGGGGTGCCCTAACCTAAACCTAGGGGTGCCTTAGCCTAAGCCTAGGGGTGCCGTTGCCTAAGCCTAGGGGTGCCCAGGCCTAATCCTAGGGGTGCCCTGGCCTAAGCCTAGGGGTGCCCTAGTCTTAGGCTAGGGGAGCCCTGGCCTTAGCCTAAGCCTAGGGGTGCCCTGGCCTAAGCTAGGGGTGCCCTAGTCTTAGGCTGGGGGAGCCCTAGCCTTAGCCTAAGCCTAGTGGTGCCCTAACCTAAGCCTAGGGGTGCCCTAGCCTAAGCCTAGGGGTGCCCTGGCCTAAGCCTAGGGGTGACCTGGCCTAAGCCTAGGGGTGCCCTGGCCTAAGCCTAGGGGTGCCCTAGTCTTAGGCTAGGGGAGCCCTAGCCTTAGCCTAATCCTAGTGGTACCCTAGCCTAAGCCCAAGGGTGCCCTAACCTTAGCCTAGGGGTGCCCTAGTCTTAGGCTAGGGGAGCCCTAGCCTTAGCCTAAGCCTAGGGGTGCCCTAGCCTAAGCCTAGGGGTGCCTTAGCCTAAGCCTTGGGGTGCCCTAGCCTAAGCCTTGGGGTGCCCTAGCCTAAGCCTTGGGGTGCCCTAGCCTAAGGCTAGAGGTGCCCTAGCCTTAGGCTATGGGAGCCCTAGCCTTAGCCTAAGCCTAGGGGTGCCCTAGCCTTAGGCTAGTCGAGTCGTAGCCTTAGTCTAAGCCTAGGGTGCCCTAGCCTAAGACTATGGGTGCCCTAGCCTAATCCTAGGGGTGTCCTAGCCCTACGCTAGGGGAGCCCGAGCCTTAGCCTAAGCCTAGGGGTACCCTAGCCTTAGGCTAGTCGATCCGTAGCCTTAGCCTAAGCCTAGGGATGGCCTAGCCTAAGCTTAGGGGTGCCCTAACCTTAGGCTAGGGGAGCCCTATCCATAGCCTAGGGGTGCCCTAGCCTTAGGCTAGAGGAGCCCTAAACTTAGCCTAAGGCTAGGGGTGCCCTAGCCTTAGGCGAGGGGAGCCATGGACTTACCCTAAGCCTTGGGGTGCCCTA
The DNA here is from genome assembly GCF_050624435.1 of Tenrec ecaudatus. Classification (NCBI taxonomy): domain Eukaryota; kingdom Metazoa; phylum Chordata; class Mammalia; order Afrosoricida; family Tenrecidae; genus Tenrec; species Tenrec ecaudatus. The sequence goes on from NW_027459356.1 coordinate 693,361, forward strand.
GCATAAGCCTAGGGGAACCCTAGCCTTATGCTATGGGAGACCTAGCCTTAGCCTAAGCCTAGGGGTGTCCTAGTATAAGCCTAGGGGTGCCCTAGCCTAAGTCTAGGGGTGCCCTAGCCTTAGGGTAGGGGAGCCCTAGCCTTAGCCTAAGCCTAGGGGTGCCCTAGCCTAAGGCTAGGGGTGCCCTGGCCTAAGCCAAGGGGTGCCCAACCCTAAGCCTAGGGGTGCCCTAATCTTAGGCTCGAGGAGCCCTAGCCTTAGCCTAAGCCTAGGGGTGCCCTAACCTAAACCTAGGGGTGCCTTAGCCTAAGCCTAGGGGTGCCGTTGCCTAAGCCTAGGGGTGCCCAGGCCTAATCCTAGGGGTGCCCTGGCCTAAGCCTAGGGGTGCCCTAGTCTAAGGCTAGGGGAGCCCTGGCCTTAGCCTAAGCCTAGGGGTGCCCTGGCCTAAGCTAGGGGTGCCCTAGTCTTAGGCTGGGGGAGCCCTAGCCTTTGCCTAAGCCTAGTGGTGCCCTAACCTAAGCCTAGGGGTGCCCTAGCCTAAGCCTAGGGGTGCCCTGGCCTAAGCCTAGGGGTGACCTGGCCTAAGCCTAGGGGTGCCCTATCCTAAGCCTAGGGGTGCCCAAGCCTAAGACTATGGGTGCCCTAGCCTAATCCTAGGGGTGTCCTAGCCCTACGCTAGGGGAGCCCTAGCCTTAGCCTAAGCCTAGGGGTACCCTAGCCTCAGGCTAGTCGATCCGTAGCCTTAGCCTAAGCCTAGGGATGGCCTAGCCTAAGCTTAGGGGTGCCCTAACCTTAGGCTAGGGGAGCCCTATCCATAGACTAGGGGTGCCCTAGCCTTAGGCTAGAGGAGCCCTAAACTTAGCCTAAGGCTAGGGGTGCCCTAGCCTTAGGCGAGGGGAGCCATGGACATACCCTAAGCCTTGGGGTGCCCTAGCATAAGCCTAGGGGAACCCTAGCCTTATGCTATGGGAGACCTAGCCTTAGCCTAAGCCTAGGGGTGTCCTAGTATAAGCCTAGGGGTGCCCTAGCCTAAGTCAAGGGGTGCCCTAGCCTTAGGGTAGGGGAGCCCTAGCCTTAGCCTAAGCCTAGGGGTACCCTAGCCTAAGGCTAGGGGTGCCCTGGCCTAAGCCTAGGGGTGCCCAACCCTAAGCCTAGGGGTGCCCTAATCTTAGGCTCGAGGAGCCCTAGCCTTAGGCTAAGCCTAGGTGTGCCCTAGCCTAAGCCTAGGGGTGCCCTACCCTAAGCCTAGGGGTGCCCTAGTCTAAGCCTAGGGGTGCCCTAGTAAGCCTAGGGGTGCCCTCGCCTAAGCCTAGGCGTACCCTAGCCTTAGGCTAGAGGAGCCCTAGCCTTAGCCTAGGGGTGCCCTAGCCTAAGCCTAGGGGTGCCATAGCCTAAGCCTAGGGGTGCCCTAATCTAAGCCTAGGGCTGCCCTAGACTTATGCTAGGGGAGACCTAGCCTTAGCCTAAGCCTAGGGGTGCCCTAGCCTAAGCCTAGGGGTGCCCTAGCCTTAGGCTAGGGGAGCCCTAGCTTTAGCCTAAGCCTTGGGGTGACCTAGCCTAAGGTTTGGGGTGCCCTGGCCTAAGCCTAGGGGTGCCCTAACCTAAGCCTAGGGGTGCCCTAGCCTTAGGCTATGGGAGCCCTAGCCTTAGCCTAAGCCTAGAGGTGCCCTAGCCTAAGCCTAGGGGTGCCCTAGCCTAAGCCTAGGGGTGCCCTAGCCTTAGGCTAGGGTTGCCCTAGCCTTAGGCTAGGGGAGCCCTACCCTTAGCCTAAGCCTAGAGGTGCCCTAGCCTAAGCCTAGGGGTGCCCTAGACTAAGACTAGGGGTGCCCTAGCCTTAGGCTAGGGGAGCCGTAGCCTTAGCTTAAGCCTAGGGGTGCCCTAGCCTAAGCCTAGGGGTGCCCTAGCCTAAGCCTAGGGATGCCCTAGCCTTGGGCTAGGGGATCCCTAGCCTTAGCCTAAGGCTAGGGGTACCCTAGCCTAAGCTTAGGGGTGCCCTAGCCTAATCCTAGAGGTGTCTTAGCCTTAGGCTAGGGGATCCCTAGCCTTAGCCTAAGCCTAGGGGTGCCCTAGCCTAAGCCTAGGGGTGCCCTAGCCTAAGCCCAGGGGTGCCTTAGCCTAAGTCTAGGGGTGCCCTTGCCTTAGGCGAGGGGAGCCATGGACTTACCCTAAGCCTTGGGGTGCCCTAGCATAAGCCTACGGGAACCCTAGCCTTATGCTATGGGAGCCCTAGCCTTAGCCTAAGCCTAGGGGTTTCCTAGTATAAGCCTAAGGGTGTCCTAGCCTAAGCCTAGGGGTGCACTAGACTTATGCTATGGGAGCCCTAGCCTTAGCCTAAGCCTAGGGGTGTCCTAGTATAAGCCTAGGGGTGCCCAATCCTAAGCTTAGGGGTGCCATAGCCTAAGCCTAGGGGTGCCATAGTAAGCGTACGGGTGCCCTGCCTAAGCCTAGGGGTGCCCTAGCCTTAGGCTATGGGAGCCCTGGCCTAAGCCTAGGGGTGCCTTAGTCTTAGGCTAGTGGAGCCCTAGGCTTAGCCTAAGCCTAGGGGTGCCCTAACCTAAACCTAGGGGTGCCCTAGCCTAAGCCTAGGGGTGCCGTGGCCTAAGCCTAGGGGTGCCCTGGCCTAATCCTAGGGGTGCCCTGGCCTAAGGCTAGGGGAGCGCTAGCCTTAGCCTAAGCCTAGGGGTGCCCTAGCCTAAGCCTAGGGGTGCCTTAGCCTAAGCCTAGAGGTGCCCTAGCCTTAGGCTAGGGGAGCCCTAGCCTTAGCCTAAGCCTTGGGGTGCCCTAGCCTAAGCCTTGGGGTGCCCTAGCCTAAGCCTAGGGGTGCCCTAGTCTTAGGCTAGAGGAGCCCTAGCCTTAGCCTAAGCCTAGGGGTGCCCTAACCTAAACCTAGGGGTGCCTTAGCCTAAGCCTAGGGGTGCCGTTGCCTAAGCCTAGGGGTGCCCAGGCCTAATCCTAGGGGTGCCCTGGCCTAAGCCTAGGGGTGCCCTAGTCTTAGGCTAGGGGAGCCCTGGCCTTAGCCTAAGCCTAGGGGTGCCCTGGCCTAAGCTAGGGGTGCCCTAGTCTTAGGCTGGGGGAGCCCTAGCCTTAGCCTAAGCCTAGTGGTGCCCTAACCTAAGCCTAGGGGTGCCCTAGCCTAAGCCTAGGGGTGCCCTGGCCTAAGCCTAGGGGTGACCTGGCCTAAGCCTAGGGGTGCCCTGGCCTAAGCCTAGGGGTGCCCTAGTCTTAGGCTAGGGGAGCCCTAGCCTTAGCCTAATCCTAGTGGTACCCTAGCCTAAGCCCAAGGGTGCCCTAACCTTAGCCTAGGGGTGCCCTAGTCTTAGGCTAGGGGAGCCCTAGCCTTAGCCTAAGCCTAGGGGTGCCCTAGCCTAAGCCTAGGGGTGCCTTAGCCTAAGCCTTGGGGTGCCCTAGCCTAAGCCTTGGGGTGCCCTAGCCTAAGCCTTGGGGTGCCCTAGCCTAAGGCTAGAGGTGCCCTAGCCTTAGGCTATGGGAGCCCTAGCCTTAGCCTAAGCCTAGGGGTGCCCTAGCCTTAGGCTAGTCGAGTCGTAGCCTTAGTCTAAGCCTAGGGTGCCCTAGCCTAAGACTATGGGTGCCCTAGCCTAATCCTAGGGGTGTCCTAGCCCTACGCTAGGGGAGCCCGAGCCTTAGCCTAAGCCTAGGGGTACCCTAGCCTTAGGCTAGTCGATCCGTAGCCTTAGCCTAAGCCTAGGGATGGCCTAGCCTAAGCTTAGGGGTGCCCTAACCTTAGGCTAGGGGAGCCCTATCCATAGCCTAGGGGTGCCCTAGCCTTAGGCTAGAGGAGCCCTAAACTTAGCCTAAGGCTAGGGGTGCCCTAGCCTTAGGCGAGGGGAGCCATGGACTTACCCTAAGCCTTGGGGTGCCCTAGCATAAGCCTAGGGGAACCCTAGCCTTATGCTATGGGAGACCTAGCCTTAGCCTAAGCCTAGGGGTGTCCTAGTATAAGCCTAGGGGTGCCCTAGCCTAAGTCTAGGGGTGCCCTAGCCTTAGGGTAGGGGAGCCCTAGCCTTAGCCTAAGCCTAGGGGTGCCCTAGCCTAAGGCTAGGGGTGCCCTGGCCTAAGCCAAGGGGTGCCCAACCCTAAGCCTAGGGGTGCCCTAATCTTAGGCTCGAGGAGCCCTAGCCTTAGCCTAAGCCTAGGTGTGCCCTAGCCTAAGCCTAGGGGTGCCCTACCCTAAGCCTAGGGGTGCCCTAGTCTAAGCCTAGGGGTGCCCTAGTAAGCCTAGGGGTGCCCTAGCCTAAGCCTAGGGGTACCCTAGCCTTAGGCTAGAGGAGCCCTAGCCTTAGCCTAGGGGTGCCCTAGCCTAAGCCTAGGGGTGCCATAGCCTAAGCCTAGGGGTGCCCTAATCTAAGCCTAGGGCTGCCCTAGACTTATGCTAGGGGAGACCTAGCCTTAGCCTAAGCCTAGGGGTGCCCTAGCCTAAGCCTAGGGGTGCCCTAGCCTTAGGCTAGGGGAGCCCTAGCTTTAGCCTAAGCCTTGGGGTGACCTAGCCTAAGGTTTGGGGTGCCCTGGCCTAAGCCTAGGGGTGCCCTAACCTAAGCCTAGGGGAGCCCTACCCTTAGCCTAAGCCTAGAGGTGCCCTAGCCTAAGCCTAGGGGTGCCCTAGACTAAGACTAGGGGTCCCCTAGCCTTAGGCTAGGGGAGCCGTAGCCTTAGCTTAAGCCTAGGGGTGCCCTAGCCTAAGCCTAGGGGTGCCCTAGCCTAAGCCTAGGGATGCCCTAGCCTTGGGCTAGGGGATCCCTAGCCTTAGCCTAAGGCTAGGGGTACCCTAGCCTAAGCTTAGGGGTGCCCTAGCCTAATCCTAGAGGTGTCTTAGCCTTAGGCTAGGGGATCCCTAGCCTTACCCTAAGCCTAGGTGTGCCCTAGCCTAAGCCTAGGGGTGCCCTAGCCTAAGCCCAGGGGTGCCCTAGCCTAAGTCTAGGGGTGCCCTAGCCTTAGGCGAGGGGAGCCATGGACTTACCCTAAGCCTTGGGGTGCCCTAGCATAAGCCTACGGGAACCCTAGCCTTATGCTATGGGAGCCCTAGCCTTAGCCTAAGCCTAGGGGTTTCCTAGTATAAGCCTAAGGGTGTCCTAGCCTAAGCCTAGGGGTGCACTAGACTTATGCTATGGGAGCCCTAGCCTTAGCCTAAGCCTAGGGGTGTCCTAGTATAAGCCTAGGGGTGCCCAATCCTAAGCTTAGGGGTGTCATAGCCTAAGCCTAGGGGTGCCATAGCCTTAGGCTATGGGAGCCCTGGCCTAAGCCTAGGGGTGCCTTAGTCTTAGGCTAGTGGAGCCCTAGGCTTAGCCTAAGCCTAGGGGTGCCCTAACCTAAACCTAGGGGTGCCCTAGCCTAAGCCTAGGGGTGCCGTGGCCAAAGCCTAGGGGTGCCCTGGCCTAATCCTAGGGGTGCCATGGCCTAAGGCTAGGGGAGCGCTAGCCTTAGCCTAAGCCTAGGGGTGCCCTAGCCTAAGCCTAGGGGTGCCTTAGCCTAAGCCTAGAGGTGCCCTAGCCTTAGGCTAGGGGAGCCCTAGCCTTAGCCTAAGCCTTGGGGTGCCCTAGCCTAAGCCTTGGGGTGCCCTAACCTAAGCCTAGGGGTGCCCTACTCTTAGGCTAGAGGAGCCCTAGCCTTAGCCTAAGCCTAGGGGTGCCCTAACCTAAACCTAGGGGTGCCTTAGCCTAAGCCTAGGGGTGCCGTTGCCTAAGCCTAGGGGTGCCCAGGCCTAATCCTAGGGGTGCCCTGGCCTAAGCCTAGGGGTGCCCTAGTCTTAGGGTAGGGGAGCCCTGGCCTTAGCCTAAGCCTAGGGGTGCCCTGGCCTAAGCTAGGGGTGCCCTAGTCTTAGGCTGGGGGAGCCCTAGCCTTAGCCTAAGCCTAGTGGTGCCCTAACCTAAGCCTAGGGGTGCCCTAGCCTAAGCCTAGGGGTGCCCTGGCCTAAGCCTAGGGGTGACCTGGCCTAAGCCTAGGGGTGCCCTGGCCTAAGCCTAGGGGTGCCCTAGTCTTAGGCTAGGGGAGCCCTAGCCTTAGCCTAATCCTAGTGGTACCCTAGCCTAAGCCCAAGGGTGCCCTAACCTTAGCCTAGGGGTGCCCTAGCCTTAGGCTAGGGGAGCCCTAGCCTTAGCCTAAGCCTAGGGGTGCCCTAGCCTAAGCCTAGGGGTGCCTTAGCCTAAGCCTTGGGGTGCCCTAGCCTAAGCCTTGGGGTGCCCTAGCCTAAGCCTTGGGGTGCCCTAGCCTAAGGCTAGAGGTGCCCTAGCCTTAGGCTATGGGAGCCCTAGCCTTAGCCTAAGCCTAGGGGTGCCCTAGCCTTAGGCTAGTCGAGTCGTAGCCTTAGTCTAAGCCTAGGGTGCCCTAGCCTAAGACTATGGGTGCCCTAGCCTAATCCTAGGGGTGTCCTAGCCCTACACTAGGGGAGCCCTAGCCTTAGCCTAAGCCTAGGGGTACCCTAGCCTTAGGCTAGTCGATCCGTAGCCTTAGCCTAAGCCTAGGGATGGCCTAGCCTAAGCTTAGGGGTGCCCTAACCTTAGGCTAGGGGAGCCCTATCCATAGCCTAGGGGTGCCCTAGCCTTAGGCTAGAGGAGCCCTAAACTTAGCCTAAGGCTAGGGGTGCCCTAGCCTTAGGCGAGGGGAGCCATGGACTTACCCTAAGCTTTGGGGAGCCCTAGCATAAGCCTAGCGGAACCCTAGCCTTATGCTATGGGAGACCTAGCCTTAGCCTAAGCCTAGGGGTGTCCTAGTATAAGCCTAGGGGTGCCCTAGCCTAAGTCTAGGGGTGCCCTAGCCTTAGGGTAGGGGAGCCCTAGCCTTAGCCTAAGCCTAGGGGTGCCCTAGCCTAAGGCTAGGGGTGCCCTGGCCTAAGCCTAGGGGTGCCCAACCCTAAGCCTAGGGGTGCCCTAATCTTAGGCTCGAGGAGCCCTAGCCTTAGCCTAAGCCTAGGTGTGCCCTAGCCTAAGCCTAGGGGTGCCCTACCCTAAGCCTAGGGGTGCCCTAGTCTAAGCCTAGGGGTGCCCTAGTAAGCCTAGGGGTGCCCTAGCCTAAGCCTAGGGGTACCCTAGCCTTAGGCTAGAGGAGCCCTAGCCTTAGCCTAGGGGTGCCCTAGCCTAAGCCTAGGGGTGCCATAGCCTAAGCCTAGGGGTGCCCTAATCTAAGCCTAGGGCTGCCCTAGACTTATGCTAGGGGAGACCTAGCCTTAGCCTAAGCCTAGGGGTGCCCTAGCCTAAGCCTAGGGGTGCCCTAGCCTTAGGCTAGGGGAGCCCTAGCTTTAGCCTAAGCCTTGGGGTGACCTAGCCTAAGGTTTGGGGTGCCCTGGCCTAAGCCTAGGGGTGCCCTAACCTAAGCCTAGGGGTGCCCTAGCCTTAGGCTATGGGAGCCCTAGCCTTAGCCTAAGCCTAGAGGTGCCCTAGCCTAAGCCTAGGGGTGCCCTAGCCTAAGCCTAGGGGTGCCCTAGACTAAGACTAGGGGTGCCATAGCCTTAGGCTAGGGGAGCCGTAGCCTTAGCTTAAGCCTAGGTGTGCCCTAGCCTAAGCCTAGGGGTGCCCTAGCCTAAGCCTAGGGATGCCCTAGCCTTGGGCTAGGGGATCCCTAGCCTTAGCCTAAGGCTAGGGGTACCCTAGCCTAAGCTTAGGGGTGCCCTAGCCTAATCCTAGAGGTGTCTTAGCCTTAGGCTAGGGGATCCCTAGCCTTAGCCTAAGCCTAGGGGTGCCCTAGCCTAAGCCTAGGGGTGCCCTAGCCTAAGCCCAGGGGTGCCCTAGCCTAAGTCTAGGGGTGCCCTAGCCTTAGGCGAGGGGAGCCATGGACTTACCCTAAGCCTTGGGGTGCCCTAGCATAAGCCTACGGGAACCCTAGCCTTATGCTATGGGAGCCCTAGCCTTAGCCTAAGCCTAGGGGTTTCCTAGTATAAGCCTAAGGGTGTCCTAGCCTAAGCCTAGGGGTGCACTAGACTTATGCTATGGGAGCCCTAGCCTTAGCCTAAGCCTAGGGGTGTCCTAGTATAAGCCTAGGGGTGCCCTAACCTAAACCTAGGGGTGCACTAACCTAAGCCTAGGGGTGCCGTGGCCTAAGCCTAGGGGTAACCTGGCCTAAGCCTAGGGGTGCCCTGGCCTAAGCCTAGGGGTGCCCTAGTCTTAGGCTAGGTGAGCCCTAGCCTTAGCTTAAGCCTAGGGGTGCCCTGGCCTAAGCTAGGGGTGCCCTAGTCTTAGGTTGGGGGAGCCCTAGCCTTAAGCTAAGCCTAGGGGTGCCCTAACCTAAGCCTAGAGGTGCCCTAGCCTAAGCCTAGGGGTGCCCTGGCCTAAGCCTAGGGTTGCCCTGGCCTAAGCCTAGGGGTGCCCTGGCCTAAGCCTAGGGGTGCCCTAGTCTTAGGATAGGGGAGCCCTAGCCTTAGCCTAAGCCTAGGGGTGCCCTAGCCTAAGCCGAGGGGTGCTCAAACCTAAGCCTAGGGGTGCCCTAGCCTTAGGCTAGGGGAGCGCTAGCCTTAGCCTAAGCCTAGGGGTGCCCTAGCCTAAGACTAGGGGTGCCTTAGCCTAAGCCTAGGGGTGCCCTAGCCTTAGGCTAGGGGAGCCCTAGCCTTAGCCTAAGCCTTGGGGTGCCCTAGCCTAAGCCTTTGGGTGCTCTAGCCTAAGCCTAGGGGTGCCCTAGCCTAAGGCTATGGTAGCCCTAGCCTTAGCCTAAGCCTAGGGGTGCCCTAGCCTTAGGCTAGTCGAGCCGTAGCCTTAGTCTAAGCCAAGGGGTGGCCTAGCCTAAGCCTAGGGGTGCCCTAACCTTAGGCTCAGGATCCCTAGCCTTAGGCTAATTCTAGGGGTGCCCCAGCTTAAACTTAGGGGTGCCCCAGCCTAAGCCTAGGGGTGCCCTAGCCTTGGGCTAGGGGATCCCTACCCTTAGCCTAAGCCTAGGGGTGCCCTAGCCTAAGCCTAGGGGTGCCCTAGCGTAAGCCTAGGGGTGCCCTAGCCTAAGCCTAGGGGTGCCCTAGCCTTAGGCTAGAGGAGCCCTAAACTTAGCCTAAGCCTAGGGGTGCCCTAGCCTAAGTCTAGGGGTGCCCTAGCCTTAGGCGAGGGGAGCCATGGACTTACTCTAAGCCTTGGGGTGCCCTAGCATAAGCCTAGGGGAACCCTAGCCTTAGGCTATGGGAGCCCTAGCCTTAGCCTAAGCCTAGGGGTGTCCTAGTATAAGCCTAAGGGTGCCCTAGCCTAAGCCTAGGGGTGCCCTAGACTTATGCTATGGGAGCCCTAGCCTTAGCCTAAGCCTAGGGGTGTCCTAGTATAAGCCTAGGGGTTCCCAATCCTAAGCCTAGGGGTGCCATAGCCTAAGCCTAGGGGTGCCCTAGTAAGCCTAGGGGTGCCCTAGTAAGCCTACGGGTGCCCTGCCTAAGCCTAGGGGTGCCCTAGCCTTAGGCTATGGGAGCCCTAGCCTTAGCCTAAGCCTAGGGGTTCCCTAGCCTAAGCCTAGGGGTGTACTGGCCTAAGCCTAGGGGTGCCCTGGCCTAAGCCTAGGGGTGCCCTGGTCTAAGCCTAGGGGTGCCTTAGTCTTAGGCTAGGGGAGCCCTAGGCTTAGCCTAAGCCTAGGGGTGCCCTAACCTAAACCTAGGGGTGCCCTAGCCTAAGCCTAGGGGTGCCGTGGCCTAAGCCTAGGGGTGCCCTGGCCTAATCCTAGGGGTGCCCTGGCCTAAGGATAGGGGAGCGCTAGCCTTAGCCTAAGCCTAGGGGTGCCCTAGCCTAAGCCTAGGGGTGCCTTAGCCTAAGCCTAGAGGTGCCCTAGCCTTAGGCTAGGGGAGCCCTAGCCTTAGCCTAAACCTTGGGGTGCCCAACCCAAGCCTTGGGGTGCCCTAGCCTAAGCCTAGGGGTGCCCTAGTCTTAGGCTAGGGGAGCCCTAGCCTTAGCCTAAGCCTAGGGGTGCCCTAACCTAAACCTAGGGGTGCCCTAGCCTAAGCCTAGGGGTGCCGTTGCCTAAGCCTAGGGGTGCCCAGGCCTAATCCTAGGGGTGCCCTGGCCTAAGCCTAGGGGTGCCCTAGTCTTAGGCTAGGGGAGCCCTGGCCTTAGCCTAAGCCTAGGGGTGCCCTGGCCTAAGCTAGGGGTGCCCTAGTCTTAGGCTGGGGGAGCCCTAGCCTTAGCCTAAGCCTAGGGGTGCCCTAACCTAAGCCTAGGGGTGCCCTAGCCTAAGCCTAGGGGTGCCCTGGCCTAAGCCAAGGGGTGACCTGGCCTAAGCCTAGGGGTGCCCTGGCCTAAGCCTAGGGGTGCCCTAGTCTTAGGCTAGGGGAGCCCTAGCCTTAGCCTAATCCTAGTGGTACCCTAGCCTAAGCCTAAGGGTGCCCTAACCTTAGCCTAGGGGTGCCCTAGCCTTAGGCTAGGGGAGCCCTAGCCTTAGCCTAAGCCTAGGGGTGCCCTAGCCTAAGCCTAGGGGTGCCTTAGCCTAAGCCTTGGGGTGACCTAGCCTAAGCCTTGGGGTGCCCTAGCCTAAGCCTTGGGGTGCCCTAGCCTAAGGCTAGAGGTGCCCTAGCCTTAGGCTATGGGAGCCCTAGCCTTAGCCTAAGCCTAGGGGTGCCCTAGCCTTAGGCTAGTCGAGTCGTAGCCTTAGTCTAAGCCTAGGGGTGCCCTAGCCTAAGACTATGGGTGCCCTAGCCTAATCCTAGGGGTGTCCTAGCCCTACGCTAGGGGAGCCCTAGCCTTAGCCTAAGCCTAGGGGTACCCTAGCCTAAGCCTAGGGGTGCCCTAGCCTTAGGCTAGTCGATCCGTAGCCTTAGCCTAAGCCTAGGGATGGCCTAGCCTAAGCTTAGGGGTGCCCTAACCTTAGGCTAGGGGAGCCCTAGCCATAGCCTAGGGGTGCCCTAGCCTTAGGCTAGAGGAGCCCTAAACTTAGCCTAAGGCTAGGGGTGCCCTAGCCTTAGGCGAGGGGAGCCATGGACTTACCCTAAGCCTTGGGGTGCCCTAGCATAAGCCTAGGGTAACCCTAGCCTTATGCTATGGGAGACCTAGCCTTAGCCTAAGCCTAGGGGTGTCCTAGTATAAGCCTAGGGGTGCCCTAGCCTAAGACTAGGGGTGCCCTAGCCTTAGGGTAGGGGAGCCCTAGCCTTAGCCTAAGCCTAGGGGTGCCCTAGCCTAAGGCTAGGGGTGCCCTGGCCTAAGCCTAGGGGTACCCAACCCTAAGCCTAGGGGTGCCCTAATCTTAGGCTCGAGGAGCCCTAGCCTTAGCCTAAGCCTAGGTGTGCCCTAGCCTAAGCCTAGGGGTGCCCTACCCTAAGCCTAGGGGTGCCCTAGTCTAAGCCTAGGGATGCCCTAGTAAGCCTAGGGTGCCCTAGCCTAAGCCTAGGGGTACCCTAGCCTTAGGCTAGAGGAGCCCTAGCCTTAGCCTAGGGGTGCCCTAGCCTAAGCCTAGGGGTGCCATAGCCTAAGCCTAGGGCTGCCCTAGACTTATGCTAGGGGAGACCTAGTCTTAGCCTAAGCCTAGGGGTGCCCTAGCCTAAGCCTAGGGGTGCCCTAGCCTTAGGCTAGGGGAGCCCTAGCTTTAGCCTAAGCCTTGGGGTGACCTAGCCTAAGGTTTGGGGTGCCCTGGCCTAAGCCTAGGGGTGCCCTAACCTAAGCCTAGGGGTGCCCTAGCCTTAGGCTATGGGAGCCCTAGCCTTAGCCTAAGCCTAGAGGTGCCCTAGCCTAAGCCTAGGGGTGCCCTAGCCTAAGCCTAGGGGTGCCCTAGCCTTAGGCTAGGGTTGCCCTAGCCTTAGGTTAGGGGAGCCCTACCCTTAGCCTAAGCCTAGAGGTGCCCTAGCCTAAGCCTAGGGGTGCCCAAGACTAAGACTAGGGGTGCCCTAGCCTTAGTCTAGGGGAGCCGTAGCCTTAGCTTAAGCCTAGGGGTGCCCTAGCCTAAGCCTAGGGGTGCCCTAGCCTAAGCCTAGGGATGCCCTAGCCTTGGGCTAGGGGAGCCCTAGCCTTAGCCTAAGGCTAGGGGTACCCTAGCCTAAGCCTAGGGGTGCCCTAGCCTAATCCTAGAGGTGTCTTAGCCTTAGGCTAGGGGATCCCTAGCCTTAGCCTATGCCTAGGGGTGCCCTAGCCTAAGCCTAGGGGTGCCCTAACCTAAGCCTAGGGGTGCCCTAGCCTTAGGCTAGTCGAGCTGTAGCCTTAGTCTAAGCCTAGGGGTGCCCTAGCCTAAGCCTATGGGTACCCTAGCCTAAGCCTAGGGGTGTCCTAGCCTTACGCTAGGGGAGCCCTAGCCTTAGCCTAAGCCTAGGGGTGCCCTAGCCTAAGCCTAGGGGTGCCCTAGCCTATGCCTAGGCGTGCCCTAGCCTTAGGCTAGTCGAGCCGGAGTCTTAGCCTAAGCCTAGAGGTGCCCTAGCCTAAGTCTAGGGGTGCCCCAGCCTAAGCCTAGGGGTGTCTTAGCCTTAGGCTAGGGGAGCCCTAGCCTTAGCCTAAGTGTAGGGGTGCCCTAGGCTAAGCATAGGGGTGCCCTAGCCTTAGGTTAGGGGAGCCCTAACCTTAGCCTAATCCTAGGGTTGCCCTAGCCTTAGCCTAGGGGTGGCCTAGCCTATGCCTAGGCGTCCCGTAGCCTTAGGCTATGGGAACGATAACCTTAGCCTAAGCCTGGAGCTGCCCTAGCCTAACCCTAGGGGAGCCCTAGTCTAAGCCTAGGTGTGCCCTAGCCTAAGCCTTGGGGTGCCCTAACCTAAGCCTAGGGGTGCCCTAGCCTAACACTAGGGGTGCCCTAGCCTAAGCCTAGGGGTGCCCAAGCCTTAGGGTAGGGAAGCCCTACCCTTACCCTAAGCCTTGGGGTGCCCTATCCTAAGCCTAGGGGTGCACTAGCCTAAGCCTAGGGGTGTCCTAGCCTAAGCCTAGGGTTACCTAGCCTAAGCCTATGCGTGCCCTAGCCATAGGGTAGGGGAGCCCTAGCCTTTGCCTAAGCCTAGAGGTGCCCTAGCCTAAGCCTAGGGGTGCCCAATCCTTAGGCTAGGGGAGTCCTAGCCTTAGCCTAAGCCGAGGGGTGGCCTAGTATAAGCCTAGGGGTGCCGTAGCCTAAGCCTAGGTGTGCCCTAGCCTAAGCCTAGGGGTTCCCAAGCCTAAGCCTAGGGGTGCCCTAGCCTTAGGCTAGGGAAGCCCTAGCCTTAGCCTAAGCCTAGGGTTCCCTAGCCTAAGCCTAGGATTGCCATAGCCTAAGCCTAGGGGTGCCCTAGCCAAAGCCTAGGGGTGCCCTAGCCTAAGCCTAGGGGTCCCCTAGCCTAAGCCTAGGGGTGCCCAAGCCCAAGCCTAGGGGTGCCCTAGCCTTAGGCTAGAGGGGCCCTAGACTTAGCCTAAGCCTAGGGGTGCCCTAGCCTAAGCTTAGTGGTACCCTAACCTTAGGCGAGGGGATCCCTAGCCTTAGGCTAATCTTCGGGTGCCCTAGCCTAATCCTAGGGGTGCCCTAGCCTAAACCTACTTGTGCCCTAGCCTAAGCCTAGGGGTGCCCTAGCCTAAGATTAGGGGTGCCCTAGCCTTAGGCTAGGGGAGCCCTAGCTTTAGCCTAAGCCTAGGGGTGCCCTAGCCTAAGCCTAGGGGAGCCCTAGCCTAAGCCTAGGGGTGCCATAGTCTAAGCCTAGGAGAGCCCTAGCCTAAGCCTAGGGGTGCCCTAGCCTAAGCCTAGGGGTGCCCTAGCCTAAGCCTTGGCGTGCCCTAGCCTAAGCCTAGGGATGCCCTAGCCTTAGGCTAGGGGATCCCTAGCCTTAGGCTAATTCTAGGGGTGCCCCAGCTTAAACCTAGGGGTGCCCCAGCCTATACCTAGGGGTGCCCTAGCCTTGGGCTAGGGGATGCCTACCATTAGCCTAAGCCTAGGGGTGCCCTAGCCTAAGCCTAGGGGTGCCCTAGCCTTAGGCTAGAGGGGCCCTAGACTTAGCCTAAGCCTAGCGGTGCCCTAGCCTAAGCTTAGTGGTGCACTAACCTTAGGCTAGGGGATCCCTAGCCTTAGGCTAATCTACGGGTGCCCTAGCCTAATCCTAGGGGTGCCCTAACCTAAGCCTAGGTGTGGCCTAGCCTAAGCCTAGGGGTGCCCTAGCCTAAGATTAGGGGTGCCCGAGCCTTAGGCTAGGGGAGCCCTAGCTTTAGCCTAAGCCTAGGGGTGCCCTAGCCTAAGCCTAGGGGAGCCCTAGCCTAAGCCTGGGGTTGCCATAGTCTAAGCTTAGGAGAGCCCTAGCCTAAGCCTAGGGGTGCCCTAGCCTAAGCCTTGGCGTGCCCTAGCCTAAGCCTAGGGATGCCCTAGCTTAAGCCTACGGGTGCCCTAGCCTTAGGCTATGGGAACCCTAGCCTTAGTCTAAGCCTAGGGGTGCCCTAGCCTAAGCCTAGGGGTGCCCTAACCTAAGCCTAGGTGTGCCTTAGCCTAAGCCTAGGGGTGCCCTAGCTTAAGCCTAGGGGTGCCCTAGCCTTAGGCTATGGGAACCCTAGCCTTAGTCTAAGCCTAGGGGTGCCCTAGCGTAAGCCTAGGGGTGCCCTAGAATAAGCACAGGGGTGCCCTCTCCTAAGCCTAGGGGTGCCCTAGCCTTAGCTTAAGTCTAGGCGTGCCCTAGCCTAAGCCTAGGGGTGCCCTAACCTAAGCCTAGGGGTGCCCTAGCCTTAGGCTATGGGAACCCTAGCCTTAGCCCAAGCCTAGGAGTGCCCTAGCCTAAGCTTAGGGGTGCCCTAGCCTAAGCCTAAAGGTGCCCAAGCCTAAGCCTAGGGGTGCCCTAGCCTTAGGCTAGGGGAGTCCTAACCTTAGCTTAAGTCTAGTGGTGCCCAACCTAAGCCTAGGGGTGCCCTACCCTAAGCCTAGGGGTGCCCTTGCCTTAGGCTAGGGGAGCCCTAGCCTTAGCCTAAGCCTAGGGGTGCCCTAACCTAAGCCTAGGGGTGCCATAGCCTAAGCCTGGGTGTGCCCTAGCCTAAGCCTAGGGGTGCCCTAGCCTTAGGCTAGGGGAGCCCTAGCTTTAGCCTAATCCTTGAGGTGCCCTAGCCTAAGGCTTGGGGTGCCCTGGCCTAAGCCTAGGTGTGCCCTAGCCTAAGGCTAGGGGTGCCCTAACCTTAGGCTATGGGAGTCCTACCCTTAGCCTAAGCCTAGAGGTGCCCTAGCCTAAACCTAGGGGTACCCTATCCTAAGCCTAGTGGTGCCCAAGCCTTAGGCTAGGGTTGCCCTAGCCTTAGGCTAGGGGAGCCCTAGCCTTAGCCTAAGCCTAGAGGTGCCCTAGCCTAAGCCTAGGGGTGTCCTAGCCTAAGATAGGGGTGCCCTAGCCTTAGGCTTGGGGAGCCGTAGCCTTAGCTTAAGCCTAGGGGTGCCCTAGCCTAAGCTTAGGTGTGATCTAGCCTAAGCCTAGGGATGCCCTAGCCTTGGGCTACGGGAGCACTAGCCTTAGCCTAAGGCTAGGGGTGCCCTAGCCTAAGCCTAGTGGTGCCCTAGCCTAAGCCTAGAGGTGCCCTAGCCTTAGGCTAGGGGATCCCTAGCCTTAGCCTAAGCCTAGGGGTGCCCTAGCCTAAGCCTAGGGGTGCCCTAGCCTTAGGCTAGTCGAGCCGTAGCCTTAGTCTAAGCCTAGGGGTGCCCTAGTCTAAGCCTATGGGTGCCGTAGCCTAAGCCAAGGGGTGTCCTAGCCTTACGCTAGGGGAGCAATAGCCTTAGCCTAAGCCTAGGGGTGCCCTAGCCTAAGCCTAGGGGTGCCCTAGCCTAAGCCTAGGATTGCCCTAGCCTAAGCCTAGGCGTGCCCTAGCCTAAGCTTAGGGGTGTCCAAGCCTAAGCCAAGGGGTGCCCTAGCCTAAGCCTAGGGTTGCTTTAGCCTTAAGGTAGGGGAGCCCTAGCCTTAGCCTAAGCCTAGGGGTGCCCAAGCCTCAGCCTGGGGATGCCCTAGCCTAAGCTTAGGCGTGCCCTTGCCTTATGCTATTGGAACGCTAGCCTGAGCCTAAGCCTGGGGCTGCCCTAGCCTAAGCCTAGGGGAGCCCTAGCCTAAGCCTAGGGGTGCCCTAGCCTAAGCCTTGGGGTGCCCTAACCTAAGCCTAGGGGTGCCCTAGCCTAATCCTAGGGGTGCCCTAGCCTAACACTAGGCTGCCCTAGCCTAAGCCTAGGGGTGCCCTAGACTTAGGCTAGGGAAGCCCTACCCTTAGCCTAAGCCTACGGGTGCCGTAGCCTTAGGCTATGGGAACCCTACCCTTAGCCTAAGCCTGGGGGTAACCTAGCCTAAGCATAGGGGTGTCCTTGCCTAAGCCTAGGGATACCTAGCCTAAGCCTAGGCGTGCCCTAGCCATAGGGTAGGGGAGCCCTAGCCTTAGCCTAAGCCTAGAGGTGCCCTAGCCTAAGCCAAGGGGTGCCCAAGCCTTAGGCTAGGGGAGTCCTAGCCTTACCTTAAGCCGAGTGGTGCCCTAGCCTAAGCCTAGGGGTGCCCTAGCCTTAGCCTAGGTGTGCCCTAGCCTAAGCCTAGGGGTGCCCAAGGCTAAGCCTAGGGGTGCCCTAGCCTTAGGCTAGGGAAGCCCTAGCCTTAGCCTAAGCCTAGGGGTGCCCTAGCCTAAGCCAAGGGTTGCCCTAGCCTAAGCCTAGGGGTGCCCTAGCCTAAGCTTAGGGGTGCCCTAGCCTAAGCCTAGGGGTTCCCTAGCCTAAGCCTAGGGGTGCCCTAGTCTAAGCTTAGTGGTTCATTAACCTTAGGCTAGGGGATCCCTAGCCTTAGGCTAATCTAGGGGTGCCCTAGCCTAATCCTAGGGGTGCCCTAGACTAAGCCTAGGTGTGCCCTAGCCTAAGCCTTGGGGTGCCCTAGCCTAAGATTAGGGGTGCCCTAGCCTTAGGCTAGGGGATCCCTAGCCCTAGCCTAAGCCTAGGGGTGCCCTAGCCTAAGCCTAGGGGTGCCCTAACCTAAGCCTAGGGGTGCCCAAGCCTAAGCCTAGGGGAGCCCTAGCCTTAGACTAGGGGAGTCCTAACCTTAGCTTAAGCCTAGGGGTGCCCTAGCCTAAGCCTAGGGGTGACCTACCCTTAGCCTAGGGGTGCCCTTGCCTTAGGCTAGGGTAGCCCTAGCCTTAGCCTAAGCCTAGGGGTACCCTAACCTAAGCCTAGGGGTGCCATAGACTAATCCTGGTGGTGCCCTAGCCTAAGCCTAGGGGTGCCCTAGCCTTAGGCAAGGGGTGCCCTAACTTTAGCCTAATCCTTGGGGTGCCCTTGCCTAAGGCTTGGGGTGCCCTGGCCTAAGCTTAGGTGTGCCCAAGCCTAAGCCTAGGGGTGCCCTAACCTTAGGCTATGGGAGCCCTACCCTTAGCCTAAGCCTAGAGGTGCCCTAGCCTAAGCCTAGGGGTGCCCTAGCCTAAGCCTTGGGGTGCCCTAGCCCTAGGCTAGGGTTGCCCTAGCCTTAGGCTAGGGGAGCCCTAGCCTTAGCCTAAGCCTACAGGTGCCCTAGCCTAAGCCTAGGGGTGCCCTAGCCTAACCCTAGGGGTGCCCTAGCCTTATGCTAGTCGAGCCGTAGCCTTAGTCTAAGCCTAGGGTTGTCTTAGCCTAAGCCTATGGGTGCCCTAGCCTAAGCCAAGGGGTGTCCCAGCCTTACGCTAGGGGAGCAATAGCCTTAGCCTAAGCCTAGGGGTGCCCTAGCCTAAGCCTTGGGGTAGCCTAGCCTAAGCCTAGGCGTGCCCTAGCCTTAGGCTAGTCGAGCCGGAGCCTTAGCCCAAGCCTAGGGGTGCCCTAGCCTAAGCTTAGGGGTGGCCTAGCCTAAGCCTAGGAGTGCCCTAACCTTAGGCTAGGGGATCCCTTGCCTTAGGCTAATTCTCTGGGTGCCCTAGCCTAAACCTAGGGGTGCCCTAGCCTAAGCCTAGGGGTGCCCTAGCCTTGGACTAGGGGAGCCCTAGCCTTAGCCTAAGCCTCGGGGTGCCCTAGCCTAAGCTTAGGGGTGCCCTAGCCTAAGCCTACGGGTGCCCTAGCCTACACCTAGGGGTGCCCTAGACTAAGCCTAGCGGTGCCCTAGCCTAAGCTTTGGGGTGCCTTAGCCTTATGCTAGGGGAGCCCTAGCATTAGCCTAAGCCTAGGGGTGCCGTAGCCTAAGCCTAGGGGTGCCGTAGCCTAAGCCTAGGGGTGCCCTAGCCTTAGGCTAGGGGAGCCCTAGACTTAGCCTAAGCCTTGGGGTGCCCTAGCCTAAGCCTAGTGGTGTCCTAACCTTAGGTTAGGGGAGCCCAAGCCTTAGGCTTATTCTAGGGGTGCCCTAGCCTAATCCTAGGGGTGCCCTAGCCTAAGTCTAGGGGTGCCCTAGCCCAAGCCTAGGGGTGCCCTAGCCTTAGGCTAGGGGAGCCCTAGCCTTAGCCTAAGCCTAGGTGTGCCCTAGCCTAAGCCAAGAGGTGACCTAGCCTAAGCTTAGGGGTGTCCAAGCCTAAGCCAAGGGGTGCCCTAGCATAAGCCTAGGGGTGCCTTAGCCTTAGGGTAGGGGAGCCCTAGCCTTAGCCTAAGCCTAGGGGTGCCCAAGCCTAAGCCTAGGTGTGCCCTAGCGTTAGGTTAGGGGAGCCCTAACCTTAGACT